>NW_026526766.1:84007487-84182487 GCF_024362965.1 Panthera pardus
GTTCATGTTTTCCCATCTGTAACCTACATGTCACTGATGTCAATCACCTCCCCAATCGCAAAACAATGGAACCTTAAAACCAAGAGGAATCCAAAAGATCATCCAAGTTAAGCTCCTCATTCTAAATAAGCAGAAGCTTGGGGCACCTGGGTGGCTCAGTTGAGTGTCTGACTCTTGATTTCAGCTCAGGTCGGGATCTCAGTTTGTGACACCGAGCCTCACGTCGGGCCTCGCGCTGACAGCGCAGAACCTGCTTGGAATACCCTCTCTCCCTCTCTCTCTGCCCTCTCTCTCAAAATAAATAAACATTAAAAAAAATTAAAATAAATAAATAAATAGGTAGAAACTGAGGCTCAGAGATGGGAGGTGACTTGTCCCAGACCCCATGGCACTACCAAAGCTAAAGCTCACATTTTCTTTTTCTTTTTTTATTTCTTTTTTAACGTTTATTTATTTTTGAGAGTCAGAGAGCGACAGAGCACGAGATGGGGAGGAGCAGAGAGAGGGAGTCACAGAATCTGAAGCAGGCTCCAGGCTCTGAGCTGTCAGCACAGAACCCTATGGGAAGCTCGAACTCACGAACTGAAAAACTGACATTTTCTGATTCTACACCTGTGTTCTTTCTACCATGTTGTTTTCTAGTCCCGGAAATCAAGTTTCCATTTGGTGATATGAATGCCAGCAAGAATGAAAATAAAAATCTCTGAGAATAAGAACACTTAGATTCTATGCCCAGCTGAGTGACCCTAAGCTGTCATTTGATTTCTCTTACCTAGTTCTCTTCAAGACAGTAACATCAGGGCCCAGTACTTTGAGGGACAAGGAAATCGCTCTACTGCAAATTACAGAGTAAGGTGCCCTAGATGCGGAGGCTCAGTGTAAAACCCCACCATGCCTAGCCCCACCACAACCAACAAGGATTATCTCCTAGGCTTTCTTCCTTGGGACCCTCAGTGCTTGATATACAGTCCAACCAGATTTCGTCTGCTAATCTGGTATTTCTTTAGCTAGGAAGAAGATAGTGCTACACCAGTAATCTTGTTACAACATAAATATGTCCGTCTTTTACCTTTCAGCCCTCTAACAAGGGCTAACAATTCTAACAAGAATTATAATCAATATATTTTCTTAAATGACACCTGACATCTGCCTCATCTAAAATTACTCTCTCATTTATTTTCTCCTCTTAACAGCCTGGTGAGCTGGGTTGGGCATCTGGAGTACACAGCCCATCTCAGAGAAGAGGTGACCAATCTCCAGGGCAATTCTTCAGCCAGAGTTCCAAAGCTGGCTGTGAAGTGGGAACAAAGAGGAGGCTTCTGGCTCCCAGCCCACTCTCATCTGAGACCCCTGCCTCAGATGACCCAAATACAAACCAAACAAGCAGGGTATGCTGCACACCCCTCCCCCACAAAAAGAACGCGTAGTAACTCCAAGGATGTGGTAATAAGCTGTGATCTGCAGTCACCAGGCCCAAACCAGCTCACAAAGGTAACACCTGCTTCATCCTCAGCCCTCTTTCGGTGCATCCTAATTCAGGGATGGAATCATCTTCCATTCAGTTCCATTGGATCAAGGCATCGCCCTTGAAACCCTTTTCTCCCCTATTCCCTGACATGTAACCCATCGTCAAGTCTTAGCACTTTTACTTACTAACATCTCTGGAATTCAAACACTCCTTCTACATCACCAATAAGTAAACCCAAGTTACCATCTCTCCTAACGGGACCACTGCGAAAAGTTTCTTGATTGTCTCTCTGGCCTCAAAACCCCTTCTCAGGTCGTACTCCCTTCAGCACAGCCCAGTGATCTTTTCAAAACATAAATCTGATTACCTTATCTCCTCACTTAAATTTGTCAAAGGCTTTCCAATATTCTTGGGTTAAAGAGGACACGTCCCCCAGCCATACACGGTCTGGCCCCTGCAGCTTTACCTTGTACCATACTCTGCCTCACCCTGAGTCCCCAGTCACACAGCCTTCTTTCAGTTCCTCAAAACAGCGAAGCTACCCCCTTGCCTCAGATCCTCTATTTGTCCTTTCTCCTCCCCCTTCACCGACTTAGCTCTTACTCATCCTTCAACTCTCAGATCAAAAGTCACCTTCACAGGGATGCCATCCCTGAGCCCTTAGACTAGGTCAGATGCCCTTATGATAATGCTCTGAAGGCCCCAACTACCTTTCTTGGAACTAGTAATTATTAGCTGTGGGTATACGATGATGGCAATTTTGCATTCAGTCGGGTGATTATTTACATAACATCTATCTTCCTGCCAAGAGAGTAAGTTCCAAGGTCAGAAACCAGGTGTGTTTTTGCTCACCATGTATCCAGATTTTACTTCACATAGTAGGACCTCACTAAACACGGAGCAAATGAATGGCAATGTGGGAAAATAAAGGAAACTAGTAAGTCTCTCAGCACTGTCCGTGTACCAGGCACTTTGCTATTTATGCATTTCCCATTTTCATTAAATCCTTGTGACAACATTTAAAGACATCATTAACTTCATTTATACATATGAAAACAGGCTCAAAGAGGCAAAAATGACTTGCCTAATATCACACAGCAAGTAAATGGCAAAGTTGGATTTCTAATCCAGGCCTGCAAAATTCTACTTTCCTTTGAAAACCCTCTAAAGCCAATGGTCAATCCTACCTCTACCAGGAATTTCTGGAAGATTGTTCCACAACCAGAGGAAGCCACTACAGACTGGAAGAAACAGGGCCTAGACAGAAAGCTCAGAATGGAATCAACTAGTTTTAAGAACTCAGTCTCCAAAATTTAACTTCACAGTGGAATGCTGAAAACACGGTCTTTCACTGTAAGATTCCTATTTAATTCGTTTTGAATGCCACCCAGACAGATATCCCAACATCTCTCCTTGGGATTTCCTGTATAATGTCAAGCAAAAGGAAGAGAAGTGCATTAATACAATGGTAAGGGGAAAATAATCTTACTAAGAGATGTTTTTAAATTAATCAATTCGGTCCTTCTATTAGTAGAAAGAGGTAGTATAAAGAGGTAGTGAAGAGCTATTATCTTCCTTTAGAAATAGAACAGACTAATAAAAACTGGTCTATGAAAAAGAAGACTAACAGAATGCAGTCACAGAGATAAGAGGCCAAAAGAATAACCACGAAAATGATGTTGGGACTTAGTCTCCTTTATTAAAAAGGTATGTAAGATGAAGCCAATCAATGAAAGAGCTAAGTAGCCCCTAACTCAAAACACCCTGCCATCTGAAATTTGTCTCTCAATGGGTGCAAAGAAGTGAACCCCAAGAGCACTTTCACTGAAAGGGTGGGGGCTGGTCAACTTGAGGGGTGGAAAAGAAAGAAAGAAACTCAAAGCCAGAAGGCTCTTAGGCTCAAGGCCACACCTCAGCTCAGGCAGCAATAAACAAAAACTGCTGTCTAGAAACATAACTGGCAATAAAGTCCAGATTATAATTTTTTGGAAAGAGACCCTGAACTAATAAAGTAACTCCACATATTAGAGGTGACCATTTCCATTATAATAGCAAATATTCCAAGTTCAGATGTTCCTCTAAAGGCAATTTTTTTTAAACATAATTTCAATTCGCTGACCTTTTCTGAGTTTGCCACATTTCTCAGCGACTTCATGCTTTTCTGCAAAGTTTTAAGTGACTTTCTTTGAAGAGAGCTATTTAATGCCAATGATTGTAGAAAACATTTGTTCATAATTATCCAGACATAGACTGGAACAATGCTGAAACAAGAGCAGCATGCAAAAATGTATTTAAGGACTATCATCCCAAAATGCTGCTAAAAGCTATTAACCAGTATGTGTTAATTGCCACAGCATTCATATTAATTTTCACTTCAGGCTCGACATTGTGGAATATTTCCCCTGATACATTTTAAACAAAGTTTAATTTAAGGAACTGCTTCTATCAACACTTATGAAAATTAACAGCCAAGCAATTAGCACTCATGAATTATCCCTTCCCCCATGCTCTCTGCAGCTTCAGTTAAAACAGTTTCTAACAGAGAAATGGTTACTTTCTAATAAGTTAACACAATCAAAGTCACAGTCGTCTAAATGAACAAGAACTGGTTCTGCTTTCTCAAGCACTTGTTAAGGCAAACGTTCTCCTTATAGTTAAAGTAGAATTTTGCTAAGGCAAATAAACATTTAACATTTTAGTAAACTGCCAAGCAATTACTAATCTAGAACTACCTCCTATCATGCTTTAAAAAAAAAGTCGCTACTCTCCCCCACAAAAAAAAGGAAGTAATTACTTGTCTTAATCTTTCTATTTAAAGTTAAAGGCCAAAACCTCAAAACTTCACTGGACTCCCTGGACTTCACACAGCCCACCTTCACCCAGTCTGCTGCACATCTTGTTTAACGATGCTATTTCTAAACTCCTGGTTTTAAGAACACATTTCCTCTCAATCCTGTCAATAATCTAATGAAGTACACAGAAAAGACAGCATCACTGGCCCTCATCCTTTACACAGAGGAAGGAGCAAAAGTGGGGTATTTGTTGAGTCCTTCTGTTATGCGCTACATGTCTTGGTAAACAGACCTTATCTCAATTGATCCTCGTGAGGAAGACACATTATCATCATCTCAACCCACAGAGGAGGACTGGAGCTTCATGAGGTTAAGAAACTAGCCTGAGGTCGCATCATAAGTGGTGGAGTCAGGATTCAACTTAGGTCTTACTACAAAATAGGTCTACTTACTAAGTAAATTATACTGCTTCTCTTGTGCTCGGTGCTCTATCCTAGTATTATCTTATGTGATGGTCACATCAGCCTGGTGAGGAAGGAACTCTCATTTCTTTTATCAGCAAAGAAACTGAGGTTTGGAGAGATGGAAAACCTGAGCAAGAGGTCACAACTAATAATCGGCACCATTTCTTAATAGTAACTATAATGACAGGAAACGAGTACCTTAAATTCTAATGGTCTAATGATGATAATATTTGCAAACTCAGTTTAAGCAAAATAGTGATGACATACTAGCAAAAGTTTCTCAAGTAAGCGATACGGCATGGAACGGAAAGGGTTAGATACCTGCAAAAACACGGCCTCATTTGAAACAGACAGAAACACAGGGCAGAAATCCACATATTTAGGGATACTTAAATCAGTGCTGAGTGCTTACTGTGTTATCAGTAGAGCTCACTCCTTCATCACCTCAAACAACTCCTTGCCACACCCAACATATCCCACATAGTGTGAAATCAGCACTGGGACAAGAAGTTTTCTGACTGTCTCAATCTCTAGAACAGAGATTTTGTGTTGTTAATTAGGCTACCTGAAGTCTTGTTTTCAACAAGCCCAAAAAATTCAGGCAGATGGCTGAGCCTGGTTTTGCCTGGTCTGACTAAGCATTCCCTCAAACCACTTACACTCTATCTTGGGCTTTTTACAAACGATCAGTAAACAGATCATAATTGATCAATAATTGATCAATAATTGATCATAATGATCAAACTGATCGATAATCAGTGAATCTAAAACAGGCCACAGACAGCAATTTACCAAAGAGATAATATAAACATAATTAACCCGAGCCAAAAAATTGTCAAAATTACAACAAAGCACATGCCTAAGCACAGCCTTTCCCTCTCAACTGTATGTCTCCAAGAAATTATCAATCAACCACAATTTTTAGAAATGAAATTATTAAACTGCTACAAGAACCAAAAATTATTTGAAAGTATTCACATCAATTTAGCACAAAAGCTAAGAGATGCTTACCCTCAGAATCACTAAAACCAACAACAATCCAGTTCGCACAAACCGTTAAAGACACTAGACACGCCAGCTTAACTGCAATGTAATTGTAAAGTCATACCAAAAACAAAATCTTTTTCAAATCTGACGCTAGTTTAATCTTAAGGAGGATTTCACAGCAGTTAGTCTCTTGAGGAAATACATAATTAAGTAGTTTTTTAGCATATTTAATTAGACCCCAAACTCTTCCCTGTCCCCTTCTCTCCCCAATTATGTACCATTTGCCCAAGAGACCTAAGCAACTCAGTTAATTATGTAAATAAGGCAAGCGTTATTCCCAAGAAAAGCATTGTGAATATTTGTACGCGAAAAAACTGTACATATTTTAGTGGCTTTAACAAACCTTTGTGGGGGAAAAAAATAAGGGACTCCCAAAGTACATGAAAAATCCTTATATTTGAGGCAAAAAGCATGGAGTTCAATGACAAGATGGTGAATCATTAAAACAGGACACTCATTTCACTTGTTAAATATGAGCTGAATAAAAATAAAATAATTTTAAGTTACAACAGTAACAAAAATTTAGTGCTGAACGTCAAATGATTTATGGGAAGAATCAATCTGGAAATTATTAAAGTCGACTCTCACAGAAAAGGCTTTATTATCAAGGGGTTGACATGATCTTAACTCTAGAGGCAGCCATGGTGCTGTTATAACTACTACAATCCCATTATTATGCAATCACAAAATGCTAATTTGATCATTTTGAGGTGTTATTTGAATAGTCATTTTAATTTCTAGGTTACAAAAAGGCTTGACTCAAGTATAATTCTCTATTAATCATTGAGATGTCATTGAATATCATATTGATGCATTTCACAAAGATAAAGACTAATTTAATATGTACAGTACAATATCCTTCAAATATTAGCCACTTTCATTACGTATCTGCCAAATGCATCAATATTAAATAATAGATGAGAACAAGGGTTTAATTGTATTTTAGCAATTGTAATATGTAGGATAACAATAAAATAGCATAGCATCATAAAATAGACTTATCGATATATAAATCTTTCTTAATCAAAGTGTAACGGTGACTGCCCCATGTACACATCCTTTGCTGACTACAAATAGATCTGGTATGACAAAAGCATCCAGAGTCTTAAATGTAAACACATCTAGCAAAAGTAATTCCTTTGTGACTGAAGAAATGGCTTCTTCACAGTTTTTAAAAAATTTCTCCTGGCACTTTAAAAGTTACATATATACCAAGAACACTTCACAACTTTCTGTCAAATCCAAAGCTAAGTAATTTATAATAAAATCTAATGTATAATGAGAGTTCTAGGACATAATATTTTAAGAGATCTATGCTATTTTGTTGGCATCAAAGCATTATTACATAGTAATTATTCCGGCAATTATGCCCTCAAACAATGAGATGGGATCAGGCAATGGAAGCAAATAAATTCCAGCCCTATAACCTAAATCCAACAATAACTTCTCACGTATCTAAACGAATCAATGGTTGTTTAAAAAAAAAATCCCCTACAGTCCAATTCTCTGTTTTCCAGAGGCTGACATTCCTGTCCCCTAGAGGGATCCATCCTCCTCTTTGCTACAGTCCACAGGAAGAAACAGGAGCGGTGGCAGGGGCAGGCTAAAGAGAAGCTTTACATCGATACAATCTCTAATTTACTCAAGGTACTTTCAGAGGTTTTTTGGAGGCAACTCCTGAGCATATTAGTATCTTTATGTAACTTACGCATTTTATTTCTAGTTCTTGCTCTCCTTTCCCACCAACATCAATAACCTCACTTGCCCATGGCCATATATGCTTACTTAAAACTATGGAAACATGCTGAACCGGTTGAGAAAGGGTTTTGAAGAGAAAACATCTTGCTCAAAGATACAACTGACCACACCAGCACCTAACCAGAAATTGAATACGAAAAATGCAAACATAAGCAAAGAGCTGTATGTTTATTAATTGCGATGGTGTTAAAATAAGACAAATTGTACACAACCCCCAACAAGCGATCACTCATCACCCCCCACCACTACCAGACAGCAAATATAACGGCAATAAATATAAAAATCAACTGCTACTGTCGCCTGAAAGAAGCCCAGCTCAGCTTAGCGCAGAAACACAGAATGGCAGGGAATGTGGGGGGCGGCGGGGGGGGGGGGGGGGGGGGTTGCTGCACATGGAACTATGCTCCGCCTACAACAGTGGCCATTTTTTTAAAAGGAAAATAGACATGCTTTAATTTTACAACTACAAATTGTTACAATAAACAGAAAAAACTCACCCTGCATAGTGAGTGTCAAACAAGATTCCCTACAATGAAATACAGACATGCAAACAATGGCCTAGAATTCTGAAATGAAGCTCGAAGCTCAACAATTTCTGCAGTTATAATGAAGAGTCAGACCAAAACAATGCAAACTGCCTCCCAGAACTACTTTCAAAGCTTTCCCAGCACAATCAGGCCTTGACGAATCACAACCCAACTAACCCAAATCCTCAAGTATACTCTTGGAAGATAAAACAGGGGAAAAAACACGCATACAAATATCTCAAGACTACTTTTGTTTTAATCCCTCATCAAACATATTGCTGTGGAAACAATATCAAGCCCAAATGCAGACTTTTTCACATCTTCAGTCTTAGAAAATGTGAGGGACATTCTATAATTACTTTGAGTCATTTTTGAAAACCGAAATTTAATAATAATACCAACAAAACAATTCCACTCAATTGAGGTTTTATTTAAGGGGACAAAGTTTTATTTTTACTTACCTTGCCATCAAATTTGGAATATTCATTAAAGGGGTTATTCAGCTGTAGAGGGCACTGCTCCAGTCGTACAGATAATATTGACTGCTTTCCAGAACTTGGAGGTTTCTCTTTGAGGGACTTTTTTTCAAATAGTGACTTTAACTCCTGGGCTGTGATACAAGAGGAAGATAAAAACATCTTTGTGATTACACACAGAGAGACAGCCTGTCTACCTTCCCTAGCAAGTCTTCCTTGGAATCTTAAGGAGGGAGTGTGTGGGGCATATTCAGGTCTGATGTGTGCAAAAAGCCTCACATATACTTCGATGCTTGCACCCTGAAAAGGCAGAGCCCTGAAATACGATCAGGTCAGGACTGTCAATTTAGAAGGACTAGGGTTTAAGGAGTGGGGCAGAGTCAAACCGACAGAGCAGCCATTCTGTAAGAAGGGCATTCACAGCTAAAGGACCTGAGCTTTGGCCTGGCTTTGCCACTAAGAGATATGTGATAGACAGTTCACTAACCCTTTCTGGGCTCACTGAACTGGATAAGCTTGAAAATCTCTCCTGGTTCTAATACTGTGGGATTTTGGAATTCCAGTTCTTTAGGGTGAAGGTCTACATCTTAATCCTCTCCTATTCTCCAGTGACACCTAGCACAAAATATAGAAGACAAAGATGAGGAGGAGGAAAAGGAAAAAGAATTTAAAAAAATGTTTTTTAAACGTTTATTATTGAGAGACAGAGCAAGACAGAACATGAGCATGGGAAGGGCAGAGAGAGGAGAAGACACAGAATTTGAAGCAGGCTCCAGGCTCCGAGCTCTCAGCACAGAGCCCGATGCAGGGCTCGAACCCACCAACTGTGAGATCATGACCTGAGCTGAAGTCGACGCCCAACCAACTGAGCCACCCAGGTGCCCCAGGAAAAAGAATTTTTATAATAATAGCAGCTAACGTTTATTGAGCAAGCCAATGTACCTCAATTACTCCTCCTAACAAGCCTATGAAGTGGATACTGGCATTATCTTAATTTTGTCAGTGTGGAAACTGAAGCCTAGAACACTTTGATTAGCCTTAGACCAACACAGCTAAGAAATAGCAGAGCTAAGACTTGCACTCAGGCAAGGCTCTTAGCTATTAGACTAATGAACAAAGTTGACCCTCAATAAATTTTATTGCATGAATCAGTGAATAAAATAATGATTGAAGGAATTCAGATTAAATTATTATTAAATCAGAATCTTTAGCTCTTACTCATTAGTGAATCAAGACAAGTTAATTCCATATATTCTCATAGATCATTTAAGTGTCCATATTATCCTGAATATCACTTAAGGTGGTAGATACATAAGTACATGGAGATCTATTATACTCTCCATTTCTGTGAGTATTAGAAAATTTCCATACCTAAATTTAAAAATAAATCGATCTTAGATCTTAAAATCTGCAATGAGGGCCACTCTGGGAGGCTCAATTGGTTAAGTGTCTGACTCATATTTTTTTTTATTTAAAAAAAATGTTTATTTATTTTTGAGAGAGAGAAAGAAAGAGAGGGAGACAGGATCTGAAGCGGGCTCTGTGCTGACAGGAGACAGCTTGATGCGGGTCTCGAACTCATGAACCACAAGATCATGACCTGAACCAAAGTTGGATGCTTAACGGACTGAGCCATCCAGGCACTCTAAGCATCTGACTCTTGATTTTGGCTCAGGTCATGACCTCACAGTCATGAGATCTAGTCCCATGTCAGGTTCCATGCTTGCTTAAGATTCTCTCTCTCCCCCCTCCAAAAACAAAAAACAAAAAAACTGCAATGAATAGGTTCAACCCCATTCCATCCTTGAACATAGCCAAACTGAACTTAGATCAAACAGAACTCTGAAATAGTGACTTAGAACTTCTAAAACATGTTACTAAGACCATCTTTTCAACAAACCAGTGGAACAAATTTATCAAATAAGGTCCTATAAATTTAAGTGGCAAACCAGAAGAAAAGGATCTAATTCTTTTTTAAAATGTGGCACATATTTAATTTCAGAATCTGAATATATACGTTCAAATAATCAACAGATATTAACTGCGCATTTGAAAAAGTTTTAGACTACTAAAGTGATATTTTAAATATTACAAGTATTATTCTGCACGTAATCTATTAATAATTTTATTGCTACACTTTGGAAAGGAATAACCCTTTATTAAATACCTACTATGGGCCAGGAACAATGCTACGTGTTTTCTCAACTTGTCCTCTCAACAGTCTTAAGAGCTGGGTTACAACTAGCCCCATCAACAAACTGAGTTTAGCAAACGTAAGTAACTTATCAAAGTTACAGAACTATTATCAGTAAGGGTGTGAAGTGATGATAGATTAACTCTTCTATTCTCAGACTAATTCTAATTCACACTTAGAATTCTCTCCTCAACTTCTGACATTTTCCATCTCCCTCCCATCCATCCTTCTGTCCATCCGTCCATCCATCCTTCGTCATGGAGACAGACAAACAACCAAAAGAGAACTTCTGCCTACCTTCCCCTCCTATTACAGCGGGTGAACTGTGTAGGCCCATACCTCAGGCCAGCTCCTCCTTTGCACACTCAGGGGCTAACTTCTTGCTGACTCAAGGGCATCACTCAAGCAATTTTCTCTGATTTTTGGTTTTTCCTCCTACTGACTGGGTCGATTGCATCAGCACACAAAGATACTGAAATACTGCTCGTTTAAAAAAAAAAAAAAAAAATCCTTCTTTGATCCTGTACTCCCAGTTACTATACCACTTTTCTGCTCCTCAAAATGCTGTGTTCTTGCTGTCTGGTTCCTCCCCTCGCTTTCCCTCAAACCCACTGCAATCAAGCACTTGGGCTCCCCACACTCCTCAAAAGCAGTTTGCGAGGTCACCAATGACCCCTTATTGCTAAATCTACTGGTCCATTTTGAATCCTCATCTTTCAAGACTTCGTGACAGCATTTGAAACAGTTCATCACTCACTCCTTTTTGAACCAGTTTTTTCACTTGGTTTCCAGGGCTCCATTTGATCTGGTTCTCATCCTATCTTCCAGGTTACTCTTTCCTAGTTTCCTTGCCAATTCCTCATATTCCCCTCAAATCTTTGGCATTCCCCAAGTCATACTATTTGGATCTTTTCTTTTCTGTACCTACATTCATACCCTTGGTGATCTCAGCCAGCCTTCTGTTTTAAATATAATCAACAAGAAGAGAAGCTAAATTGTGGTAATACAAATCAGAACAATAGCTGTCTATGGGGAGTACCCCAACTAGAAAGAGGCACGAGAGAACTTTCTGGGGTACACAAATGCTCTATACTTAATTGGGATGCTAGTTACACAGGTCTATATGTTTGTCACAAGTCACTGAACTGTATACTTAGTATCTATACATTTCAGTATATAGAAGCATACCTCAATAAATAAATAAAAAGGGAAAGCCTAAATAAATATCATCTACATGCTGATAACTCCCAAATGATTATTCCTAGAACTAAACATTCCCTGAAATTATGGACTCACATATTCAGCTTCCTATATGGCACCACCTCCACTTGGATATCCAATAGGTGTTTCAAACTTTTTTTTTTTTTTTTTTAACGTTTTATTTTTGAGACAGAGAGAGACAGAGCATGAACGGGGGAGGGGCAGAGAGAGAGGGAGACACAGAATCGGAAGCAGGCTCCAGGCTCTGAGCCATCAGCCCAGAGCCCGACGCGGGGCTCGAACTCACGGACCGCGAGATCGTGGCCTGAGCTGAAGTCGGACGCTTAACCGACTGAGCCACCCAGGCGCCCCATGGTGTTTCAAACTTTATATGTCCATAACAGAACTCTTGATCTTGCCCCAAATCTGCCCCTCCCACAGGCTTCTCCTTCTCAGTTAATGGCAACTCAATCATGTTAGGCCAAAAACATCTCCACTCTTTTCTTTCTCTCATATCTAACATCCTATCCATCAACAGAAATTTCAGAATATATCCAGAACCATCTCCAAAGTTACCAATGCTGGATTATTACCACTACCTTCAAACTGATCTTGTTTCTGCCCTTGCCTCCCCCAGGCCCACTCCTGCCAGTCTCTTCCCAACACAGCAGCCAACAGGAGTCTTTTAAAATGTAAACTATAAACGTCACAGTAAGAAGAAAACAATATGACCACACAAAATAAAAACATTTTTGTATGGTAAAAAATTAGCAAAGTAAAAAGAAAAATGACAAACTAGAAAAAAATAAAGGTTAATATTCTTAATATATAAAGATTCTAAAAGTAGACAAGACAGTGACCAACAATTCTACAGAGAAATGGATAAGAAATATGAAATGTCCACAGAAAAGGATATTCAAATGGTTCTTAACAAATGGAAAGATGCTCAACCACGTTAATAACAATAATATGCTGAGATATACATCTATCAAATTGGCAAAAATCTAAAAGTTTACAGCTGTGAGGAAATAACATTCTGTACCTTATTAGAGGAATGCAAACTAGCAAAACACCTACGGAAGGGAATGTGGCAATATCAAGGGAGATCACATATTTACCCTATGACCCAACCATACCACTTCCAGGATTCTTAGATACACTGGGAAAAATAAACACAACACAACACAATGCATTAGGCTACTCACTGCAGTGTCATTTTCAACACCAAAAATCTGAAAACACTCAAACTTCCTTCAAAAGGAAACCAATTGGCTAAACTATGGCACCTCCATATCATGGCTTATTATGAAGCTGTAAAATGGAATGAAGCCTATCTCTATATATTCACCAGAGTAATTCCCAAGATGTGTTGCTAAGTGAAAAAAGTATTGCATAAAATGGTGTGTACAAAATGCTATTTATAACCTAAAAAGAGGGGTATATGAATATAAATATGCTTACACATAGATTTAAGGGAACAGAAAAACCAAAACCTTTTTTAAAATGACTATGAATAGAAGAGACAAGAATTGAAGCTAAATTTCCCTGATTTTACCTTGTTTTATGTACTCAACTTTGAAACCATGTACATTTTATATATTTCTTTAAAAAAATTAGAAGTGCAATTTCTAAAAATAAAAGCAAAGGCAAATGAACCCAAGTGTAATATTGAGTTGGCATTTTAACTACAAAGAGGAGTTATTTTAAGTAACTTTATCACACAGCAATTTGTACATTCCCTAATAGAACATATCAAAAGGGCAAAAAAAAAAAAAAAAAAAATTATCTATCTATCTTCAACTGTTTTTAGTAATCATAGTGTTAGTAATGACGATGATATCTCTATTCTGGAACCAGAACTTTCAGCATAAGAAACAGATACATAAACATAAAATCAAAAAAGTTAAGTAAATACTCTATAATCCTAAATTTATACAGAAATTATCAACATTAACTCACAATGTACTTCCTCTTAAAAAATTTATTTTTTTCTGAGCTCTATCCCCTGAAATGCCTACAAGGAAAAAAATAAAATTCAGTGAGCACCTCTAGAGTTCAAGTTCTGGTCTCTCAATGCCATTTATCCCTAAAAAATAATCAAGACTCTAAACAAATGGCTAATTCCAGATATGGAGAAGGAAATACTTAAGAATCAAGCATTTATCCTGTCTTCTGGTAGGGATTATATCTGAGAATAACGAAATAATAGATTAGGAAAAAATGTTCTTTATATGAAGGCCAATAAAATTAGAAATCACTATTTTGCAACTACTAATGAAATAATTAATCTAGGTAATGCCCACCAATGACCACTAAAACCATTGGAAGAAAAAGCTGTTGGGATGGATGAATGACACCTAATAATAATAATTAATAATGGATGAATGACACCTAACTCTAGCATCAACCTGAACGTCACAAAATAGACAAGAAGACCTTCTATATAACCTGATATGATGCAATATGAAGTACAGATCAGCATGTACAAAATACTCTTAACAGAAATCAAACTTCAATCTGAGCAAGTTTCTAGATCTAACTACCTGTTTATAGGAAAAAGAGAGCCGAGGAACCTATTAAATGAGACCAAAGAGATACAATTAGCAAAATCTAGAATGTAGGAAATTCTACAGGACACGTGACCCAGTTTCTTAAATAAATTACAACGAAAAAAAGTAAAGAAGAATCTACAGATTAAAAAGGAAATCAAACATACCGACCAAATGTATGGACCTCATATCTAGACCTACACGAACAAACTGGCAAAAGAAAAGAAAAATTTGAGACAGTGAGGGAAATGTTTGTTAATATTAAAAAATTCCTGCTAATTTTTTGGAGAGTAGTGGTATTACAATACCAGAAAACTACATTTTCTTATGTGTTAAAAAATACACAAGTATTTAGGTATCAAATTATGATAGTTGGAAATTGCTTGAAAATAATCTGGGGACGCCTAGGTGGCTGAGTCGGTTCAGTGTCTGACTCTTGATTTCAGCTCAGATCATGATCACAGGGTCATGGGATCCACATGTATGCTGTGCTAAGTAAGCGTGGAGCCTGCTTAAGATTCTCTCTCCCCCTCTCCTGCACTCCCGCTTGCGCGCGCTCTCTCTCTCTCAAAAAATAAATAAAAATAATCTGAGAGAGGAGGGGAGGTAAATGTATAAAAGAAGCAAGACTGGCCATATGTTGAAGCTGGGTGAAGGGTGTACAGGGGTTCATTATACCATTCTAGTCTACTCAGACCGCATCACTGTACCCAGAGTAAAAATTAAGTTCTGTACAAGATCCTCCATGATCTGCTCTCTCACTGCTTCTCTGGGCCCACTCTTCCCCCTTTGCCCTCTACTGTAGTCAGTAAGCATCCTTCCTTGCTATTCTTTGAATACATCAGGCACACTTCTGTTGCAGAACCTTTGCACACGCTCTCCCTCATCTTAGGACACCCATTTTCCAATACCTTCCCAACTCATTCCTTCAGAACTCTGCTCAAGCATCACCTTCCGAAAAGGCCTTCCCTGATCATCCCATATAAAATTGCAAAATCCCCTACCTAGCATTCCTTCCTTGCCAGGCTGTATTTTTCGCTATGCCACTTATCCCATTCTGACAATACTAGGTTTGCTTCCTGCCTATTTCCCCCACAAGATCCATGAGGCAGGGACTCTGTCTTGTTCACTGCTGTATCTTCTAAGTCTACAAGTGCCTAGCTGCCCCTGCATATTGTAGGAGCTTAAGAAATACTTGTTAAATGATTAACTGTGGACCAGAGAAGTAGAAAAAGTAGCTGTGGGGATAGGGAGGCAGAAGAGAGGGAGGAAGGAGCAAATGGGCACAAAGAAGTAGAAATGAGACAGGGGTGGGTAATGAGAGCCTTTCCTCCTGGTTCTAAGCCACTCATAAGACATAGTTGTACCTCCTGAGTTGCTCTACTGCAAGCTGCTTTTCAACATCACTTCTCTTTATCATTTGCAGCTGAAGAGTTCTAACCACTAGAAACAGTTGGAAGTCCCCAACAAACTGGGAACTGAAAAAACAATAGCCTAGGAACGTAATTACCATCAGTCTTATGAGAAAGCACATACTATAGCCTTCAGGAAGATGGTAATGCATATCAGAACTTCTAAGGATTCAGTGAGTGGCTGGATACAAAATGGATATATAAAAACAACAGATTTCTTCACAAGAGCAGTAAGAAAGTTATGGGGAAGAGGATGCTAATTACAAGGGCAACACAAAATGCAAAACATCTGGAAATAACCTTAATAAATGTAAAAGTGCAGGAACACCATGGAGACAAGACAAAACGGTGCATTTATGTACTACTTGTATATACAAAAAAATACAAAAAAGATAAGACGTATGTTTAGAATATTTAAAATATATATACTTATATAAACAGAATCTAGAATAAATACATCAAAATGTTAACAGAAATTCCTCCAAATATGAGACTATTGGTAGCTTATTTTCATTTTCATATTTTGCTTCAGATTTCCTATAACAACATTTTCTTTTAATAAAACTTTCCTGAACGTTGGCCATCGCTGACACAGAGGAGGAAAGGAACAAGGGAACAGGGAATCCTCAACACCCAAAGCTCCAGAGCAGCTCCTTTCTGCCAACAGTACTGGAGAGAATAGGAGGCAGCAAGAAGATTACAGTCTTCGGGGTCAGACTGGCCAGGAGAATTCTGGCTTTGACATTTACTATTTGTAAGTAAGTAATGTGAAAAAGTTACTTAGCCTCCGGGGTCCAGTTTTCTCACATATAACACAGAAATAGTAATAGCTAATTTGCTGGATTTGTGTTAAGATGAAGCAAACTTAGCGGCTGGCATATTATATACCAGCGATTCCCAGTAATGGTTACTCATAAGAATCACCCAGGGAGCTTCTGAAAAATATAGACGGACCCCAATCCCTATCTTCTGAATCAGGAATTCCACATATATGGCTAGAAATTTATGCAGAAGCCATTATAACATGCACTTTTAGATGTATTTCTGATTTTTACACAGCCATTATATCTGCAAACTGTTGTTTTAAGAAATCAGTACTACAAGTTACATAAAGAAAACTTCAGGAATATTCATAAATAACTGATTTACACTACATTGTTTTTGAGTTACTATTTGACTTTATGTGTAAATGCCTTTGTCTTCCCATTAGACTTCAAACTTCTTGAGGACAGGAGTCGCGTATTCCTCCAAGCACCTAGCGTAGAGTTAAGATGCACACAGAAGGTATGAAAGAAATGTTTGTTAAATGAGTCAGTGAATAAGGGTAATAATACACTTTATAAAGAATATGCCAACACCATTTTAAAACAATAAAATTAAGGGGCGCCTGGGTGGCTCAGTCAGTTAAGCGGTCGACTTGGGCTCAGGTCATGATCTCACAACTCGTGAGTTCAAGCCCCGCATCAGGCTCTGTGCTGAAGTTCAGGGCCTGGAGCCTGCTTCAAATTCCGTGTCTCCCCCTCTTTCTGCCCCCCACCCCCATCCATGCTCGGTCTCTTTCTCAAAAATAAATAAAACATTAAAAAAAAAATTTTTTTTAAACAATAAAATTTAAAATACCGAGGCTTGATTTGACACTGTTCCTGACAAAGCCATCTTCCAATAACCATCTTCACATTTATCCATACAATTCTGGCTACAGAAACACTACAAGGATCTTAGTCTAAGGTATTCCATTTATCATGTGGTCTCAGGGCACATAAAGTATATATACAAAGTTCATAAAGAACTTCAGGGTATGGACCAGAAGGCTTCTCAGATCTCTTCCAACTCTTCAATGAAAAGGCTGCATTTCTGCTGTATTAAAGGATGGACTGGATTCAGACAGAATAACCGTAGAAGAAAAACATTCCAGGGGAGGTCATCATATTCATAATAATGATTCTTCTAGTAGGGAATAAAATAAAACAAAGATAAGAAAAACAGACGAAAGGATTTTAACAAAATGTAAACAGCAGATAAAGAATGAGGGAATGAATAAATGACTACCTAACCAAAATTTCCAATTAAGATTAAAAAGATCTGGCTGTGGCATTCCTTGACAAAAAAAAAAAAAAAAAAAGAGTATGTGCTTGAGAAATGTGTGAAAACAGAGTAGCTGCTCAGTTTGCCAGGTAGCTGTGTAATGGACTGCTGGCTCCACTTTCCTAACACATTTCAGGACACCCAGAGTGCCAACCTGTGGTAATGGTGGAACCCACATGAACAGAGAATTCAAGACCATTCATTCCTCTGTGCATTGACAAAGTTCACTGGCCTGGCCAGAAGCAAGGTCAACATTTCAGAGAGTGGCCAGGTATATTAAGAAGGAACTTTTTCAGCAATAAGATCACAGGGTCAATTACTGAAATCCGTGAGAGACAGAAATAAGAGAGATGGAAAATGAGGGAGAGAGAAGTATACACAAATAATGAATGGTATGGCTCCAAATGAAAGCAAAAAGGAGACTATTTCTCCAGCACATTGTTTTTGTTTTTGTTTTTTTTAATATTTATTTGAGAGAGAGAACACGTGCATGAGCATGAGTGGGGGACGGGCAGAGAGTAAGGGAGGGAGAGAGAATCCCAAGCAGGCTTCATGCAGTCAGCACAGGGCCCGATGCAGGGCTCAAACCCACGAACCATGGGATCATGACCTGAGTTGAAGTCAGATGCTTAACCAACTGAGCCACTCAGGCGCCCCAATCCAGCACATTCTGAGAAACATGAACAGAAGTTAAAGTGGATTAGACTTTAAGGAACGAGTGGGAAATGTATCAAAATTTATTAGATGTGTCTGATTAGTAGATGTATCAAAATTTAAGTTGAAGAATTTATTTCTCACATTGCAAAGGGGATTAATGCTGTTCTATCTGAGGTACTCTATTCATCCTATTTTTTATTTGTAATTGTTTTAAGATAAGGAAACAAAGAAAGCAAAACAGAGGGTACCTGGAAAGATGAGTTTAGATAAACTGGCTCTATACTCATTAAGAAGAAATTAACAGAAAAAGCATCAAGATATATGAAAAATTTGAAAAAAGTGAACAAGATAAACAATATAAAGGTTTTCAGTTTGATAAATACAACAGAGAGAAGTATTAACTGGATCAACAGAAAAGGCCAGCCTGGAGCGATTTTTTTTTTTTTTAAGTATTAAGAGCAAAACTAAATAGACATTCCATGAGAACTATAGAAGTCACAGAAATGAGACATAAGAAAGAAGTGAATGAGATTTCTGGTTTACACAGCTGTCACTTAGACGCAACTATTAAGAAAATCATGCCGACTGAGCACACCTGGGTTTACAACCACAGCAGGAGACAGCAATAACCACTTTATACAGTGTGGTTTAGCAGAAAGAGGTTGGCCTTTAGCTTCAGACAGTGGTATCTACAAAATACGGCTCCACGGCACTACCGCTTTCTAGCCTTGTAACGTTAGCAAGTTAAAGCTCACTGAGTCTCTGTCTCATCTGTTAACCACAGCAATATCTGTATCTTTTAAAATCATTACATTGGAGGTAATGCGTGTAAAGTGCTTAGAATAGCACTAGGTAGGTGCTGATGTTAATACAATAATCATTAATATTGTTAGTTTTATAAATACTATGTAGCAATGGAGTCAGTCAACAAAAATTGAGTGGACATCTATTACATGCCAGGGTGGTTAGTAGGTGCTGGAAGAGAGAAAACAGAGTGCAGACATTACTTTGAAAGAAGAAAAAAAGAAAGTCTAGGACACACGATATAAATGTTAGAAAATATTTCAATAGCTTTTTTTTTTTAGGTGTTCTTGCTGAGATTGAAGATTTGAAAATATGTAATATGGCCAGCTTTTTAATACATATACCATATGAACACAGACTACAAATGCTGATAATACCCGCAACATAATGCTTGTTAAGCTAAAGGAAAAGAATCAGCATATATGCAAAAAAGATTATTACTGGGGTCACTAATGAGGCAAGAGAAAGTCAAGGTTGGAACTGCCAGGAGGAAATCTATAACCCAGAGGCCCATCCAAACCATAGGTATTCCTTGACTTTAAGAACAAGGTACTGGCATGAGAGTTTGTACAAAATGTGCCTTGCACACATCTATTCCTGTGACCCAGAATGAAGAGTGAGCAAAAACACAAGACCTAAATGAACACACAGCTTCAGAGGGCAAAGGCACCCCAGTGAAAGCATTCAAAGCTCAAAACAAGAGGTATCTGCTCAGAGGATTTAAAAAGATGAATTAAAAATAAAGCTCTCATATAATAATATAAACTACATATATAAATCTCAAATTAACAATTAAAATTATTTCCATTTACCTGATTGCTTAGAATTTCTTTCTTTCCACTGAATATTTTTGCATTTGATCTGGTTTTGTCTCTCTTTTCGGAGTCGTTCTAATCTTTGAGCTTGAAAAGAAATATTATAACTATAAGTTTGTCAATGAAAGTTTACTATAAACAAAGACATAATTAACTACCTTTATATGAATAAAGATGTTTTATATTGCATATGTAGAGAAAAAGTCATAAAATTTTAAAGGTGGCACCCCTGAAAAGCAAATACCAACAAAAACATGAAAATATTCTTGATTTATAATTGAAATTAGAGGATATAAAACATTAATAGAGATCATAAAGATAGTATTAACATGGAAGAGAATAATAAAATGTGAAAACTTCTGTGATTAATATGACATTTCATTATATAAATCATTAATAACGGTCTTAAAGGAATTTTAATGCACAAATGAACTGAAGTGAATATTACATTACAGGAATAAAATTACTGTTATGAATTACTCTACCCGTTTCAAAAATTAAAGATAAATGAACTCAGACTAGACTATTAAAGTTTTAAATATAAAATCCTTTATCTAAAAATCATGAAAATTATAAAATGTCAAAGCTATATAAATTAGCATAGCTTTTCTTCAGTGGGTTGAAACAGTTTATAGGTAGTAAAATAAATGATTTGTATCTTTGTAACATTAGTCAAATCTTAAAAAGAATAATTTTTCTTATACAAAATTTTAAGATATGCTGAAAGGATTAAAAAGTAAAACCTTTGGTCACTAGGACACCCCACAATTGTAAGTATTAGCATCTAAGTGCTATCTTAAGAAATTCCAACAACAGTAACAAAAGCATCACCTAAAAATCCTACATTTGTGAGATCATATGACCACTGGCTGATCAACCTTCAAAAATCAGTGAATTGATCTCTTAAAGAAACACTGTCCAGCATATATTAACAACTGCTGCATATGGAAACCACAATGGAAAAGAAAGTCATAATTGATGCCATTTCTTGAGATCTGGCTAATCTTCAACTTCCTATCCTGGAACAATGCTAACAAAAAATAAATAAGTAAACTTCTCTTTCAAGGCAGGAAACCATACACACGTGCCTTGGCATTGTGATAGGGAAACTACCACTGATACTAACCTTGCCAGAAATGTGAACTGTGCTGGCAAAAGCATCTGATAATGTCACTGTATCTAACCAAATTCCACTGGAGGAAAATACATTCAATTGCAATTAATAAATGTGAAGGGTACAGCCAAAGTAATATAATCATAAAGCTCTCAATTTAGCAGCATTCTCCTACTGAAATCCATTCAACCTGTCATACAAGATATCATCTCAATAACTCGCAAGGAAGTCAGTTTCGACTAGAGAACTGAGAATCAATGGTTCTAAATTATATTCAAACCTTCACTCAAATCCTATTTTGATAAAAATTCCTTGAGATACTGGGAAATGCTATTAATTATTTTCATCATGAGAGCAAATTATTCTCTGTAGATGTCACAGAATGCTGAATTCTGAACCAAAACCTTAACATGCTTTGCACTGTATATTGTATCTTGCAGTACTCCTTTATGTGAATTTTACATTTGGACCAGGAAAATAAACATGTAAACCTTTTCAATGTTCTACCACATTTCCTGCCATTACGTTTCCTGGGAGTTAGCAGGTCACTGCTACTGATTAGTAGATTATATTTTCTGACGACCTAAATAAAAAAATCACCTCCTAGAATACCCTGTCATATTAGAACTACATTATATGTTCTAAATAATTTATCTAAGTAAAGGTCTTGGTTCATCACATTCCCTTTGAAAGGTTTCCAAAACACATAAGCTGGAAAATGGCCAGTGATAAGCTTTTAAAAGATAATCACTAGATATTTATGTACCAAAGTTTAGCATTTTCAAACCACAAAGATCAAATGGTAGAGATCAACTTAAGAAAATAAAAAGAACATATCAAAAACAGGGGCACCTTTTCTAATCTCACACTCAGTGTAGCAACTCCTATTAACAGCAGCCCGAACAAATATTCAGCTATTTACCTCCAACATCCCTTTGCCTCCCACAATCCTTCCATGGCCGAGAAATGGCTCTGGCAGCAGTACTCTGTGGCTGGTCAGCTTTCTATATTAAAGGTTCTTTATTATGTCAACCTGAAACCTGCCACTAGGTAGTCTACCCACTGGGACTAATGTTGCTCTGTGAAGATACTCAAAGTAAGTCCACTTCCCTTTCTACATGAAGACTTTTGAGAAAGAGAACATCCAACCTGCCTCTCCTAGCCACCTTTTTCCTCTATTCATCTTCTGTCTACTTCCTTCTGATAGCATCATTCCAGTGCCACTCTCCATTCACAGTCACGAAGATGGAGATGGTGTTTAGACTCGCTCTTACTGTAATACATGCATGTTCCTGTTAACACACAGAAACCTTCCCCATTAAAGCTATTCCAACATTATGCATTATTCTGTAAGATTGTTGACTGATTTAAAGCTCAGAAGACATGACTAAAAGGCAATGTTTACCTGTATTTGAGCGTCTTCTAATACCAAAGTCCCAACTTGAGGTAATATCGACTGACTGGGCATATACATAGCCCTGAGTCTCACCATTGCTTCCCTGAATTTCTGACCCACTGTCTCCAGGCATTGAAGGAGGATGAATCTTCTCTAGGTCAACATCATGATCAATGAGAACCATCTCACACATTCCTGTGTCATCACTGGTCACATGTGACTGTCGAATATGAGCTAGAATGATAGTTGGATTGTCCAAGAAGGCCATCCTTTCTGTGGGCCAATCTCCTTAAAAGGCTATTTTCTCCTCTTCATATTGTTTCACGTGCTCACCTCCCTAGAAACATGATGTACACAGCAATATTTAAGAATAAGGAAGAAAATGACTGAATCATTTTTCAAACAAATCAATGTGGTAAAATGCTACCTTGAAAATCAACATTTATCCCTGCACCTAGGAGCTTACAAGGATTAAGTCTAAGCTGAAAGGAAATCCTTATAAGCACTGGGAGCTACAGCTCTAGTCAATGAGATCTCCATGGTATCAGTGAGAATGGCTTCTTCTCTTGCAAAACAAATAATAGTGACTCCTTAGGCCACTCAAAACACATAATTACTGTTAAAACAATAAATTTGCCTTTCTTTCTCCCTTTATTCCCATGCAGTCTTCTCATTACTTTATAAGATCAGGGAGAACAAGTTGTATTTTCCTCACATTATGAGCTCGGGTATGAAACTGTATTTCTTTAGTTTACATTTCCCCCTCTTTGTCATAGGGTTGTGAGGTAACTAAAAGAACACAGACAATACTTTGAGTTACTAGGAATTTTGCAAAAATGTACCACCAAAGTAGTTTTGTTCAATAAATACATTTTCCTTTCTTCTGATTTAAGGTAACATTATGCTTTTCAAATAAACTTTATCAGGGATGCCTGGGTGGCTCAGTTGGTTGAGTGTCCAACTTCAGTTCGGGTCATGATCTCACAGTTCGGTTTGTGAGTTCGAGCCCTACGTTGGGCCCGCTGCTGTGAGCGTGAAGCCTGCTTTGGATCCTCTGTCCCCCTGTCTGCCCCTCCTCCACTTGTGCTCATTCTCTATCAAAAAAAAAAAAAAAAAAAAAATTGAAAAAAATAAAAGTTTACAGAAATAAAATAATAAAAAAATAAACTTTATTAATCGAACTTCTTTGCTACCAAAAATTAATTTCTTTTTAATTTTTTTAGTTTTTTTTCTCTTTTGTAATGGTTTATTTTTGAAAAAGAGAAAGAGAGAGAGCATGAGTAAGGGAGGGGCAGAGAGAGAGGGGGACAGAACAGAGGATCCAAAGCAGGCTCTATGCTGACAGCAGAGAGCCCGATGTGAGGCCTGAACTCAAGAACCATGAGATCATAACCTGAGCTGAAGTCAGACACTTAACTGACTGAGCCACCCAGGTGCCCCCCCTCAATTAATTTATTTTAGAAACCTCACTCTAAGAACTGCTTCCTGAATCCTGTTGAAACTAAAATGATGTTTCTTCTGGGAACAAGATGGTACCTCCTCAATTAAATGCCAATACTCAGCAAAGAAAACATGGTAGTCTCCCCTTATCTGTGGTTTCATTTTCTGCAGTTTGTTACTTGTGGTCAAACTTGGTCCAAAAGCAGATGATCCTCCTTCTGACTTACTGTCAGAGATCAATGATAGTAGCCTAACGCTATGTCACAATACCTATGTCATTCAGTG
This sequence comes from Panthera pardus, assembly GCF_024362965.1. Classification (NCBI taxonomy): domain Eukaryota; kingdom Metazoa; phylum Chordata; class Mammalia; order Carnivora; family Felidae; genus Panthera; species Panthera pardus. Next base: position 84,031,971 of record NW_026526766.1, read on the forward strand.
TGCTTCATACCATCACATAGGCTTTTTCTTTGTTTTTGAGGGGGGGCGGGGAGGGAATTCCAGACAAGCTCCATGCTGTCAGCACGGAGCCTGGCACAGGGCTCAATCCCACAAACCCTGGGATCATGACCTGCGCCGAAATAAGAGTCGGACGCTTAACCAACTAAGCCACCCAGGCGCCCCACATCACATAGGCATTTTATCATCTGACATCACAGGAAGGTTGAGTATAGTACAATAAGGTATTCTGAGAGACAGACCACATTCACGTAACTTTTATTACAGTTTATTGTTATAATTGATCTGTTTTATTATTGTTGCTAGTCTCTTACCATGCCTAATTTGAAAATTAAATTTTATCATAGGTATGTACAGGTAGGAGAAAAAATAGAATTTATAGGGTTTGGTACTATCCATGGTTTTCGGCATCCACTGCGGGTCTTGGAACATACCCCCTGAGAATAAGGGGAGAGTACTGTAGTACAGAACACTGGTTAGGATGAGGACGCACAGGCAGGACTGGGTTCAAATCTTAACCCTGTCACTTGCTAGCTATGTGATCCTGGTCAAAATAAACTTAACCTCTGAGCCTGTTTTCTTTTTTCATTTATAAAATGGGGATCCCAAGGATAAGAGGATATATAAGAGATAATGCAGGTAAAGTGCTCAAAAGAACACCTGACACATAATTAAATAGTAGCTATTAATAATAATAATGATTATGGTAAAAATAATCACTACTAACTTCAGCTTTCAATTCTTGTTAAAAATAATCCTAAAATATATCAACATCTCATCCTTCTTTAGTAAGTTCACAGCACGTAAAATAAATGTGTGCTTCCTTTTTGACAGAGGACTCCACAAGTCACCTGGGTCACCTTCCACCTCCTTTAAAATTATTATGAGATGCAAGGAACATGAAAGCTGGATTGAGTATGTTCCTAGAACAGTCCTAGAAGGTATTTATTTTTAGAAAGACCTCTAACACCAGATTTCTTGTCATTTCTTTCTCCTAGAAATGGAACAAAGGGGGAAATCTAGTTAATAAATCATTATAAAGACTGAGGTTTTATAAATTTTTGTCTAGTAACACATTATACTGATATCACTTGGTAGATCTTAAAAATAAAAATACTGAGATTAAGAGAAAATTTAACTGAGGAGCACCTCTAATCAAAGAATTATACTAATCTTCATTTTTTCCTTCAAATATATTCATGGAGTAGTTCTACTACACTGAGGATATTGGGAAATGCCAAGGTAAGGTATCCCTGAATCAAAAAGTTTATACCCTAAAACAGCCCTACTGTATTTCCTAATCCTTACAAGGAGATTTCTCCAAGTGTCACATTTCTGAGTCTCAGAAATGTTAATGTCAGCCTAACATTTTAAGTGTTTTAATCAGAAAACCATTACAGAATTAAAGGGGAACAATGAAATTTCACTTGCAAAAGTAATTACGATACCACAAAGAGATGTATACAACCACGGAATTACTTATAAAGTATTTGACTATTTGTTTTGTAACAAAATCATAGCATCACAGATGGCCAAAGCTGCAAACATCCTTGTAGCCAGCACAGCGTCTCCCCTGTGGGGGTAAGGCAATGAGGCCCGAGCAGAATGGCAGGTGCTTTCAATTTCATATTGAACAATTTTCCCCTACAAAAACAAGGACTTTGGTGAGAAGCCACACATTTGACAGGCACTGACAAGTCAAAGGGCAAAGAAACAAAAGTGTACTGAAGTACCCTCAACAGAATCTTTTTTTTTTTTAAGAAAATGGGTCTGCTCCATCACCTCTGATGAGGAAAAGAGTTATGGGCAAATACCTCTGAAGGCACACACCAATTCCCTAACTTTATCCTTCTGGTACAGAGGCCCCAAAATATTCCAACAGGAGCAGATATCTTCTCTATTAGTACACTACGACCTCATACAAGTTTACTTCATACTTAGTATACTGTGACTTCGTACAAGTATGATTCGCTCAACAAATATTTATTCAATACCAGTTCTGACAGGGAATTCCCACAAGTCTGCCCTGGAAAACATGCCTTCCACATCCCATGACATGTACTTGAGGATTCAGACTGTAAGTTCCACAAGGACAGGAGCCACACCACCACATCCCTTCTGGCAATGAAGAATCTTCCACACGGCAGAAATTCAGTAACGGTTGATGTCTGACTTCCAAGGACTGTATAATTTTGTAGTAGGGATAAGTCATATGTGAGCATGTGTAGTGTGATTATACAGAAAGGAATGCCTTTTTTTTCTATGAATACAGACACAAGAGCTTCTCTTCAATGTGCCCTTCAAAACTGTCACCTTGGGACACTAAGCAACCTATCCCAACGCTACTCTTCAGAACCAAAAGAACATGTTTTAAATCACTTTAAGAGCAGCAAATTATCACTTGAAGGTAGATTTGATTTCTAAGACAAAGATATTCCCAACACAGATGAAAACAAGTTATTTTCTCTGATCAGTTGTGCAAAGATCAAAGATTTTTAAAACCTAGAGTTGGTAGGGTTCAGAGAACTGAGCTCATGCACAGTTACATGTGCATTACAGGGAATGTAAACTGACAGTTTTTAGATGGTATTATGGTAATGTCTCTCAAAGTATAACGAGTATCCTTTGGGCAACCCTACTTGTAGGATTTGCTCTTAGGAGATAACTATGCAAAAATATTTATCTCAGGATGGTTTGTTATACTGAAAATCTGAAAGTAACCTAAACATCCATCAGTGGTGATGTGCCAAGGCAAATACATACAATAGAATACTACATAGTCATTAAAAATACATGGTAGAAAATGGATAAACAAAATGCGGTATATACATACAATGGGATATTCGTCAGCCTTAAAAAGGAAGAAAATTCTGGGGCGCCCAGGTGGCTCAGTCGGTTGAGCGGCCGACTTCAGCTCAGGTCATGATCTCACAGTCTGTGAGTTCGAGCCCCGCATCGGGCTCCGTGCTGACAGCTCAGAGCCTGGAGCCTGTTTCAGATTCTGTGTCTCCCTCTCTCTGACCCTCCCCCATTCATGCTCTGTCTCTCTCTGTCTCAAAAATAAATAAACGTTTAAAAAAAATTAAAAAAAAAAAAAAAAGGAAGAAAATTCTGACATATTCTATAACATGGGTGAACCCTGAGGAGATCATGCTAAATGAAAAAAGTCACAAAAAGACAAATATCGTATGATTGCACTTATATGAAGTACCTAGAGTAGTCAAATTGATAGAGACAGAAAGTAGAATGGTGGATGCCAGGGGCTGGAGGGAGAGGAAAATGGGGAATATTTAAAAGGTATATATAAGTTTAGGAAGATAAAAAGTTTGAGAGATTGATGGTGGTGATGGTTGCACAACAATGTGAATATACTTAATGCCACTGAACTGTACTCTTAAAAATGGTTAAAACAGTAAATTTTATGTTATATACTATATATATTACCACAATTTTTTAAGTTTACATTTTTAAAAAATGTCCAGGAAATGTCACATTAAACAAAATTAAGTAAGTTTTCTTCTTGCTGTTTAATTACAGCCTTCTCAAAGCTTTTTTTTTTTTTTTTTAAGTTTATTTAAGTAATCTCTACACCCAATAGGGCACTCGAACTCACAACCCTGAAATCATGAGCCGCAGGCTCTACTGACTGAGCCAGCCAGGTGCTCCAGACTTCTCAAAGCTTTTAAACTACTAATGTATATTGTGAACCTCTAAAAGTAGGGAATCTAGAAACGCAGTATATCCCAAATCTCAAACTTATCTGATCCCTAAACATGTCTTCATCTAGGAATACTAACACATATCAATGTATAAGAGATTCACAAAACATGGTTCAGAAATGCTACTCTAAATGTTCACAAACGCTGTTTCTTTGGGCCTTGAATGCCTTCCCTGGATATTATCAATTCTTGATTGAGATACCTCATCCTTTTTATATATCTTTGGACCATTAGATAAACAATTTCAGGCTCCAGGAGATCTGCTCCCCTAAGATGTCCTACTTTTCTAAGATTCTCCCACTTTTTACTCCAGGTTCCTCAAAGCACAAGAGATTTGTTTTACTAAAAATGAAAACAACAGAGACACCCACACAGAGTGGGAGGACATGAGATGCCCCATAATGACAGCCATTTTTAACTTACTGGGTAGGTCTCCCTTTATACTTACTCCATTTGTTGAACAAATACTTAAGTTCCTACTATGTGCTAAATATTGTTCTAGGTACACTTTGGATGCTATTACCACTTTACATAACCATTTGTGTTCATTAATGACCATGCAACCTGCCTGTGTTAACTTTGAACATGCCCTAAACAGGGAAGTAAAATTTTAGTAGGTTTTAATGGATATCAAGTCTTAATACAAGTCTATTTTTAAAAACAATTTTGGGGGCACCTGGGTGGCTCAGTCGGTTGAGCAACTGACTTTGTCTCAGGTCATGATCTCCGGATTTGTGAGTTCAAGCCCCACATCCAGCTCGCTGCTGTCAGCCTGTCAGCACAGTCTGCTTCGGATCCTCTGTTTCCTTCTCTCTGCCCCTCCCCCACTTGTGCTCTACCAAAGATAAATAAATATTTTTAAAAATTAAAATAAAATAACTTTTTTTAATGTTTGTTTACTTTTGAGAGAGGGAGAGACAGAGTACGAGAAGGGGAGGGCAGAGAGAGAGGGAGACATAGAATCTGAAATAGGCTCCAGGCTCTGAGCTGTCTGCACGGAGCCCAACGTGATGCTCAAACCCACAGAGCACGAGATCATGACCTGAGTCAAAGTCAGATGCTTAACGACTGAGGCACACAGGCACCCCCGATCAAGTATATTTTTTTTTAATTTTTAAAAAATGTTTATTTTTGAGAGAGAGGCAGAGCATGAGTTGGAGAGGGGCAGAAAGAGAGGGAGACACAGAATTCAAAACAGGCTCCAGGCTCTGAGCTGTCAACCCAGAGCCCAAATACAAGTCTATTTTTAATAATAACTTTATACACACTCTCCAAATTTTCTTTGCAATGGCTTATAGAAAAACATAAGACACAACACAGTAAAAAAGTAGATGAGAAAAGTGGCAGAGGATAAGCAACTCTGGATGAATGTTGTAAGATCTTGTACATTTGCCACAGGAAGACTGCAGAATCCCAGAAGCAAAAAGCAATCATAGTAACTAAACTTAACTTAAAGCTACCTTTTTAGGTGGATTAATTCATATAATTCTAAAAATAATTCTATGAGATAGTATTTCTGTCTCCATTTTATAGATGAAAAAACTGAGGCACATCAAAAAACCTGCCCAAAGCCAAGATAGTTAATAATTCTGAGAATCTTAAGCATCATACAGCCTCTCAAAACAAAAATGAACAAAGCATTACAACACTCATAATAAACAAGGTTTTAAAAAATCCCGTTGTTGAGTTATTTGGGATCTGGGGCCTTACAAAAATTTCTCCCAAGGGTCTTTGTGGAAGATGTAATACAGTAAATGCGTTATGCAGAACAGACATTTAGCCTCCCCTCCACTCGTGCAACTATGATTTATACAACAGTAGTGCATATAATGGTTGTTCAAAAATAAAAAAAATTACAAAATTTTACAGAAGAAAGGAACTTCAAAGATCATTTACTTGTTGACCTGAAACCACAGAGGAAAGGTGTACTTTAAATTCCCAGTTAGATGTAAGTATCTTCTTAAAATCCCTAGAGATTTATGCAACTTCAGCTATAAGCAAAGTCCATACCTGAAATATTCTATTTCTTTAACCCCAGCACAAGCAAATGAGCCCCCTCTATACTTCTTCACTCCCTAAGGACCTGACATAGGTCTTGAACGTGACTTAAATCACTCAAGTCCAGCCAATGATTTAAAGGATTCCCTTTCCTGGACTTTCAAAACACTCTGTACACCCACTTCCCTCTGCCAAACAGACTTCAAGCCCCCTTACCTGCAATCTGTGAAAACTTGTCTGAATAAGCAACAGCCTGAGGCTTCTCCAAGGTCTGCAAACTCCCAATCAAAAATTACTGCTGCCCCATCAATGTGTCATATAAATGTTGGCATGTTAATTGTGTATTTATAAGATTGTTAATGGTTAGTTAATTTACCTCCCACACTATTATTGTACTTGAAATGATTTAACGTCTGCTGAGGGAGTTAACAACATGTAACAGCAGATGTGAGATTTTTTTTTTTTTTTTTTTTTTACCTTTCCTCACTGTACCCCGACTTCATGCTATTAGCATTAACTTCAAGTTAAACCTGATTCCTATACAGGACTCCTTAAGAATGTTATAGAAGCACTCACATTTATTTTGCACAAGAAACGATCACAATTTAGGAAAACAAGGCTTTTTATCATTATAAAGTCTTTCATTTATAAAAACCAACAGATCCTGTGTTTTACTAAGATTTCAACATCCTCTGATCCAGTTAAACTTCAGAGTTCATGCCTCCTGAAATTTGAAAATTATTGAAATGACCATTAAAATAAAATGCACTTTATTGCTTTAAAATCTCTTTTTCTAACTCTCTAATTTAACTCTAAATTAAACCTTCATTTATTTTTTTAGACCGGCAAAAATTAAGCTTTTTATTCCTTTAGAGAATTAAAATCTCCACGTGAATATGCCTAATTTCATTAAACAGTAAATGGTGAGACTCTGTATCTGGAGAGCTTAATTTTTTCTTTCATAAAAGTACTTGCTAGACTCAAAACAACCAAAAAGAAATGCTTGTATCTTCTTTTAAATAATATGGGATTCATTCACGAAACATCATTGAGAGCTAGGCACTGGGAATACTACAAAAAATTGTATGAACACTGGCCTGCACCTTCCAGAGCCTTACAAACTTTGGCAGATGAGCCACCTCGTGTACATACATTCAAGTAATATAAGGTAACACATACTAACCACCAAATAAAACACTAAGACAATATGTTTTTCAAGAGACAAGAAAGTTACAGAAGGCTTCAGGAAGGAAGAAAGTCGCATCTAGGGATCACCAACCTACCAGGAGACCAGGTTTTCTCCCCTGTAAAATGTCTCCTTTGGAACAAGAGACCCTGGCCCTTGATTTTTCTTGGGCTACTAACCTCTACCTGAAATGTCTCTGAATTTTACCAGCTGCCACATCCAGTTAAAGGATGGTAGTGCACAGTAAACTTGTCCACGGACACACCCGAAGGGGAGAGGACAGTGGCCATAAATCAAGGTATTAGAGAACCTTGGGGGAGCCACCTAAAGCAACAGGCTATAAGAAACTTACTTTTAGAATTCACTCATATTCTGCATTCTATCCTATAATATACTGCACCTGTATTGTTTTAACAGGAAAAAGTTTTACCTTTGAATACACCACTAAAACAGATAGTCCAGGAATACATGCCATGCTTACTTTGTGGCTTCCAATATTCCCTGGCACATACTGGAATTCTCATAAACCCAGTTTGGACAGCAAGGCCTAGTGGAGAAACAGACTCTGCTATAAGCAATGTCTGATTTTGTGAAGATAAAATGGCATTTTATCAATGGGCCACTCGAGGAAGGGCTGAATTTTGCTCAATAGAGGTTTCCTATGACAAGTATGAAGAACAACTGTAGGGGCACCTGGCTGGCTCAGTCAGAAGAACATGCAGCTCTTAATCTCAGTGGGGGCACCTGGGTGGCTCAGTTGGTTAGGCGTCAGACTTCACCTCAGGTCATGGTTTCGTGGTTCATGAGTTTGAGCCCTGCGTCCGGCTCTGTGCTGACAGCTCGGAGCCTGGAGTCTGCTTGAGATTCCGTGTCTCCTGTCTATGGTCATACCACCCTAAACGCGCCCAATCGCATCTCATCCCAGAAGCTAAACAGGGTCGGGCCTGGTTAGTACTTGGATGGGAGATTCTGTGTCTCCCTCTCTCTCTGCCTCTCCCTCACTCACGCTCTATCTCTTCCTCTCTCAAAAATAAACATTAAAAAAAAAAAAAAAAGGAATCTCAGGTTTATATGTTCAAGCCTCAAAGAGATTACTTAAAAATGAGACCTTAAAAAAAAGAACTGTAATTATTAATAACACCAAACTATATATAAAGTTGCAAGCACAAGTTAGACTAAAATCCAGGTTTTTATGCAGCCATTATAAAACAATCAGTATTTTTGAAGTGTTTTGAAATAATGTTTAATAGCTAGCAATAGATGTGAAACTTCAGAAAATCTAACCACCCCCCCACCCCCAAAACTCCAAACATGCCAACAGCCAGAAATGGCTGTTACAATAAATCTGCCAGTTTGGTGCAATGCAGCCCTAAATTATTTTTCCGTTGGGGGTTGTCTCTCTGACATAACTAGATTTGATTGACACTTGTGGCAATAAACAAATAATTTCAGATTTTACTTTAATATTTCAGGTAAAAGTGTTTATAGTTTTACCTAGAGTGAAGAAATGAATAATGCCAGAGAAACAAGACTGCTTCCCAGTGTGAAATTTCTGAAATATGTCAGTATAGGAGCTGAAACCATAAATAGCACTCAACTGCCCACCAAATACTCATTCACTGATTACATTCATCTGACAGATATCTATAAAGCACTTACTATGTGCCAGGCACCAGAGATATAATGCTAAGAAAAAGATTTGGCCCCTGCCTTCCAAGAAGCTGAAAGTGTGCATGGTAGTCAGAATTCAAAGATGACTCCAGAAATTCTTGTCTCTTGATATCCATGCAATTGTGTCATGCCCACTCCTGGAGTGTGGATAAAACCTAACCAACAGAGTATAGCAAAAGTGTTGGGGCTGGTGTGGCGGCAGGGGCCGGGGGGGTGTGGAGGGTAAGTTACACCCTGATTACTGTTATATGAGACTCCATCGTAGGCAACTGAAGAGACGTATCTTCCTGCTGACCTCAAAGAAGCAAACAGCCAAGTTATGGAACAACACATGGCAAGGATCTGAGAATAACCTGCAGGCACTGAGAGTGGCCCAGCCAACGGGTAGCAAGAAATGAGGACTTTAGTCATACAGCCACAAGGAAATGAATTCTACCTGAAAGAGCCTGGAAAGCAATCTTTCCCTCATCAAACCTCCAGATGTCATCCCTTTGAGACCCTCAGCAGAAAACCCAAATGAAGCTGTAACTCCTGACCCGTTGAGAGACAATAAATGTGTATTGTTTTAAGCCACTAAGTTTGTGTTAATTTGTTAAGCAGCAACAGAAATGAAAATAGTGCAGGAAAACAGCCTAGACACCTCTGCCTTGATATACAACCCAGTTTTACTCACCTGCCCCTTCTCCCCAGCAGACAACACCCAGAACTTTCTGAACATGGTTCAGCCTTTGGTAATGATAATCCCCTTGAGATGTGCCCCTCTCCACTACAAACCTTATTCTTCAAAGTGGAACTCAAGAATCCCATCCTGTGAACTCCTCTCCAATTTGCAGGGTCCAAAATGTTTTAAAAGCACTTTATGTCTACCTTCAATATAGTCAATTATATGAATATCATGTATAAGGAACTGATTTTAAACTTTTTGATCCAATTCTAGAATCTGAAATGTGGTTACTGTATAGAGGTATAAATCTCTCCCCCTGCCCAATCATTTGTAAAGTTGCTAAAGGTAGGAATACCTAGACCCCAACAGTAATGCAGTGGTTCTAATGTGATGGTTCTCCGTTGGAAGGTGATTTTGTTCCCCAGGGGACATTTGGCAATGTCTGGAGACATTTCTGGTTGTCACACTAGGGGTGGGTGCTGTTGGCATGTAGTGGATAAATGCCACAGATGCTGCTAAACATCCTGCAATGCACAGACAGTACCCACAACAAGGAATTATACCTCCCCAAAAGGTCAGTGTCAATGATGCCAAGGTTGAGAAACTCTGCTGTGATATGCTGTGTGAAGCCACTAAATCTGTGGTAATTTCCAACCCCCTTGGAACAGTTTCATTTATACTGAGACTAAACTATACAACTTTCCCGCTAAAATCTCTGCTCAAATCTTCGAAGGTACTAAACGAGCTCAACGCCCAGCATCTGTTTACTGAAATTTTAACATGCCCTAAGGAAAATCAAAGCCTAAATTACTACAGTAAAGACAAGTTGCCTTCCATCATCAAACTTGATCTGAAGCTTATCCACCCTTCTTCATCTGGCTACCTCCTACTAATTCCTCAAAATCCAGGTCAATGGTCAATTCTTCCAGGAAACCTCCCCAGTGAATCCCACACAGCAGGTTAGCTGCTCCCTTCTGTGTGGCCCCACTGCGCTGCACTTTGTCACTAGTTCCACCAAATAATTTACCCAGCACGGTGCCTGCTAGTAGTAAGTACTATGCGTTTGTTGAATTTATTCATACAACAAATACTTATGGAAGCCTACTACGTGCCAGGCACTATTCTAGAATGCAAAGAGTACAGCAGAAAACAAAGCAGAAAGTCCCACCCTCACTGAGTACACATTCTAGTGGGGGAGACAAGCAAAACAAAAGAGTAAATTATATGCTAAATTAGAAGAGCTATGGTAGGGACACCTGGGTGGCTCAGTCGGTTGAGTGTCCGACTTCGGCTCAGGTCATGATCTCACGGTTTGTGAGTTCGAGCCCCAGGTCGGGCTCTGTGCCGACAGCTCGGAGCCTGGAGCCTGGAGCCTGCTTCGGATTCTGTGTCTCCTCTCTCTCTCTGCCCCTCCCCCACTTACACTCTGTCTCTGTCTCAAAAATAAACATTAAAAGGAGAAAAAAAAAAAAAAGAAGTGCTATGGTAGGACAGCACAGGCAAGAGAGAAGGGCATGCCAGGTGGTGGAGCCACAGCTGCAATTATAAATGGTCAAGGAACGCCTCACTGAGAATCTGACATTTGAGTTAATATTTGAAGGAGGTGAGAGAACAAGCCAGGTAAACATCTGAAGGGAAGTTTAGGGGAGCGTGCCTCGCACCGTTCAAGAAGTAGCAAGGAGTCCAGCAGGGAAGCAAGTAGTAGAGGACGAGGTCTGGAAGAGAGGAGCAAACATGTAGAGTGCAGGCCATTCTAAAGATTCTTCCTTTACACCAAGTAAAGTAGAAAATCACAAGGGGATTGCGAGCAGAGCAGTTGATATGATCTAACTCACATTTTAAAAGGATCTCCCTGGGGGCACCTGGGTGGCTCGGTCGGTTAAACGTCCAACTCTCAGTTTCTTCTGCTCAGGTCATGGTCTTGCAGTTTGTGAGTTCGAGTCCCACATCGGGCTGTGTGCTGACAATGCGGAGCCTGCTTGGGATTCTCTCTGCCCCTCCCTCTCCCTCTCTCAAAATAAATAGACAAACTTAAAAAAAAAAAAAAAAAGGATCTCTCTCTGGACATAGGACATAGCAGCCAGAGAGAGCCTTAAAAAAAAAAAAAAAAAAAGACTGAATGAATGTCTAATCACACGATTTTTTTAAATATATAATTATCTATTTATATGTTGGTTTTCTCTTCTAAACTCTCAGCTCCTTAAGGACACTGTCTTATTCATCACTGTGCTGCCAGATTCTAGTAGAATGTGGCTGGCATCCAGTAAGAGCTCCACGCAGAATGAATAGATGAACAAACCCATCTTTCTTGTTCCCAAAGGGGTGCACCATGATTTTTCCCAAAAAAAGACCCCTTATCCATGGTGCTGGTTCAAGTAGATAAGTTTCCCACTACAGTCTAAGATTTATTTTCCTTTCATTGTCTCCTTGATGTCTGAAGTTTGCTTAAACAAATACAAGAATTCAAGAGAGTTATGCTTCCACTTGCCTGGCCCCCTGGTTAACCACATCATCATTTAAGGGAAGCAACACAGTTTACTGCCAGCACCACTCAGGAAACCTGAATTCCAATTCCCTAATAACCAGGGACCTAATTACATGGCTTCGGACAAGTCACTTCTTTAAGCCTCTTTAAAACTGTTTTACATTATCAGTCCATTGTTACATCTGTTATGTGGGGAGTTTGCACTATGAAAAGGGCCTTTCAGCTCTCAAATTCTATTCCTGTCACGTCTGAGGAGGAGAAGGATATGGCTGGAGTTTACCCCAGAGTCCAACTAAAAAGTTTTGTGTTTTTGCTTCAGAGGAAAAAAGAATTCTATTGCAATTTTCACTTATAACATTGTGCCATGGTTCAGACTCTAGGAAAAGTACAAGGAATTCCTTTTTTGACAAAGATTTTAATAGTATCAACATTTTGGCAGCAAACCCACTACAAAGGTAAACCATGTTGACTGAGTTGAATGGGCATTATCACCACCTGTTTTTTTAATGCTATTATGTATAGAATCCAGTTCCTAGAACGCTAAGTGTTACAGTAAACACATCTAGAATTCCAGGTCATTGTCTGTAGCCTGCCTAGGGAATAACAACGGGATGACTTCAAGTGAGTAAGGTATCTCTGACTCTGTTCCGTGAACAGTTAACTATCCATAATGTATGTCCTATCCACTTCATAGGGATACTTACAAAAAAGAATACTTAAAAAAGAAGTAAATCCAAGATGCAATATGATTGACTTTTCCTGTTCTAGTCGCATCACACTGGAAGTAAAGTTAGCTCTCAACTATCAAATTCATTCAACTCCTAATGAATGAAGGACAGCAATGAGATAATCTAAACTAGCAGATAATCCCCAAACTATTTTTATGTGACTTTGAAAGGTGCTTTGTACTTTCATTTGAATGGAGCTTTCATAACCTCAGTACGTGATAACTGCTATTATTGTTACTAATAAAACTGCACTGCCAGCTATTTTTCCAACCTTCTAGTCTGCCTTTTTTTTTTCTTTTTAAACCATCACTGCATGGATCAAAATGAGGATAGGGCATCAGGATTGGCTTCATTCTGCCTATAATGTTTTAGATAGATTAAAAGTGTTTCACAAAATACAACTTAAGTAGAATAATCATTCTCTGGGTTCCAGAAGGTTTATTTATTTAGAAAGTATTCACATCACTTACTAAACTGTGAGGTGGATTATGTTATTATTTATATTTTACACACCGGTAAACTAAGGCACAGACTTGCCCAAGGTCACAAAACTAGTAAAAGGGGGAGCCAGGATAAATTACGCAACCTGGCTCCGGAATTCCTGCTCCAAACAATCATTACATGCTGCCTTGAATTCCCAATGTAAGTCCATTTCATCACACTCTTCTTAACCCTCTTCTCTCACTAATCGAGATATGGTACATGCAGACTTACCTGTTCATTCAACAAGCATGAATACTTAGCACATGCTGGCAGTTAGGAGTGTAGAGTAGTTAAGTCTCACTGCCTATCCCCAAGAGGTAAGCAAGAGAGTCAAGCAAAGGAGATAAGTACATAAATGGTCACAATAAAGAGAGCAGTGCCAAGGGATTCTATAACAAAGTATTATGGAAACACAAAAGAAAAATAAATGAAACTAGATATTCAGACAAGGCTTCACAGAGATGACTAAGATCAAGATAATGGAAGTAATCACTTCCAACTTAGTCACCTTAAGAATAGTGGAGGGGGAAAAAAGCTGGTAATTAAAATAACCTATAATGCTGCCTCCTTAATCAAAACTGTTTAAAATCAAATTTGCTCCAGACCTGTCCTATGGACTACAGATTAACATCAGGCCATGCACGGGTTATTACAGAAGCAGGAAAAGGATAACTAACTTTTGAGGTGGAAGAAGTGGAGGGAATCAGGTAGGTTGACAAAGGGTGGGTAGGAGAGACCAAGAGCAAGCAATCAAGCATCATACTGCCTGGGTTCAAATCTGAACTCGGCCACTCACTCACTGGGGGACGTAGGGAAAGTAACAAGTTCAGTGCCTGTTTCTGCATCTGTAAACAGGAATATTTTGGTGCCTATCTCAGGACTGTTGTGAGGATTTAATGAATTCATATATGTTATGTGCATATAACAGGGTCTGGCCCACAGTAAGCATTATACAAACATCTACTATTATTGTTACTGCAATTATTCCCTGTTCTAAGATGAATCTTCAAAGATGAGAAGTTGGATGGTTGGAAGAAGACAAACTCATCTCTTCCAAGTAGGAGAGACAGCATGAGAAAAGGCACGAAAACAAGAAACAGCAGAACATGTATTTAGTAATTAACACTACATGGAATTCAAAGTTGCTGAGTTTCAGAGAGTTTGTTCTGGCATAGAAGATTAATCTGACCAACAAGACACAAGATTAATTATGAAGCTGTGTCTATGGCTCAGGGAGAGATGATGAAATCTGAAGTAAGGCAGTGAAAGGTCTAAACATTTTTTAACTAGATAAAAAAATATTTAGAAGATGAAATTGGTAGAACTTGGTGACTGAACGAATGTGGAGGGTTAAGGAGAAGGGGAAACTCTATGGCCTGCATACAGTGCCAACAAAATGAAACTGTAAACTCAAAAGGAGGAACAGCTTAACAGGTAGGGGGGAAGTAAAGAATTATGTTTCAAACACAATGACCTTGAGATGTCTATGGATTACCCAAATAGATATTCATCATGATGTAAACCTGACAGCCCAAATGAGGTCTGAGTGAATTTGGGAGACTACAACATGTAAGTGACAAAGAATATGCAAATGAAACCTAGGAGAAAGACCTGAGCAAATTCGGAAGACATCAACATATAAATGACAGATGGAGCCACGGATGTGAATGAGCTTACTCAAGGAAAATATGTAAGGAAAGAAGAGCAATAACTTAGGAATAAAGTCCAAGGAATAGCTCTAGCTGTAGTTAAAGGATGGGCCAAGAAAAAGAAACCCTAGACGCTGTGAAAACCAAGTCAATCTTTGCCTAGATTCTAAAGTTAGGATCCATGCTGTGGAAATTCACAAATTCCTAGGCAGTTACTTTTTTCACTGGCTTTTCCCTTTCTGCCCCCCATCCCCTAGTAACAAGTTCCAAACACTGGATTGGGAAGTCCTTGAGAGGAAAAGACTAAAAGCCTTATTTGGCTTCCTGTCACTAATACTCTATTATAAGGCCTGGGACACAGGTTCACATATGAACCAGAATGAACATGAAAAATGGAAAATTTCCCATTTATCAAGACAAAGGGCTCATGGAATTCCTAAGCCTAAGGTTGCTTCCAGCCCAGACTTCAGCAACAAAGCATAAAGAGAGCAGAAACAAAAAGGGGGGCAGACCTTATAAACTGCTCGTGGGAATGTAAAATGGTACAGCTACTTTTGAAAATGGTTGGCAATTCTGCAAAATGTTACCTACCATATATTACCTACCATATGACCCAGCAATCCATTCCAAGGTATACACCCCAAAGAACAGAAAACATACGTTCACACAAAAACCTGCACAGCCATGTTCACAGCAGTATTATTCACAATAGCCAAAGAGTGGGGGAAAAAACACATCTCCATCAACTGATGAATTAATAAGCAAAATGTGGTATTTCCATAGAATGGAATATTATTCAGCAATAAAAAGGAATGAAGTACTGATACATGCAACAACACAGACGAACCTTGAAAACATTATGCTAGTAAAAGAACCGAACACAAAAGGCCACATACTGCATGACTCCATTTTTATGAAAGGTTCACTGAAAGTAGATTAATGGTTGCCAGAGGCTGTGGGAGGGAGGAATGAGGAGTGACTACCTGTGGTCACTTGTGGAAACTTGGGGTTTCCTTCTGGGTGATAAAAACGTTCCGGAATTTTATAGCGATGATGGTTATACAACTCTGTGCATATGCTAGAAACTATTAAATTGTACACTTTAAAGGGGTGGATTTTATGGCATAAGAATTATATCCCAGTTTCAAAAATGGGGGTGGGGGTTGAAACACAGAATAGAATCCATGCTGCTGTTTCCTAGATTTCTTCTATTTCAAGTGATTCCAACACAATGATGCCAACAAACCACTTAACTGAACAGCAGTGGCCACTATAACCATGAAATTTTTAAAAACAATTTGCATTACAAGTTGATTACATCAAAAGATACTAAATTCCTCATGCAAAAATGGGAGTTTCCCAATCTTTTCCCCAGAAAAAGGAGAACTTTCATATATGCTAGTGAACTCGTGTGGAGGTGGCTACTCTGTATTTCTAGCTGAGGGGGATTAAATCCTGGTGCCGGAAATGCCAACAGAAGCTTGGACTTTGCTGAAACAAATACTCGGGCACTGGAGAGGCTTCTCCTACCAAAGCACCAGACACTAATCCATACTAGAGCTGGGTGGAAGAAGCCACAGAGTTAACACAATGCCTCGGTCAGCAACCCACTGAGCTACTGGTCTGTGGGGAGTACTTCTCCTCACTTTGAAAAAAACAAAAAGGAGATAAAACAAGAAAGGCAACATGGCATAGCAGAGAACACAAAGGCTTTGGAGAGCTCAGGTGTGCTCCAATTCCACCACCCAGTAACCCAGTAACAGAAAACTGGGAAAAATCGCAGTGTCTCTGGACCTTATTAAGACATTATCGCATACCCCACAAAGCTGTTGTCACAGTGCAGGAACCAAAAGTGACACTCAAATATGAGTGTTCTTCCCAATTCGCCTGAAAGAAAACTAGCTGGTAGTACTGTACATGTTTTGGTCAATCGGAAAAGAAATCTCATGACCTCTTCCCTTTGATATACTAAAACTCATTCTCACACTTAAAATTATAAAACAAATCCAATGTCCAAATTAGAATCCTTGACTCTTTGGGGCACCTGAGGGGCTCAGTCGGTTAAGCTTCCGACTTCGGCTCAGGTCATGATCTTGCAGTTCGTGAGTTCGAGCCCTGTACCAGGCTCTGTGCTGACAGCTCAGAGCCTGGAGCCTGCTTCGGACTCTGTGTCTCCATCTCTCTCTGCCCCTGCCCCACTCACTCTCACTCTCTCTTCTCTCTCAAAAATAAGTATTTAAAAAAATTTTAAAAACTAATAAAAACTAAAAACCAAAATTCTTGACTCCTTTCTGAGAAACCTACAGCCATTTAATTAACCCTCTGCATCCTCTTCTCTTTAGATTTCATTCACTTGTATCTTTATAACCTATCCAAGCCACCACCTCTCACCTAACTTGTTGCCTAACTTGTCTTAAAGTTCTTCAGTGACTTCCCAACCTCTTTAGTAAACTGAACCTTGCCCACATCTGCAGTTCCATCTTCTACTTCTGCTTTTAGTCTTTTTTATTCTAGCCATACTCAACCTTCAGGTTCTTTCAAGCTTTTGAACATATACTCCTTGTGTCTAGAACGGTTTTCTCTGTCCTTCCACCTCGCTCAGACACCCCGGGCTCCTTCATCCTTCAGATCGCAATTCAGACTTCACCCGCCCCAGGAAGGTTTGACCTTATCAAGTCCCGGGTAGGTACTCCTCCATATTCACCTTCACCCTCATTACTAAACACTTCTCCAAGTAGCCTGTACTAGACTGTAAGTCCCATGAGAGCAGAGTCAGTGTCTGCAGTTTGCATCGCTCAATTCCCAGACATATGCCTGGTGCCTCCTACGTATTCAGCAAAGAGACTGAATACATGAATGATTACAATGAAGCAAAAACTTAACTTGATAGGATATTTTTTTCATACACAAATATTTTAAGATATTTTTATAATTTTAAAGAACATTACAGATCAAACAAAGGCAATTCTTCATAACAACTGTGTGGGAAAAGGACTTAAGGGCACATACACTTTCTACAACTCCAACAGCTATCATCCTGATTACATCAAAAGAAGCTAAAGGGGTGCCTGGATGGCTCAGTTGGTTAAGCATCTGACTTCAGCTCAGGTCATTATCTCACGGTTCATGAGTTCGAGCCCCATGTTGGGCTCTGTGTTGACAACTAAGAATCTGGAGCCTGCTTCAGATTCTCTCTCTCTCTCTCTCTCTCTCTCTCTCTGCTCTTACCCTGCTCGCGCTGTCTCTCTCTCTCTCTCTCTCAAAAACAAATAAACATTAAAAAAAAAAAAAAGAAGCTAAACTACTACCACAGTGGCTAACACCGTGCTCCTTAACTGGAAAGAGCAGAAAAAGTACATATAATGCAAATTACAAACATTATAGTCAAGTCATGCACTGGAGTAAAAAGAAGAAAATCATTTTTTTGCGGATCCCTACCCCACTCCCCCAAAAAAGGTTAGACACACTTGATAGAAATGCCACTTACTCCAAATAGTTCACCAAGTGAAGGGTGCTATGAAATACTTCAAATTCCATAAGCACTCAGGACTGCAAAGGCCGTGAGAAGAGAATGTTCCAAGCACAGACTAATGGACAGAAGGTACAAATGAAATAAACCCTGATGCATGATGACTATCTAAAGAAGTCTAAACTGAAGACTGAATGTATTTGTTCCAAAGTTATTTACCAAGCTTCAGTTTCTGAAACATGTTCAAAATACTTAACATATTTTATAAGTCTCCAGTGTAAATGACAGACATTTGTTATTCAAGATAACTAAATAATTTCCTTCACCTAGTTTAGGATATATTAAATATCTATCACATTTCAGACTTAGTTTTTGTATTTCGGATTTTTTTTTCATACTAACAGTTTTATATCTTATCATGTATTTGTTGCCTATGCTAATGAGAATACAGGTTCTACCAACTCAGAATATTTATTATCATTTTGGGGATGTAACCATCCTTTTAATTTGGTTCACATTTTAACTCAGCAACTTTAATCCAGTGATCATAGCTTCATTAGCTTATAAACAAACTGTTTCTCAGGTAAACCGAATTGCCCCACATCAGGAACTTAAGCAAATAAATAAGTACAAAAACGGCAGAGATTATAAATTAGGGCAGACAAATCTGTATCTAGCCCCACGCCGGTAAAGAGCATTCTATCAATATAGTGAAATGCTAATCTCCTAATTAACA
This sequence comes from Panthera pardus, assembly GCF_024362965.1. Lineage (NCBI taxonomy): Eukaryota > Metazoa > Chordata > Mammalia > Carnivora > Felidae > Panthera > Panthera pardus. Next base: position 84,050,777 of record NW_026526766.1, read on the forward strand.
ACCTAATTAGGTAATTATGGCTTTGCAGAGGGATGCCGAAATGAAATATGACAACATGGTCACCTCTTTATATGGCACCTGTGGGCCTTTTCAGCTGTCATTGCATAGAGTGCAATATCAATTTGAACAGATGACAAAGTGCTGTCATTTTTCATTCTGATAATATACAGAATGCTTTGGACAGAAGCAGTTTACAAAAAGAAACATCTTGCCTGGTATTTTCCTAATTTAAATATGCTCAAATACATCGTTAAATTTTCTGCATGTTTTTTATATTGTATATAGGAGAATTACATGTACGACAGCAATGACAACAAAAACCCTAACTGGCCATTTGCTGATCCGTACGTGCAGAAACTATTGCTATTTCTATTATGGAATATATGGCAATCAGAAAAGCACCAATTCGTCACGACATTCTAATATTCATACTTTTTTAATACTGTTATCAGGAGAATTAAAACCCAAACTTTGACCTTTAATTTTTTCTTAAAAAAAGTGAGAAAGTCACACATACAATTTCCCATACCAATAAAGCACTTCCCAGTACAGAAGCAGTTAGTTCACATAAAAGCTCTACATACCAATGTCCAGCCTCCCAGATATAGGAGTGTTCTTTCTCTGAAAGACAGCTGTCACAGGGCTACCATTGTCCCACTGGTCACTGAAGAGGTGATAGTAGCACTAGGACACTGGTACCACCAACACAAATGCAACTCTTCTTCCATGATAATGATGTCTTACGCAGGATTTGCGGGGAGGAGAGAAAGGCTAGCCTGGGAATCTCCACATCATTTATGTCAAGATACGTGAAACCATATTCTAAACATAAAACAACTGAGGTCAAAACTTGAAAATACAATGCATTTAGAACTTCAGATCACCTGCATTAGTGGAAATTTTTGATGGAATGATTTTCCCTGGTTCTACTCAAATTTCTTAGTATCAGGCTGAAACTAAAATGATTTTTCTATTAAAAAAATCAGAATACTTGGGAAAACAGAAAAAAGCATAAAGACCTATAATCTGACCACCTATTTCTTCTTTTCCCTCGCATATATGTTTGACATAATTGAGATCATAATTTGTATAATTTGGGGGCACCTGGGTGGCTCAGTCGGTTGAGCGTCCGACTTCAGCTCAGGTCATGATCTCGCAGTTGACGAGTTCAAGCCCAGCGCTGGGCTCTGAACTGACAGCTCAGAGCCTGGAGCCTGCTTCCGATTCTGTGTCTCCCTCTCTCTCTGCCTCTCCCCTGCTCATGCTCTGTCTCTATCTCAAAAATAAAGATAAACATTTAAAAAATAAATAAATAATTTGTATAATTTTATAGCCTTTTCCCACCGTATGTTACATGATGAGCATATTACTATGTTACTAAAATTCTTCTAAAACATCTAAGATTGCACAATATTTCCACTGATTGGCTTTTCCATAATTTCTCTTTGTTGGCTACTAAAGTGGTTTCTAATTTTTGCTATTTTAAGTACTGCTACAGTGAACATCTTTCAACATAAATATTTTTCTACATTTCTGATTATTTCTTTAATAAAATTTCTAAAAACGGAATTACAAGTTCAAAAGGCTTGCGTGACTTATTTTTTTAAACTTGGATAAATAACGCCAAAGTTCTCTCCAGAAAATTTTCACCAATTTATATTCCTACTAGCAACATATGAGTAACCAATCACCACCAATCTCTGCTTTCAATAAGTATTACTATTAGAGGTGTTTTGTTTTTTTTTTTAAGTTTATTTATTTTGAGAGAGAGAGAGCGAGCTGAGTGGGGAGAGGCAGAGACAGGGAAAGAGAGAATCCCAAGCTGGCTCCATGCTGCCAGTATGGAGCCCGATACAGGCCTGGAAGTCAAGGACAGTGAGATCATGATCTGAGCCAAAATCAAGAGTCAGACGCTCAAGCGATTGTGCCACCAGGATGCCCCAATTATTATTAGAGTTTTATTAAACCTTTAAACTTCATGTTATAAGATTATACCTGTAACCAAATACTTTCACTGTATGAGTAATAACTTTCTGTAAGCATTAAGTTAAAATAAGTAAGAAGGGCTGTGTTGATGACCATCCCAAAACAAAGGCCAGTTCCAACATCCAAATCCAGAATAGCATGTAATAGTGACAAAAGCATTGTATTTTGAGTGAAAAAACCAAAGGTTTGCACCCTAGCTTTGTCATTATCAGATCTCGGCCTTCAATCGCTTTACTTCCAAAGCTTCAGTTTCAGCACTAGTAGGACAGAGACAAGGAGAACATGATATCCCTTGTTTTAACAACTTCAGTGGGTAGTCATGGGCACACACACATAAAGGTAATATAAGCAATGGAAATGCTTATCGTTATTCAACAGATCAATTCATTTAATCTAAATAGATCATTTAACCTTACACCTGGAAACAGCATACTGAAACCCTTCCCCAACAGTGCACGGTTAGTAGGTGCATTACTTCACAAAGCACAGGTAGAAATGAACAAGATTAATCTCACGATCCAGACACGAAAACGAGTCTCATCTCTTCACAACCACTCACTCCAGAGTCATTTCTTGTTACACTATACTAACACTGGAATGTGTTATACCCCTGAATGTACCCATACCTCTCCAGAAGCACCAGAGAACCAGGTACTTGCTCACGTTGTTTCAGTTAACCATCTCCACTACCATATGTTGAGACCAGCACTATTATCCTCATTTTGCAGAATGTCCAGGTCACACAGGGAATACCGGGCAGAGCCAGCATTCAAATACAGGGGGGTGGGACTCTAAAGCCCCACCTCACATTGATTCAAGCCTGCACCTCAGTTCTTTGTTAGTCTCCTTTATGTCAGCAAGTGAAGTTCAGATTTAAAATTTAACCATTTTTAAGGGCACCTGGGTACATCAGTTGGTTAAACGTCTGACTTCAGCTCAGGTCACGATCTCAGTTTGTGGGTTCAAGCCCCGCGTGGAGCTCTGTGCTAAAAGCTCAGAGCCTGAAGCCTGCTTCGGGATATGTGTGTTCCTCTATCTCGGCCCCTCCTGTGCTCATGCTCTGTCTCTCAAAAACAAATAAATGTTAAAAAAAATTTTTTTTAATTTACTGTTTTAAAAAGAAAACCATTCCTTTGAACAATTTTCTACCAATTTCTGTGCTGAAAGAGTACTTGTTTATAATATAGTATCTTAAAATGTGTCCATAGGGAAATTAAAAAATGTTATTTTTTTGAAGTTTTACACATTCAGTCCATTTTGTCTGCATCAGTAATAAAAGCATAGGATAGGATACAAATCTAACACTGCATATATTTGGGGTAAATGTGATAGAATATGCAATTTATTTCACAAGCAATTACTATAATCTAATTCCAGTAGTTACTCTAGTACCTCCTTGGCTGTTTCCAGAATTTAAGTTTTGTTGTTTAAGTGGTTTCTCCCATTTTTCTCAATTTCAATTACTTAAAACTGTTCTCTTCTTTGGGTCCAAATTTTGTGTTTCCTATATTAAATCTGTTTCCTCTATATATCTACACCACTGCCAACTAGAGATAATAAATTTTGAGTGACTGGTCAGGATTTATTTTCACTTTTATATTCTATGTTATTTCCTTATGCAATAGAGTATGAATGAAAACAGTATCTAGAAGACCAATCTTTCTTCTATTTTCACCTTGTAGAAGCTGGGTATTAAAACAAAAATAAATTAAACTCTTGGGCTAGGAACTCCCTGGCCATATTTCTCTCACTATGCTGGGTGTCCCTATGCCCCCTCTTTCAATCTTGTGTATACATAGTCAACAAAACACTGTATGCACTTGGGAAGCACCTGGCCTGTCAAGGTCCATTCCCAGAATTAGTGATGAACAAAGAACGGAGGGAAAAGCTGAGCAGTGGCTCCCTACCTACTGTTAAGGGAAGAGGAACCATATTTTTAGATTTGAACCATTGTCCATGGGGATCTGCCAGTAATCAGTTGTATGACTTTAAGAGTGTCAATTAGAATCAGGAAGCTTGGCATCCTGAAAAGACCTGAGCAAGACTTGAGTTGAGGTCCTCATTATCATCCAGATGGAAAAAAGATACAAGGATTTGTAAATGACTTGACAAAATCCAAAGGCTGTTAGTGGTATATTATATTCAGAGTTCAAGTCCCTCTCAATCTGGTGCACTTTCTACTAAACTGTAATTTAGTAGGCATCAGTTTCTTTATCTTAAGAGGTTATGATTACCCGCCTTGTTCACTTCCCATACTGTAGAAAAGACCAAAAGATACAAGAATCTGGTAGCATCTAACGTGCTAAGAGCACTGGGGTGCCTGGGTGGCTCAGTTGGTTAAGCATCCGACTCTTGATTTTGGCTCAGGTTCTATGAGATTAAGCTCCATGCTCTTAGCCCAGAGCCTACTTGGGATTTTCCTTCTCCCTCTCTCTGCCCCTCCCCAACTCGCTCACACTCGCACGCTCTCTCTCAAAATAAACAAACAAATAAACAAACTAATTTAAAATGCTAACAGCACAAATCAAAAGTATTACCAAGTCTTGTCCTCATCCAAACCCTATCACTCCTGAAAATTAGCCTGATTATATAATGAAAGCATTCAAACTGTCACTTCCCCAAAGATATCAGTATGAGTCAATTACAACACACTTTTAATCTGGCAATTTACCAGTAGACTTCTGATCAATAATCATTACATGTGTTGTACCTCCTACTTTGAACAGTGGGTACCAAAATGTCAGCCGTCAGGCAGATCAGAGTTTATAATCAGGCAATCTAGTACTTACTGTACATAGCCCACAAATGTGTTTTGGTATATACAATTAGTTTTTAAATAGCAAATTTTAGAACTAAATACATTAAAATCCAGATTTTCAGCATCTCCTGAATGCTCTGCAAGAATATTATCCCTCAAAAAAAAAAAAAAAAAAAAGAACATTATCCATTATCCCCCACTGGGATTAAAACAAAAACCTTTAAAAATTAAAAAAATAAATAAATAAAAATATTATCTCTCAGAAGATCCAAGACACCAGATCCACTTCCTCACATAGCAACAAGCAAGTGGAACTGAGCGGCGACTGCTTCAGACTGGTCACATGCAATTCACCAAGGTCTGTCCTACTCTTTATCGTGGGCACTTGAGCTGGAGATCCCGGAGGTATATGCTCAAAAGAGAACTAATATTTGTTTACTCTTTTTTGGCCAACATTTTTCTGGTGTTATCATTCACTAGCTATGTGATTGGGGCAATATATTTAACCACTAAGCCTCAGGTTGCTCATGTGTTCAGTGGGGGTAACACCACCTATGTCACAGAACCACAAAGATTGAAGGAAATATGGGATACAAAAACATTTAACGAGCGGCCCCTGGGTGGCTCTGTCAGTTGAGCATTAGACTCTTGATTTCAGCTTAGGTCATGAGCTCGAGCCCTGCATCAGGCTCTGCGCTGACAGCACAGGGCCTCCTTGAAATTCTCTCTCTTTCCCTCTGCCCCTCCTCCGCTCACACATGCACACTCTCTCTTTCTCAAAATAAATGAAACATTAAAAAAAAATTAATGATGACTAAAATGTAAGTGTTCAATTATTAAGTTTAGCACAAACTGAAATATGCTAACTTTTGAGTCAAAACTTCTAAAAAAACCTCAAATTCACAGCAAACACAAGGTCAGAGCCCCTCCCATGGGGGAAAAATGCAACGTGACAGAATTCCTAGTGATAAAATAATTTGGTATCTATGGCTATGTCCTTAAAAATAAGGCCTATACTGGGGCGCCTGGGTGGTTCAGTCGGTTAAGCGTCCGACTTCAGCCAGGTCACGATCTCGCAGTCCGTGAGTTCGAGCCCCGCGTCAGGCTCTGGGCTGATGGCTCGGAGTCTGGAGCCTGCTTCCGATTCTGTGTCTCCCTCTCTCTCTGCCCCTCCCCCGTTCATGCTCTGTCTCTCTCTGTCCCAAAAATAAAAATAAAAAACGTTGAAAAAAAAAATTAAAAAAAAAAAAAAAATAAGGCCTATACATACAAATAACAGATTTCCAACAAATTCTCTTACCCTGATATAAATATATATATATTATATATTATAAATATATATAACATTATATATATAATAAATAACATATATAAATATATATAAATCCACTGAACTGCAAGTTTCTAAAGTCTTCGGTCATGAGTCAACAAACAAAACAAGCCCCCCCCCCCCCACACACACACACAAAGAAATATATTTAACGTGACGGATGAGACCATGAGCTTCAGCAGCGGCCACATTCATTCTTCATTATCCCTGCTGCCTCACATAATGAAGGCACACTGAAGCTACGGATCAAGGGCTAGCATCTCTCTGAAGTCTCTTCAGAGGGTCCCCGTCCACATCACAAAGAAGAGCGAAGATGCCAAAGTCTAGCAGATAATCCCCTCTACTCACAGCTCCAACACATGCACAAACTCAAGGAATTTCTTTAACTTCTCTGCGCTCTAGTTTCCTCACCTGTAAGATCAGGATGCTAATGACACGCTTTTGTACAGGAAAGAGATAATGCACTTAGCAACATGCTGGCACAAAGTGCTCGTTAGCCACCATCATCAGTGTTCCCTCCTTTGTGCGTTACAGTAACCTGTGTGGCAGCTATCATAGGAGCTACAGTACTTTACTATAGTTCACTGGCACATACTTCCGTCTCCCCCACTGGAATGTCAACCATCTCAGACTGGGCACCTGGTTTTATTTCTCTTTGCCTCCGCAGGGTCTTACAATTTCCCTCTCACTGCTGAATGAATCATAACATTCTCAGAGCATTTAACTGCAAAACTTCTGAGCAGAAACTGGACATTAACTCTCTTAGCTGACACTGAAGCCCTCACTAATTCTGACCCCCTCCTGACCCCCCAATTTACCTCCCCACTGAAAGAAGCAATGGCTTTCTTTATTTAGTCTGGTCTACTCACCACTCTAAAACCATCACATGCATTTCATCTTTGCATCGCACAGCTATCATTTCAGGGGCCCTCATATCAGGCAGACCCTTTATCCACATTAGCTCATTAAACATTCCCCCTATCCCAACCCATACTGGAGGAAAATAATGATTAGAATTAAGAAACTTGCCAAAGGTGAAGGAGTAAGAGGAGGGACCAGGAACTGAATCCAGAGTCCAGATTATTCTCTATAGAAGGTATTCCATGCTCATATTCAAAGTTGAACTGACCCACCTATCACCTTCTTGCCTTGGAAGATCAGTCTTCTCTACATTTAAAGGACTCACTGTACCATTCATTTTGACATTCATATTTTTTTCTCTTGTACTTTTTTCAATATGTACTTGCATATAGAGTGTTACGTTATGCGAAAGAAGGCAAAACACATAATGAAAAAAAAGCACAGATGTAGGACATCAGACAGACCTGGGTTTGAATCTTGTCTCTGTTTCGTACCAGATGTGTAATTTATCCTGAGTCTTCCTAATCTGTAAATTGAGGTTAAAATCATTAAATAAGAGAAACCGATATATAGTTTCAGTACACAGTAAATAAAACTTAGTTAACCCTACATTAGGAAGCACTACCGGACCACAGCACACTCCTCAAAAGCTAATGACCTACCCCCTTTCTGTGATATCACAGTATCACAGAATGAACCCTCACACAGTGCCCTTATCACTCTATCTTGGAGTTATTTCCTTATCTCTCTCACTAAATTGAGCTCCTTGCAGGCAAGGACTGAGTCTTATTTATCTATAAGCTGTCTAGCACAGTACCTGGCATACACACACACACACACACACACACACACACACACACACACTCAGTATATGTTTGCTAAATGAAATTACTGCAGATATAATGAATGTTTATAGGATTCCAGAAAACCAAATCTTTTTCAACTGGGGTTGTCTCCACTTGGTTGAGGGAGACCAATTTCAGTTGGGCCCAGGGTAACATCTCAATAGGTGGGGACAGAAAAGGAGACACCTAGGCAGAAAGAATGTCCTACAAAAAACAAACAAACAAACAAACAAAAAACAATGGACACAGAGAAAAACAAAGGCGATTTGAGGTCGTGCTTATCTAAAGTAAAGGATCAAGATAGGGAATTACGGAAGGAGGGAAGGAGACTTTTTCAAGCGTAGCTGGAGCCAGATCAAGAGGTATAGAGGAATGTGACTACACTAGGGCACAGACCGGAGCACAAAGCTAAACGACAATGGGGCCACCAGCATGCCTCACAGGCCCTAGCAAACCTGCAAGTGTGTAAACTGAAAAAGACGAACACAATTATCAATGCTTCATCGAGAACTCTTTCAGCATTTATTAAGCACCTTGTGTGGACTCAAAGGATGAGGAATAGAACATGGTGCCAACTTTTCCTGTTCCACTAAGTTTTTAAATTAGTAATCTACCCCTTTTGCTTGTGAAAAATAGAATGAGAATGATCACTTTGTTTTAACCGACGTGATTTGTAACATGATTCTTTGCACAGTGCTAAGTACTGTGTGACAGGCTTCAAAAATTATTTGCATTCATTAGGAATAAAATTTTAACCAATTTCTGAGTCAACGTTTGGGTCTCTGGTTAAAGTAATACTCTTGTTTAAACTACATTTTTTTTTCTTAGCCTTAACCAGATCTAGAAGACTCTGCCACTAAGTCCCAGCAGGATTCCAGCTAGAAAATAAAAGTTTTGTGGGCTGCTTACCCCTTTAGGAAACTGGGGAGAAGGGGCGCTAGGAATCAGGGACCACACAGACAATGCTTTAAAAAGTTAATTTTCGTGTTATGAAGATTAGGATGCCTAGATGTTGCCAAGTGGTGGGGCCAGAAACTGCCCGAGCCAACCCATCCCCCTCCCAACTCTAGCCAGTCCACAGGCTTCTCCTCCCCCAATCACACACCCAGCTGTCAGGCTCACAGCAGCCTCCAGTTATGGAAAGGACCAGGAAACGAATGCTGACTGTGGAAGACTGATCAAGGGCCAGGCGGACTACCCTTCGGGGCAGCACCCGGAGCCTAGGAGTGAGGAGGACCGCCAGGCTCCACGGGTGGGCTGACGGGAGAGTGAGCGACGGAGCTAGTGGCCTGGGGCAACCTTTACCTGAAGCAGCTGCCACTCTACGGGCCGGGTGGGCCCCGGGACACGGTCCTGAGGGAAGAGCCCGGCTTCCCCGCGCCTCCCGGCCCCTGCCCAGGGCTCCTCACTCTCGGACTCCTTGGGGACTGGCGCTCTTCCCGGCCGGCTCAATTGCCGCTTTCCCAGCTCGCCCTCATGCCCCCAGCGCTCGCCGCCGCCGGCCGGCCGAGCAGCAGCCCTGTTGCCCCCGAGCCGCGCCACGACCCGGAACTGCACCCCGCGTACCGGAAGTCCCCGACCGTGGGTAGGGGGGGGAAGCAGCTGGCTGGGGATGCAGTGCGCAAGCCCCAGAGCAAGGAGTTAAGCCCTCCCGGGGGGCGGGGCCGAACGAAAGGACGTACGCATGCGCTGCACTACTGCGGTCTGGCTAAGGCCTGAGTCAGAGATCAGCTGGGTATGTAGCGCAGGCACCCGTCTGTGGATTTTCGTCGGATAGAAATCAACATTAGCATTCTCTTTCAAAAGTCCTCCATTCACCCAGAAATGAGTGATGAGGCAGTTTGCGTCTGGGTCACAAAGGCTTAGGACTTGGGTTCAGATGCCAAGTGTAACTAGTGTATTCTCAGAAAAGACACCTCTCAGACTCAGTTCTCTCATCCATACAATAGATCCAACTTTAGAGTCTTCCTGTGAGAATCGAATGGGATGAAGCTTTTAAAGCACTGAGCACAGTGCCTGACACAGAAATACCTAGTAAACATTAGTCATTACCTTTATTATCTGCAAAATGGAAATAATTCTCTTCCTCAAGAACTGCGGGGAATTGGGTCTCAACTATACTTCCACAAAAATAAATGAAAAAAAAAATCTTTTTTAAGAACTGAAGGGAGGTTTCCACGAGGTAAGAGAGCTGGCACGGAACAAGAGGTCACCGTTAGAAGTCTCTCCCGACAGAATCAATGGGGGAAGCCACGGTGAAGGGAAAGAAGGATCCAAGTGGTGCAGTGATACGTTCTCTCTCCTGAGAAAGAGTACAGAACGCCTCTCAAAAATGAGGCTTAGCAAAAGAAAAAAAAAAAAAAAATCAAGGCTGAATTTCAACCCTGGGGCATCATTACACAAGATTAAAGTCACTAACAAATACACCATGGATCCTCCCCCATCTATTCAAATATGTGATTGATCTGGCTTATACAGAGAAAAAAAACAAACAAAAAAAGCACCTTAAGACCCAAACGTGTTTTTGCACACACACCACCACAGTTCCGTTGGGGACCAGTTGGAGGCACTCGGCTAAGCAACGTGTGTGAACAAGGTTTGAAAATCCGAGGTCACCAGGTCCCCTCCTAAATATTAATCTTCATTTTCACTTCCCTTTTGAGCTCTGGCCTGAAGCACAGCTGCTGTTTGTCCCTCAGACACATAAAACTCAACCTATCTAAAAGTGAAATCAACTGGACCCCCTAAGGTTTTACAGGTTCTAAGGAACTGTACCTCTTACAAGTTTTGTGACTTCATTCTCCAAACACCCCCTCTAAATTTCCTTATCTGTAAAATGGAATGACGAAAGTCCTAACTAACTTCATTGGGTTGTCATGAGGATTAATGAATTAATGCATATAACTCACACACAATAGAGCCTGGCACATAGCTAGTCAGTAAACAGATACTTACTGAGTGCATATGTATTAAGTTTATCCCAGGCACCGGAGAGTCAATGGTGAAAAAAACAGACAAGGATTCCACCCTCATGAAACTTACAGTCAAGTTTGATTGAATTTGAAAGAGTAGGCAAGTTGGAAGGCAGGGAAGTATAAGATTTCAAGGACAATGTTGGGGACCCCCCCCCCCTGAGAATGGAGTCTCTGAATTTATTGGTAATACTAATATAATGGTTTGTGTGATTGTTCTAAAACTGTTGGTTTCAAAAGTCAAGATACAGGCACACAAAGAGTAAGCAATTGGGTTAATCTAAGGAAGTTTTGCCAGACAGGTGTGTGTGGGGGGGGGGGCGGGGGTGTCAATAAGTTAAGACTTTAGCTTTTTAAGAGTGCTTTAAAAAGGGGCACCTGGCTGGCTCAATAGGTCAGCATTCAACTCTTGATCTCAGGGTTGTGGGTTTGAGCCCCAAGTTAGGTGTAGAGATTATTTAAAAGTAAAATTTTTAGGGGCACCTGGGTGGCTCAGTCAGTTAAGCATCCAATTCTTGATTTGGGCTCAGGTCATGATTTCACTGTTCATGAGATGGAGCCCCATGTGGAGCTCTGTGTTGATATCACAGAGCCTGCTTGGGATTCTCTTTCTCCCTCTCTTTCTACTGCTCCTCCCCTTCTCAAAATAAATAAACTTAAAAAAAAAGAAAAAGAAAAAAGTAAATTTTTTTTGAAAATTTTAAACATTTATTAATTTTTGAGAGATGGAGAGAGACAGAGCATGAGTGGGGGAGGGGCAGAGAGAGAGGGAGCGGCAGAATCTGAACCAGGCTCTAGGCTCTGAGCTGTCAGCCCAGAGCCCAACATGGGGCTCGAACCCACAGACTGCGAGATCAGGACCTGAGCTGAAGTTGGACGCTCAACCAGTGGAGTCACCCAGGTACCCCCAAAAATAAATTATTTTTAAAAAATGGTGTGCTTGGGTGGCTCAGTCGGTTAAGCAGCCAACTCAATCTCAGCTCAGGTTTTGATCTCAGTGTCATGAATTCAAGCCCCGCATTGGGCTCCGTGCTGCACGCCCCCCCCCCCCCCGCCCCCACAAAAGTGCTTAAAACAAAGGGCCACAGAATGGATGCTGGATGGGTAAATAGGAGAATTCCAGAAAGGCTCATGTCACTGGCCTGCAGGTCCTAGAACATATGCAATGGAGGTCACTAATGGACTAAGGCACAAAAATGGAGGTTATCCTCAGAGATGTCTATCTTCATAACCTCAGATGAAGGGCCATGTGAGAGTGAGGTTCTGGCTGAAGTAGAATGGAAGAAAAAGTTATTGAAAGTGAGACAAAAAACTGAGATGCCATGTGGACCCCAGGATGATGAATAGACGTAGGGTGAAAAGGAAACTGACTGGAATGGCGTCGGGAAGGTTGGTAGATCAAGAGGAAAGAGGACAGACCAACCATATGGCTTAGCCTCTAAGAAGTGGGAGTAGGAGTGGCATTACAAAGGAAAGCATACATTGACCTCTCTCCTGGCCCAGGAGTACATGGGGGTAGGACCATGACAGCTGACAAACAGAAAAATTATATTTTTACAACACATTGGTGGCGCTGGACCAGGGGCCCGCTGGGAGACTCTAGTAGACAGGAGGGCAGAGGAACCAGTACTGCAGCACACCCATGACAATCAGGTTTCATAGACTTCAGTTCCAACTGGAAAGGAGGCCATGGTAGAGTTCCTTTTCTTCCAGTCCCCAGGACCAGAACACGGGAAATGGACAGAGGTTCAAAGACACCCTTTGGCTATGTGGGCTTCAATAAGTTATTTGTCTTCTCTACGTCTCAGTTCCTTCATCTAGGTTGTTGTAGGATTCAATGATGTGATGTGTGGACACTGCTTAGAACATTGTCTGGCATACAGAAAGTGTTCTGTAAATGCCAGCTCTGATGGCATGGCACACAATGATGGGCAGCAAGCATCAGGTCCCTTATGCATTTGCTTCCTTATTTCCTGCTCAAACCTCAGTTGCCCTATCCCCTTCCACTCAGTAAACTCCCCTTCTTCCTCCTCCTTATCCTTCCTTCCTCCTTCCCCCATTTTCCTTCACCTCCTCCTTCTTCTTCGTGGCTTAAAGCAACAACCATTTATTATTTCTTATAATTTTGTGGGTTGGTGGGCAGTTCTTCTGCCAGTCTTGCCTTCTGGTCAATGGCAGCCAGAATGGTTGGAAGGTCTAAGACGGCTGCAGATGTCCCTCAGGGCACCTTGTGTCCTCTCTAGTGGCTATCTTAGTTTCTAGACAACATGTGGCAATATTATAAAAGGATAAACTCCAATGTGCTTTTAAAACACACACACACACACACACACACACACACACACACACACAATTAGAACTATTTCTAAGTATAGTCTATTCATTCATGAAGACCCAAGTCACATGCTGCTTCCTCCAGGAAGCTTTCCCAGATAACCTCTCCCTATTAGGCCACACAAAGAGCCTCATTCTCTGTGTTCAACATTTATCACATTTTCTGTTCTTTCAGTATACATCTATCCCCTTGACAGTCCATAAGGAAAGGAATGTTTGTTATTTCTTTTTCTACACTAAAATCTTAAAACACTATAAACAGTTGATAAAATGCATATTAAATGAAAAGATGCTCAAAACACACACATGAATTGAAACAATTGAAAATCTTATTCTGTATAAGCAGAACTTGCACATGGAAAATACCACTTTGCCAAGCCTATGACAACAAGCTAAGAGTAAACATAATCGGATGAAAGTAATGCTCTTTCAAGCCCTGCCAGAGCTGTGGGAAAACAGAAGCACCTTCTAGTTTCTCTGCAAATGTGTGTTCTTAATATTTTATATATGTGAATATGTTTCCCTGCTATTTCCCCAATTTTGGTTTCCTCTCCTTTTGAAATATATTTTTTCCTCCCATAGGGAAAACGTAGGCATTTATACTCTTATGGTACAAAGCAATTTCAGGACAACAGTAAATTAGGTGTCAAAAATCCATTCAAACTCTTTTAAGGAAGCTCCCAAGAAGTGTACAATTTCAGAGCAATATAGTGTTTTTTTTTTTCAAATTAAAATGACATAAATGTGAAGAATTTTTTAAAGCAAAGGTATAGTCTACAATAAGTTGTGTTTGGTGGGTGGAAGGGAAGCACCACATTAACCAACCAGAAAATCTTAAGACAACACTTTGGAGATGTTAGTTAGGTACAGATCAGTTCTGGGGGTCAGCAGAGACTCACTGAGCTTTGTTCTGTTGTTTTGGGAGCGAATATTATTTCTGGTGACTATCCCTTTTTGGATACTCAGGGTGAAAATGAAACATCTGGCTGGAATTCTATAGCATCTCTCTAGCTACACTTAATATATAATTGTAGTCCTTTCCCCAAGTCCAGGCCCTGTAACCAGCTGCTAATAGTATCTTTTCTGGCTCTAAAGGTTAGCTAGTACTGTGAGTGCCAACTCCTAAATTAATTGATGTTAACGGGACTTAAGGATGTAAAAAACGGACTCGTATGTTTTGTCGAATGCAACTTCTAAGAATGCATAATTAACAGTGTCTCCATTAATATACAGTATGTTCAACAGTGAGACACCACTATCATAAATAAAGGTAGACATGGATAAATTTATAATTAAAAATGCATTAGAAATTACAAGCATAATTTATTTACTAATGTGCACTGGAATAAATTTTATGTGTAATATTTTAAAACAGGGCATTAATAAATAACAGTGAACATAAAATGTTTTTGCAGCTAAAAATATTTCAATAAATATTAGTAAGTTAAATGTGCTGCAGAGTTATAATTGCTATGAAGTAAAGTTTATAGAACACGATCGCAATATAGAGGACTGGTTCTGGGACGTATTCAAAATATCAGAAACAAACGTAGGTGTCTTTCTTTGAAGCTGACAAGTAGGTTATTCAAAGTAGTGCCAGCAAATGTTTTAAAAATAAAAGCTTAGAACATCCAAATAGTGAATAATTGCTCGTTGCTTGAGAAAACCAAGATCCTTCTTATCAAGCGTATTACAGATTAGTGCATTCAAACCTTACCCATCTGTTTGGTGCACGCTCATTTGGAGCAATTTCTCCCACCTGAGAATTCCTATAGGTCGCTTTTGAAACTTTCACTTACCAGTTGACCTTGGCTCACACTGTGGTTTTGCTCGGTCAAGGGCAAACAATTCCTAGGTGGCAGGCACTGTTCTAAGTGCTCACATATTTTATTGTCTCTATGCTCTTAACCACTTCACTCTGCTGACTCTATTATTTTATTTTATTTTATTTTATTTTATTTTATTTTATTTTATTTCATTTTATTTCATTTTTAAATGTTTATTTATTTATTTTGAGAGAGAGAGAGAGCAAGAGCAAGCACATGCACTGGGGAAGGGCAGAGAGGGTGAGAAAGCATCCCAAGCAGGCCCCACACTGTCAGCACAGAGCCTGATGTGGGGCTGGAACTCACAAACCATGAGATCATGACTTCAGTGGAAATCAAGAGTCGGATGCTTACCTGACTGAGCCACCCAGGCACCCCCGACTCTATTATTTTAATCTTATATTTATTTCACTTTCTGAGTGTTCACATGTGTTTTCAATGAGACTGTAAGTCTCACAATACATAGCAGTCTTTGATGTCTCTCAAAAGACAGCTTATGCTCATGTGTAGGGCGGTGGTGGTGTTTGTTTTTTTTTCCCAGATAGGGCCAGCGTTGATTGATAGAAATGAATAGCATCTATCATTGGTTGAACCTTTTTTGTAAATTTTTAAAAAATTTTTTAAATGTTTATTTTCAAGAGAGAGAGAGAGAGAGAGAGAGAGAGAGAGACAGAGAGCAAGCAGGGGAGGAGCAGAGAGAGAGGGAGACACAGAATCTGAAGCAGGCTCCAGGCTCAGCTGTAGCACAGGGCCCGATGCAGGGCTCGAACCCACAAACCGTGAGATCATGACCTAAGTTGGATGCTTAACCAACTGAGCCACCCAGGTGGCCCTATTTTTTTTTAATTTTTAAAAAGCTTTTATTATTATGTCACTTAGCCAACCACAAAGAAATGCTAAGAAAAAACTTACTTTATAAAGTTACTGAAAATTACATCTTAATCTTCAAAAATGCATTTGCTTAAGTTTTAGGTTACAGTAATAAATTCTAGAAAAGCTACCCTAAGTCTGAACACATTGGAAATATCTGAATAAAAAATTAACAAAATTAATTAATTTTAATGTTCCCAAAACAATCCATATTTTTGGCTCTGTTAGTTTTCTTCAGTTGATTTTTTCAGCTCTAATGTAAAATCTATTCTTTTTTTTTAAATTTAAATCCAAGTTAGTTAACATATAGTGCAATAATGATTTCAGGAATAGAATTTAGTGATTCATCACTTATATGTAACACCCAGTGCTCATCCCAACAAGTGTCCTCCCTAATGCCCCTCACCCCTTTAGGTCTTCCCCGCCCCCCCCACCCAACACTCTGCCAGCAACCCTCAGTTTGTTCTCTGTATTTAAGAGTCTCTTACGGTTTGTCTCCCTCTCTGTTTTTATATTATTTTTGCTTCCCTTCCCTTATGATCATATGTTTTGTATCTTAAATTCCACATATGAGTGAAATCACATGATATTTGTCTTTCTCTAATTTTGCTTAGCATCATACAGTCTAATTCTACCCACATTGTTGCAAATGGCAAAATTTCATTGTTTTTGATTGCCAAGTAATATTCCATTATGTGTGTGTATGTGTATGTATATATGTATATACACATGGATATATATATATATATATATATATATATATATATACGTGTGTGTGTGTGTATGTATATATATACATATATACATACACACACACACACACACACACACACACACACACACACACACCACATCTTTATCTGTTCATCTGTGGATGGAAATTTGGGCTCTTTCCATATTTTGGCTATTGTTGATAGTGTTGCTATAAACATTGGGGTGCATGTGCCCCTTCAAATCAGCACTCCTGTGTCCTTTGGATAAATACCCAGTAGTGCAATTGCTGGGTCGTAGGGTAGTTCTATTTTTAATTTTTTGAGGAACCTCCATGCTGCACCAGTTTGCATTCCAACCAGCAGTGCAAAAGGGGTTGAACCTTACTCTGTGCCTGGCACAGATACACCTGATGCCTTTATATACCTAATATGATTTAATCCTCACAACAATCCAATACATAAATACTGTTTTTATCCCCATTTAACGAATGAAGTAACCGACCCTGAGAAAGATGAAATCAGTTCCTCAAGATCATACAGCTAGTAACTGGCTGACTTGGAAGCCCCAAGCTCCCAATAATAATCAGCAGCTCCTGTTCCTAAAATAACCTCATCCTTACTCAAAATCATCACCATCTCACAATCCTTTCGGGTAGGTTTTCCCCCCATTGATAGGTAATAAGTCCCTCCTCTTCCCATTTAAGATAATCCCCTCGTGTCCTGTCCTGAGTAGACAAGAACTGATGTTTAAAACACATGAGCAATATCTCTTTAGATATTTGAAGGTGGGCCCCCAAATAGTGTTATTTTATTTTATTTTATTTTATTTTATTTTATTTTATTTGAAACTCTCTGAGAGAAAGAGAGCGAGAGAAAGAGCATGTGCACACACTCAAGGAGAGAGGGGCAGAGGGAGACAGAGAGAAAGAGAGAGAATCCTTTTTGAATTTTTTTAAATGTTTTATTTATTTTTGAGAGAGACAGAGACAGAGTAAGTTCGAGCAGGGGAGGGGCAGAGAGAGAGGGAGACACAGATTCCAAAGCAGGCTCCGGGCTCTGAGCTGTCAGCACAGAGCCCAATGCGGGGCCTGAACTCATGAACCACGAGATCATGACCTGAGCTGAAGTCGGACACTTGACCGACTAAGCCACCCAGGTGCCCCAGAGAGAGAGAGACTCTTAAGCAGGCTTCAAGCTCAGCACAGAACCCAACACGGGCCTCAATCCTGACACCCTGGGGGTGCTGGGGTGGCTCGGTCGGTTAAGTGACTGACTCTTGATTTCAGCTCAGGTCATGATCTCACAGTCAGGAGATGGAGCCCCAAGTTGGGCTCTGCACTGACAGCATGGAGCCTGCTTGGGATTCTCTCTCTCTCTCTCTCTCTCTCTTTCTCTCTGTCTCTCCCCCAATGTACGTGCGCACATGCATGCACTCTTTCTCTCAAAATAAATAAATACATATTTAAAAATAAAAATCCCACAACCCTGGGATCATGACCTGAGCCAAAATCTAGAGTTGGATGCTCAACCGACTAAGCCACCCAGGCACCCCTAAATACTGTTATTTTAAAACCTTCCTGATTCTATCATCTTCCCAGCTCACCCACGTCATGGAGAGACAATCTACTAAAGTAGAAGTAACCTGAGCAGAGACATATTTCAGTCATCATCTCATGCCTGATGCCTAGCACAGGAGAAAAAAAATCATAGATGTTCAGTAAATATTTGTATGACAGTGAGTTAGGATTATTATCATTTGATGACCTGTCCTAGGCGAACACTCTCCTCCACACATGTGGAGTGACCCTACTTAGAATAATCCTCTCTGTATCAGTGGTCCAGGACAATTGCGATACATACTCAATAATATTTCCCGAATGAAAAATAAATGAGGTAAGTGGTTGTTGAAACAGTGTGTGAATACTGTCACTCAATACTGTCTTTGAGCAAAAACAGTGCCTACAACAGTGATGAACAAGTGCTAGCTCAGAAGTAAAAACAAACAAAAAAAAACCGAAAAGCAAACAAACAAAAACCCAGGTAGCTTGAAAGCTGAAACCAGCCCACACAGTCTTGGCCTGCTGAAGACTTCTCTGCTGCTCTTGGAAAATTGGAAAGATGTGGCAACTTTGGGTCCACAGCCTCCTTGTCACCAGCGTTCATCAAGACAGGTGTGCTGTAGTTTGCTACCCTCATTTACAAGACCTGCTTGACCCTATGGAACTTGAGGCTGAGTGCCTGGTTTGGCTTTAGGAAATAGCCTAAGAACTCATTTCTGCTTTTACGGAACAGGGGTAGCAATTCTGAGGGGAGTCTCTCTTAAGGGGCAAGTCTCAGAACATGCTTCACCTAGGAGAATCTGTTCTGTCCAAGCACCGATGAGTGTGTATAATTTCCAGCAAAATCTGTATATGATGCTGGAGAAAGGCTCTAGGAAATAAGTGGGGGGCAGCTATAAATCATTTTGTTTTCCTGGTTCTTTGCCAAAATTTCAGCACAAAATGTTGCTTTGAGTGGAGTAAATTCATTCTAGCTTTGGTGTAGCTGTGTGACTCTGGTAGAAAAGAGTCGTATCATTTCTCTCTGCCTTGGTTTTCTCATTCAGGAAGTGGAAATGATCACATCTGCCTGGTAGGTCACGTGATACCATTTCATGAATTCTAAAATGTCCTATATACGTAGGCTGCAAAAGATGAATACTTTTCCCAATAAATGATAAATTCTTGTAATATATGTTTGTCCTTCGGGCCCAATAATAGCAATTTTGAATTAATAATTTTCATTTTGAATGAAAGAGAAACTCCATAGACATCTTAATTCTTCCTAGAAAGATAAATATGCTCACTATAAGAAGACCTAGTGCCAAGGTCTTGGTGTCTTATACCATTCTTCAATGAAAGGAACCAGGGCTCCTTGGAGAAATGGCAGATTCTAGGGCTGGGACAGGAAACATACAAGACGAACCTGGAGCAGCTTGTAGTGCCCGAAGGTAAGGAAGTGGTTGGCAAAACAACAACAACAACAACAACAACAACAACAACAACTAGGGGAGTCTGGGTGGCTCTGTCAGTTAAGCATCCAACTCTTGGTTTCAGCTCAGGTCATGATCTTATGGTTAGTGGGTTTGAGCCCTGCATCAGGCTCTGTGCTGACAGCTGCAGAGCCTGCTTGGGACTCTGTGTCTCCCTCTCTTTCTGCCCCTTCCCTGCTCTCTCTCTCTCTCTCTCTCTCTCTCCAAATAAATAAATAAATATTTTAAAAAAAGTCTACATTGATGGAGGTGTATCAAGGGGACACAGGAGCCAACTGAAAGCCAATGACCAAAGCTGAAAAATTTGAGCCACCAAAGAAATAAAGTAGCACTGGATTATAACCCAAGGGATAAAATCAATATCCATTACCTCAGCGATAGGTGATCAAAGATAATATCAACAGTAATAAGTCATGTTGATATTACGCACTCTTGATATGATGGCACTTTACCTTTGTGGTCTTCTTCCCCAAAGCCCATAGCTACAGTCTAATCATGAGGAAAACATCAGATAAATCCCAGTGTAGGTGCATCCTATGACAGACTTGACCTGTACGCCTCAAACAGTTAAGCTCATCATGAACCAGAGAAAGTGTGAGAAACTATCACAGTCAGGAGGAGCCTAAGCAGGCCTACTATCGAATGTTAATGTGCTATCCGAGGTGGGATCCTGGAACAGAAAAAGATATTAAGCAAAGGAAATTTGGATAAACTATGAAGTTCAGTTAATAAACTAAACCATTTACTAATAAGCTAAACTAAGCTCAACTTTAGTTGGTTCGTTCATTTTTACAAATGTACTGTAGTAGTGTAAGTAAGATGTTAATAATAGGGGATACTGGGTACAGGGCATATGGGAACTCTGTTCTGTCTTCTCACTTTTTCTGCAAATCTAAAAGTAGTTTGGGTGCCTGGGTGTGTCAGTCGGTTAAGCGTCAAAATCTTGATTTCAGCTCGGGTCATGATCTTATGGTTTGTGGGATCAGTCCCCACACTGGGCTCTGCGCTGACAGCACGGAGCCTGCTTGGGAGTCTCTTTCTCCCTCTCTTTCTCTCTGCCCCTCTCCCCGTTTGCGCACGCATGCACTCTCTCTCTCTCTCTCAAAATAAAAAACTTTAAGGGGCGCCTGGGTGGCTCAGTTGGTTAAGCGTCCGACTTTGGCTCAGGTCACGATCTCGCAGTCCATGAGTTCGAGCCCCGCGTCAGGCTCTGTGCTGACAGCTCAGAGCCTGGAGCCTGTTTCGGATTCTGTGTCTCCCTCTCTCTGACCCTCCCTCGTTCATGCTCGGTCTCTCTCTGTCTCAAAAATAAATAAACATTTAAAAAAAAATAAAATAAAATAAAAAAAATAAAAAACTTTAAAAATAAATTTAAGGGGCGCCTGGATGGCTCAGTCGGTTGAGTGTCTGACTTCGGCTCAGGTCATGATCTCACGGTTTGTGGGCTCAAGCCCCGTGTCGGGCCCTGTGCTGACAGCTCAGAATCTGGAGCCTGCTTCACATTCTGTGTCTCCCTCTCTCTCTGCACCTCCCTGGCTCATGCTCTGTCTCTGTCTCTCTCTCTCTCAATAATTAATAAGCAATAAAAAATAAAAAGTAAATAAGTTTAAGGGGTGCCTGGGTGTGTCATTCAGTGAAGTGTCCAACTCTTGGTTTTGGTTCAGGTCATGATCTCACAGTTTCATGAGTTCAAGCCCCGCATGGGGCTCCAGGCTGACAATGTGGAGCCTGCTTGGCATTCTCTGTCTCTCTTTCTCTCCCTGACCCTCCCCCACTCACACTGTCTCTGTCTCTCTCAAAATAAACAAATAAATAAACTTTTAAATAAATAAATAAAGTGACCTTAGACAAATTATCCATACAAAATAAATAAATAAAAATAAATTTAAAAATAAAAGTATTCTAAAAAATAAACCCTATCGGGGCACCTGGGTGGCTCTGTCTGTTAAGTGTCTGACTTTGGCTCAGGTCATGATCTCACCGTTCGTGGGTTCAAGCCCCGCATTGGGCTCTGTGTTAACAGCTGGGAGCCTGGAGCCTGTTTCAGATTCTGTATCTCCCTCTCTCTCTGCCCCTCCCCTGCTCATGCTCTGTCTCTCTCTCTCTCTCTCTCTCTCTCTCTCAAAAATAATGAATAAAACATTTTATAAAAAATATTTAAAAATAACCCTATTATATAAAAAACATAAAATATAAAAAATATAAAAATATAAAAATAAAATATTTATATAAATATAAATATATATAATATATTTATAATTATACATATAAATAATATATATTTATTATTTAAATAGTATTTAAATATTTATTTAAAATATTTTTTAAATTATTAGTTTAAATTATTTTAAAATTATTAATTTAAAATTATTAAAAATAATTATTAAATAATAAATATTTATATATTTATATATAATATATTTATAAATATTATTTATATTAATAAATATTTATATATTTATATATAATATAAATATATAAATATAAAATATATAAAATATAAAATATAAAAAATATTTTAAAAACCATTTATAAAAAAATAACCCTATTAAAAATTATCATTTTTTAAAATGTTTATTTATTTTGAGAGAGAGAGAGCACAGGCAAGGGAGGGGCAGAGAGAGAGAGAGAGAGTGAGAGAGAATCTTAACTGCTGACAGCACAGAGCCTGACATGGGGCTAAAAATTATTTTTTAAATTGCTCATCATTAACCTAAAACACCTGCTGCCATTAAAAACTGACGTAGATCTTCAGCAAGTTAAACACAGGAATATAACACACGTATTACAGGATGATAAAAGGTATTTGAATAGTAGCATATAGAGTGTGATAGCATTTATATTTTGAAAAAATATGCACACGTACACATACATCTATACATATACACATACATCTATACATCTCTACAAATGCTTTGGCAGAGGCTTACAGACATTCATAAACAACTACAGTGCTTCTCTCTAGGGAAGGATTAGGGGGTTGAGGTATCTGTAGCTTTTGGATAATATTTCAAAGCCCAATATTACTTGCATAATCATAAAATAGATCACAAACATAAACTTTTAAAAGGAAAATATGCTGCTCTCCTCAGTCATAGAAACTAGTTCCTGACCCCCAAGATGGATCCCAGACTTTGTGCCTCAGTCTCCCCTCCCAGGATGAGCACAATAGCTGGGTCCCTTCCCTACCTCAGATCTCAGCTGGTCATGGCTTCTGTCCTTCCTCTTTAACCTTTGCCCTAAAGATTCCAGGATGCTCTGTGTGATTGATGTGAAAGGTCAAATAGGAAAGCTCCACCGAGAACTCCGTGCAAGTTTTACAAATGATTAGCTACCTAGAGTTTTTTATATTTGCCTTCCCCTGTTTTTTCCCATTTAAGGGGTTGTCAAGAGTTTCCGACCCTGGAATGGTAATAATAATGTTACACAACACTTATTTATTCAACAACTAAATTTATTAGCACCTGGCTAGCCACTGTGCCTAGGTACTAGGGATAGAATCAGTGAACAAAACAAGACAAATACCCTCCCCTCAAGGAGCTTACATTCTAAGAGAGGGAGAATGATGATGTTGAAATTTTTTTGTAAGTAATACCTAAAATAAGTGAGTGGTATGAGCTCTGGGAGGAAGACAAAACAGGAAATCCGGGATAAGTTACAATTTTAAGTAAGTAAATTGGTTGGAGGTTACTAATTGGTAATGCTTCAGTAGAAACAAGTGAAGCACTTTTTTTTTTAATGTTTATTTTTACGTGGGGCTTGAACCCACGAACCCGTGGGATCGTGACCTGAGCTGAAGTCGGACACCTAACCGACTGAGCCATCCAGGTACCCTGTTAAATGAAGTACTTGTTAAGCATGATGTCTTTGAATCCTCCTAATTGCCCCTATGAATGAAATATTCTCACGATTCCCATTTTGCAGATGGGAACCTAATTTAAGTATTCTAACGATTCCCCATCTTCCGTCACAGCAGTGGGGAGGAACCTGAGTTTTGGAATAGAGGAGGAATCTGCCAAAGCACAGCCAGTAAGGGCAGAGCTGGATCTGAGCCCTCTGAGCCTGGGCCCTTCACTACCACTCTGTGATGTAATCGATTAGCTCTTTTTTATGATGTGCTGGTGGTTTAGATCCTGTCTCCCCGCTCTTCTGACCCATTAAGTGAACACTTCCGGCCCTCCAGCTGGTGCTTCACAGGCTGAGGTGGGCAAGTACACCCGGTGTCAGGAACCCCAAGGCAGTCCCATCTTTCTTGTTTGCCCTTTCTCTGCTTTTTGCCTCCTGCCTTCTGACAAGCCTTTTCAAATGGCAGCCTTTTTTAGACTTGCTCTTCTAGTCTCTCTCTGCCCTCCAACCTCACACATAAAAAACCCAGCTGTAGCCAGAGCCCCGCCACGGTCCCGTGGGACTCACCCCCTGTCTGGCCTGCCCCTGCTTCTTGGTGGGGATGGAAGCAGGGGAATCAGGCAACTCAATAATTCAGTTTAATGTTTTGACCCACAGTGGGGAAAAAGCAAGTTAGTTCTCTTAACTGGCAAGATCATTAAAAACCAAAAAACCATGAACACGTTCAGTATTAATTTTTCCATGTTCTGGGTAAAACATGGGTCATGCTGGCCGTTGCTGCCTTTTAGGATGCAGAAAGCAGCATCGAAGGAGCACGCTGCTCAGAGGAAAAAAAGAAAACAATGTCCAGAGAGTGAAGACCAGGTGGGAGAGATGGTTAAATGGCAATGAGTTGTACTAATCATTTTGTATTAAACATTCCTTACAGCACCTGGCTGGCTGGCTCAGTTGGTAGAGCATCCGACTCTTGATCTCAGTGTCGAGAGTTCAAGCCCTATGTTGGGCACAGAGCCTACTTAAGAAAAAAAATCCCTTGAAAACACAGACTTTCCTGGGTGTAAATAGTCATCTCCCTCGTTCCCCCTTTTCAGATCCTTAAAAGAATACCCAAGAGTAAGATGGTTTCTAACTGGAAGGGGTTGATGGTGAACCAACCAGAAAACATTTCTGCATCATTAACAAGTTTCCCTATATCTTATTTTGTTTCAATTTTTCTCATTTGATGTAGATTACCTTAATATTTTATTTTTAAATTAAAAATTTGTGTTTCTCAAAGTAATTGTGCACAGAGATTAAAGGTAAAATAATACTGAAAAGCTCATAACAAAAAACTCTTATGCTGTGTTTTCTGTTACTTTCTTCTCTGTGATTCTGGTCTTCGGGGGATATAATTTGGCTACTGAGCGGTGAGATTTTGTAAAGGCCCCGTTTAGTCCCTTCCTATTTGTTTTGGGTGCTTGTGGGTTTATTTTAACGGAAATGGTGATAATTCACTCGACGGTATTTCTTTTAAGATGAATAATTGCTGCCAGAGAAATATAAAAAGGCACTATCTCCAGCTGGCATCTCTCTCTTTTTTTAAATTAAATTTGTATTTTTTTTTTTTAACCAAAGTTATACATAAGATTTGTTTAATAAGCCAAAATAGTTCTAGCTCCAAGTCTGGTGTCTGCTACCTCACAGCAGATCTGTCCTCAATAAATGAGGGAAAATCGCAACCATTTTGCACTGACGGGAAGATCCCCGTGGTGCGTGATGGCTCTGCAGCATCTGCTTCTTCCCCTCTTGGATACAAAGCGGGCAGAGTCAACTTTATAAATCCTATTACAAAAATGGGCATCTTTCCCCAAAGTGTGCATAAGAATGCACGCTTTCTTAGAACATCTGAGCTAAGTGATGAAATACCAAATGAAGCACATTTTTTATTTCTTGCAGTTTGAATAGGGTGTAAGAATGCATTTCCTTTTTAGCTGGATCCTAGGATGGGGCCAAATACCTAACTATGGAAATGCTCGCACATCCCACAATGCAAGTTGACATGAAAGACTTTGCTTCCTCCTGCATGAGAAACCCCCAAAGCCTTCCGTTGCATGATTGAAGGTGCCAGGGCTCTTGGGTCACTGGATAATATGTGGCGTTTTGCATCGTGAGGGCTGTACAGGGCGCACGCATGGTCTGCGCAGTGCAAAATCGCTGCGGCTACCCAGGAGGATCTGCCTAATCTGGACACGTTTGATCCGACAATGGCATCATTTTCAGTGATTGGGCTATTGTTCTAACTAAAATGCTAAAGGTCTTCAAGGTGATTTTTGTTCGTCTGATTTTATGGCCTGAATATTCATTTTTAGTTTTCATTATCTAAGTATAGAAGATATGGTATAGGATCTGAATCTTTTTGAAATTAATTGCACTGTAAATCAAACATATTTCTGTAGAATGCACTTACTCATCATTAGCATGCGAGAGTTTCCAGTAAAATATCTTTAGTATTATTTTTATTATTAACATATTTACACTGTCACTCCAGCCCAGCACCCTTTGTGAATCTGTTTTTAAAATAAATATGACCTGATACCAGAGTGATTGGTGCAATAAAAATGCATGATGTGAAATTAATCAAATATGGTCGGGTTCAATTTATAAGGGACACATTAAGAAAAATTATTTCTTGTTCGGGTATGCCACTCTAGTGAATCAAACGGAGCTGCGTATATTTCAGCAAGATACATGTAAAATCCATTCATTCAACAAACATTTATTATGCATTTACTGTGTGCATCACAGGAGATAAAAATCAAGCTGAGCAGACAAGAAATTCACACATGAAACAACTGAAGACCATAAGCAACTGCATAATTGTGGAATATCCAAGGATTCCAGAAACAAAAGCTTAAGTAGCACTGGTGTAGGGCCCTGGTTAAGGGTGTGGGCTTCTGGATTTATTTCCGTTTTTTTCAGGAAGTGGTCATTAATTTTTGTGTGAAAAAATGAGAGCAGAGAGGCATAATTCATCGTGAAGATAGGTTTTATATTCTGTATATGTGAAGGAAATAAATTTCTAACGCAATAAAATAAAGAGAACAGAAAAAAGAAAAAAACACAGCTTGGTCTTCAGAATCAGACAGATATGGGTTCAAATCCCAGCTCTGCTGCTTATTAGGTAGGGGACCTTGGGCAAGTTCTTTCATTTTGTTGAGCTTTGTTTTTCTTATGTATAATATGGAGATGCTAAGCTCTTTCTCACAGAATTGTTGTGAGAATTAATGTCGATGTGAGAATTAAGAGAGTGTCCTCAGTAAGCATATACTGAATGCGTTGTCATAGTAGGGCTAGAGACAGTCAAAAAGCTCTCTTCAGAGCTGCTATTGTCAAAGTTGGTTGGCAAGGATGAATTGTTGGAGATCACATTCCAAGTGAAGGAGACAGTATGGACAAAGCCAAGAAGATATGGCTGGAAACCACGTATTCCACTCACTTCTAGAGTTGGGGTTGTGCTTTCTTCATATAGAACCAGCTGGGTAGAAACAAGCCAGGTATTTGCCAGAGAAGCAGATCAGAGGGCTTGAGAGTAACATCTCTATCTTTCAGGTGGCTTAAAGACAAAGAATTTCTAGACAGATAAGCAGGAAGCCTCCATGAAGAATCTGCAATCACCAAGCCTTACCAGAATGGAATGCAAGACCCAAACTGTGAGCATCTTGAAGGCTGGGACTTCCCCCGGCTTATTTGGCACTGTATCATACAGCCTAGCACAGGGCCTCTTCCAAGGGAAGCTATCAGTAACTACTCGGTGAATGAATGAATAAACCCCTATGCTGTGTAAAATGCAAACAATCATTTAACTGCTAGCTATGTAACCTCAATCCCTGGATTTTCATTTCCTCAACTGTAAAACAGGATAAAAGTACCTATCGACCTCACAATGCTGTTGTAAACATCAAATCCATTAATATTTGTTAGTAAGAACAGTGCCTGGCACATGGTTGGTTCTCTTATCAGTGTTTATTAAATAAAAAATAAAATCAGTGTTAAAGGTAGTTAAATGAGAAAATACTTGAAGAAAACAATTATTTGCGGAGGGAAGTAGAGAAGGAAGAACCTTCCAGACCATGAAATGACCCCACCCCAAGCAGGTTCATTAGTACCCAGCCCCACACCCAACAGGATCTGATGAACCTAGGATTTGTCTTCCTGAGCCCAGCATGCAGTGTGCCTGGGGAGTCCTAGACCTACTTGTCCTCCTGCTGCCACCTCCCTTTCCCAAACCCACTGGTACTGGATTACACCCTATTCCAAGGCTCTTACCTGGGCCCCACACTGCCAGCCCACACTACTCCAGGGTTCTGTGGCCATAACCTATCTTTGTACTCATGGCCAATAGCTGAAGCCTTATTTCCATTGAGACAGAACATCTCACTATCCTTTTCCAACCCTCCTTCTCCTTCCTTCTCAGAACAAAAATGCTGCTTCCTTTTGTGGATCATTGTTTTATCCAGAAATCCTACTGCTCGCACCTACCAGGGAAGACCTCTTGGCTGTCAACTCAAGATGGGTTAGACTAGGGCTCACCATGCCCATTGGGCATTATTGTTTAGATGGCTAGTGACCCTCCCTGGCCCTGGCCTCCAGATTAGTGCCCACTAAGCCCAAATTCTGCCAGCTCATTAATTCATTCATCTATTCATAAATTAATTCACATATTCATTTAGCTAATGGTAACTCAGTTCCTCCTCTATGCCCAGCATGTGGGGCTGGGGAGACTGAGATCATTCACATAGTGTCCCTGCACTCAGAGAGCTCATAGCCTAATCAGGGAAAGGGATAACTGACAACACGGGGTAATTAAGTGCAAAACAGAGAGAGAGAAATATACACAAGGTAGGAGAGTGAAGGAAGATATTTACTTTTATCTGGGAGAATCAGGGAAGCATTCCCATGAAAATGACATCTGAGACGGATTCTGAAGGAAGACCCGGAGAAATCAGAATCATGGCACAGAGGGATCAAAGTGAGGAGTAGGGCTGTACTATAAGGTGGATGAGAAGCCTGGAGTGGTGGGCAGAGGCCAGACAATAGAGGGAGTTGAACATGGGGTCAAGGAGCTTAAACTTTATATTTTTGGTAAAAGAGAGGAATTGTCATACTCCCCCAATCCTATCCCTCTTCACTGAAGGGTTTTTTTGCCCTGGTTGTGGCGAGTGCCATCTAGAGGTGGTCTTCTTCTGTCAGGCCCCTTTAGGAATTGCCTCACCTGTGAAAAACCACCTCTCTCAAGGTCATGCCCTTCCCTGGCAGGGAAGCTGGAATCCTATGACTGGTGAGTGCCGAACATAAAGGCCCGTGCCTCTTGCTTCAACTTGGGACAACTCTGCAGGGCCACTGATGTTCCCAGGGGGTCCTCGGAGACTGTCATTAGTGCTACACTGAAGCTCAGACTCCCCCTCTGCTCCCTCCTGCTTTCTTCCCCTCTTTCCCTTAGGAATCGTTACCAAGGGCAGCATCACCCTGGCCATGAACCCCAGCATCTCTACTTTCTCAGAGCTTTATTTGTTGGGGTTCACCTCTCTGTTTTTTGTACCGCAAGCTCCTACCCGTGGGGCATTGTAACATTTTTCAATCTCTTTCAGATGCCCTAAAAGTCTCCAACCCCACCTCACCCTCCAGCTCCTGCCCTTTCTCTCCTCTGTTTGACAGCTGAATTTCTCCAAAGAGTTGTCTATTAATCACCCACTTCCCCACATCTGCAGATCTCCTACCTTCCATTCCTCTGTTGACTCCATCAAGCTTCTACCACACCCCCCAACTCCACTAAGACAGTCTCACTAGGGCACCAATGCTCATATCATTAAATCCAGTGGACACCGCATAGACCTTAACTCAGTTGATCTATTGACCTCTCTCTCCTTAAAACACTCTTAGTTTCTGTGCTGCCATGCTTTCCTAGTCTCTCTTCCACCGCAAGTGTCCTATTTGGCTCCTTTGTTCTCCATCTGTCCCTAAATTATTGGTGCTCTGTCACAGACCCTCATTTGTCTCACTGTTCACAATCTCCCTGTGTGATCTCATTAACTGTCATGACTGCTAATACCATTGAGATGTTAATAATTCCTAAACCTCTCCTTCTGGTTCAGACCACTCTCCTGAGCTTTGGAATCACAAGCACCCACTGCACATCACCCCTGGTCATTCTGCAGTCTCCATAGGCTCCATTTGCACAACTGAACTCATCCCCCTTTCCTCAAATCTCCAGTTCCCCTCAGTGTCTCTGCCTCTGCTTTTCTCTAGTTCTTCCAGCCAGATTCCTGAGGATCTCCCTGATCAGATACCACCCAGCTTCAACCTTGGACTTAACCCTCTTCCCTAACTCCTGACGCAGATACGTATGTGATTCAAAATTAAACCATCTGCTGGTTGTAGTGGCCCAGTCAAGACTGGGGCTCTTGAATGACTCTCAAACACCATAGGAACCAGAAATTGGAAAGCCTTCAGAACCTTGGGAGCTGTCCAGCTCCCTGCCCACCGCCTCCCAAACCCCCACCCCATTCCAGGCCACACCCTTTCTTCTTTCCCCAAATGTTCTGTTTACAAGTGGCTTTCTCTACTTCTCCCTGTGCAGTTGACTAAACATGACTGACCCAGAGGTCTGGAGGTTACAAGTCCCCAGTTCAAGTTGCCAGCAAACAAGTCAGGGTCTTCCAGGTGCAAGTGGAAATCCCCAGAAGAGAAGTGGATTGGTTTAGCTCTAGGCAAGTGCTCATCCCTGGTCCAATAAGCTAAGGCTAGGAGGGTTGGGCCCTGGGGCAGGAAATGTGGGTTTGGAGACTCATTGGGGTAGGTGTGAAGTTCAAAAGAAAGTGGGATCTGATGCTGGGCAACTACCTAAAACATGATTTTTACTGCCATGAAAAATCACAGTTGTCCAAAATTCCCAAGGATTATAAAATTTCATCTTAGCAAATACCTAACCTCTCTGCTTGTATCTTATGGTTTTGTGAAGCATCATTTATTTGTTTCACCTCCTTTCCTCTTTCCACCTTATTGTACTAATGAGCAGTAACATAGTAGGAAGACCATGATAGGGAACATAATCCACAAGTTTGTTTCTAAAAAATAAAATCTTAAAGATGCACTTGACCAGTACTTTCCCCGGTAACACAAAGTTATTACCCATAATAATAAAAGAAAAGGCCTTATGAGTCCATTTTAATTGTTTCTGCATTAAAATCTGACCTAGAAATTCAAAATGGATGATAATCAAGAGTATCATTGAGTCGCTCCTGACAGAAGCAAGTTTATAACCTGTGTATAAGTTCTTAGGAAATAATATCACCAAGAAATCTTTGATGGCCCCCTTATGGGTAAAAAAAAAAATAATAATTTCGGAAAATTTATTTTCAGATCAGCATATTGGAGCATAATTCTTAAAGAAACTTTTACTTTAAATCAGTTTTATTGTAGGCCTAGAAAAGAAACAGGACTAGGAGATGAACCTAGTGCTGACAAGAAGCTAGAGAGAGAAAAAGAAATATACTGTGGGACCACTTGTTTTTAAGAAATGAAACTCTGGATTTATGTGCCAGTTGCAAAAAAAATCTCTCTAGGCACACTCTTCAGAAACTATTTGGATCTTCTCTGAAGTTTTTAGCACATTTCAAATACAAGCAAATTCCTTGTTTCAAGATAGTGATTTTTTGATACCCTATTTATTCATTTATTGGACAAAATATTTTCTAAGTATCAATTATATATGAAGTGTTGTTCAGGTGTTGAATGTCAAAAGATCTTTTCTTCAGGGAACAGAGTATTTAAGATACAATTCAAATGCATGGATACCTGTGTTCACAGCAGCATTATTCACAATTGCTAAAATGTGGAAGCAGCCCAAATGTCCATCGATGGATGAATGAATAAACAAAATATGATACACACATATGATGAAATATTACTCAGCCTCATAAAGGAAAAGGATTCTGATACATGCTAGAACATGGGGGAAACTTGATGACATGATGCTAAGTGAAATAAGCCAGACACAAAATGACAAATGCTGTACGATTCCACTTATATGAGGCATCCAGAGCTATCGAATTCACAGAGACAGAAAATAGCATGGTGATCTCCAGGGGCTGGGGGAAAGAGGAAATGGGGAGTTGGTATTTAATGGGGACAGGGTTTCAGTTTGGGAAGATGAAAAAAGTTCTTAAGAAGAATGGTGGTAATGGTTGCATATCAGTGTGAATGTGCTTAATGTCCCTGAGCTGGACACTTAAAAGTGGTTAAAATGATAAGTTATGTATATTTTACCACAATTAAAAAAAAAAGGTAACATTTATAAGAACCCAAGTGATACTGGGGACTCAAAAATGAGGCACTTCCTTCCTTTCAGGACTTGTAAAAGACTCTCGAGGTGACACTAAACCGGGGAAGCAACATATATGGTGGAAAGGGTCAGAAGTCTCCAGTTCCAATTCCACTGTCACTTAATAATGTATGACCTTGGACAAGTGACATAACCACTCCAAAGGCAGTGAAGCCTGGGGGTTATTTACCAGGATGCTGAGCGAGACGACTTGTTTGAATTGTAGTTCATTAACCCGCCATGTGAACTTGGTCAAGTTATGTGACATTTTTAGGTCTCGGTTTCTCCAACTATGAATGGGACGTTAATGCCCAACTCACAGTGTTGTCATGAAGGTTTAACTCAATGAGGTATGGGAAACCGTTAGTACAGGGCTGCCACAAACTAAGTGCTCAGTAAGTGTAAGCAGCTGTTATTTTCTGAATCTGATCTATAAAGTAGGGTTCATATTACTTGTCTTAAAATTTTTGAGCTATTTTGAGCATCCATAGAGACATTGTATGTGAAAGAAGTTGAACAGCATTTTTGAAGATTGGTAAGATTTGGGCGTGCATTCCCGTTGAAGGGAATAGCAGCACCAAATGGCACGAGGCCAGAAAGTGTGAGGCAATAGGGGTGATTACAACATGGAATGTATGAAAAAGAATAGTGGGACATAAGGCTGGAGAGATAGAACTAGGATAGTTTATGGAGGACCTTGAAGGCCTGGCCAAGAAGCACATTGCAAAGGTAGATCCCATGGAATATAAGTGAAAGAAAGAGGGCAACGATCATGCCATGATTAGATTTGTCACTGAGAATTAAATTTGGAAGATGTGTTGGGCTACCTTCAGGATGATGTCCATCTTTGCCTGTATGAGGTCCCGGGATCAATACAGGCATCTCGACCAAAAAAAAAGAAAAAAAAAAGATGCATATCTTACATTGGGCTGCTATAACAAAATACCACAGACTGAGTGGTTTAAACAACAGACATCTACTTCTCACAGTGCTGGGGCCTAGGAAGTCTGAGATCAGGGTGCCCCAATGGTCAGGCTCTGGTGAGGGCCTTCTTCCCTTGCAGATGACTGACAATATCCTATATCCTATATCCTCACTATATCCTGACAAGGCAGAGAGAGGAAGTTCTGGTATCTCTTCCTCCTTTCATAAGAGCACTAATCCCATCATGGGGTCTCTGTCTTCAAGATCTCATCTGAACCTACTGAGTCCCCTAAAGTTATACCTCCTAATGCTATCACAATGAAGGTTATGGCTTCAAGATCTGAATTTGGGGGTGTGTGTAAATATTCAGCCCATAATAGCTCCCAGTGACCCTTATCTCCTGATATGCATGTTCTGTATAATCCTCTCCCCTGGAGTGTGGGTTGGACCTAATAACTTTTTTCTAAGAGAGAACACAGCCAAAGTGCTAGAATGTCACTGAGGAGATTATGTTACAAAAAGACTGACCTCCATCTTGCTTGCTCTCTCTTGCTCTCTGGCTTTCTCACCCTTTTCAGAGCTGGCTGCTAGGTTGTGAGCTGTGTTCCAGAGAGGCCCATGGGTCAAGGAACAGATATCTCTGGCCAATAGCCATTGGGCACCTGAGGCCTGGCGACAGCCAGATGAGTGAGCTGAGAAGTGGGCCCTCCCCCTGATGAGCCTTGAGGTGACTGCAGCCCCAGCTGTCACCTTCACTGCAGTCTCCTGAGAGACCTTAAGCCAGTGGCACCCAGTTAAGCTACTCCAAATTCCTAACACACAGAAACTCTAAGATAATAAATGTTTGTTGTTTTAAGCCAACAAGTTTTGGGGTAATTTATTACACAGCAAAAGATAATTAATACAGAGCCCAATAAGACTGCCTTCACTTAGATGCCAGCCAAAGTTCAAGGTTCCCCAGTCTACCTGCACTTCTAATCAACTGGCTACAAACTTGGGTATTCCCATGACCCTTTAAGGTTCAATAATTTACTAAATGACACAGAACTCTGAAAAGCACTACACTTATGATTACAGTTTCATTATAAAGGCTATAAATCAGAACCAGTCAAATGAAGAGACACATAGGTCACGGTCTAAGAGGGACCTGAACACAGAGCTTCCGTGCTCTCTCCCCGGGTTGTCAGAGCACATCATTTTTCTGGTATATCAGTGTGTTCCCCAACCAGGAAGATCCACTGAGCTTTGGTGTCCCGAGTTTTTATTAGGGCTTTATTACAAAGGCATGATTGGTTGGTTCATTGCCCACATGAATGAACTCAATCTTCAACTCCCTTGTCATCCTGGGAGAATGAAGTGGCTCAGAGCCCCAACCCTCTGATTACGTGGTTGGTCTTTCTGGTGATCAGTCCCTATCCTGAGTCTTTTTGTTAGCATAAACTCAGGTATGATCCAAGGGGCTCATGAAAAAAAGAGACACTCCTCTCACTTAAGAAATTGCAAAGGTTTAGGGCGCCTGGGTGGCTCAGTTGCTTGAACATCCCACTTCGGCTCAGGTCATGATCTCATGGCTGGTGAGTTCGAGCCCTACGTTGGGCTCTGTGCTGACAGCTCAGAGCCTGGAGCCTGCTTCTGATTCTGTGTGTGTCTCTCTCTCTGCTCCTCCCCTGCTTGCACTCTGTCTCTCTCTCTCTCTCAAAAATAAACATTAAAAAAAAATTTTTTTTTTAATTGCAAAGGTTTTAGAAGTCACCTCCTAGGAATCCAGGACAAAGATAAGGCTATAATAATAATAATAATAATAATAATAATAATAATTATTATTATTATATAACATCTCTCTACCTGTAGGAGCTTCTACTATATACCAGGCACTTTGCTAGGTTATTCTTCCATCCATCATTTCTTTATGTAATTATAGTGCTAGATCAGCTTTGCTGCAAGAAGCAAAAAACCCAGACCAATAGGAACTTAAAAATAGGAATTAAATTTTCTCACATAACTAGGAATCTGGGAGTAAGCAATTACTGGTTTTGTTCAGATAGTCAACAATGCCTGGAGGCACCTAGGCTTTTCCTGTCTTTCTGCCCCACTTGCCATGTTTATTTTTGTTTTTAATAAATGCTTTATTTTGGAATATTTACAGAGAATTGAGTAGTACAGAGTTTTCTAATACCTCCCACCCTGTTTCCCTATTATTAACATCTTATGTTAATATGGAACATTTGTTACAATTAATGGACCAATAGTGATACATTATTATTAACTTATGTCTATAGCTTATTCAGATTTCCTTAGTTGTTACCTAATGCCCTTCTTCTGTTCCAGAATCCAATCCAGGAGACCACTTTACATTTAGTTGTCATAGCTCCTCAGACTCCTCTTGGTTATGAGGGTTTATCAGATATTCTTTGTTTTTGGTGACCTTGACAGTTTGGAGTACTGGTCAGTTATTTTATAGAATATCCCTAGGCTGAAATTTGTTTAGGGCTTTTCTCACGATTAGACTGGGATTATGGGTTCGGAGGAGGGAGAAGACAGAGACAAACCACTAAACTCTGTTGATCTTTATCCTCATGTTGTCACCTCATTGTGACAAGATGGCTGCCACCACTGCTCCAGAACGAGAACCACATTCAAAAGTGGAAAGAGGCAAGGAAGGAGAGAAGAGCCATGTCCGTCCCTTATTTTTTATCAGGAAAGTCATCCCATCATCCTTGTGCCTTGACAGACACAGAAGGCAGGGGACAGGATGTTCATAGTTGATTTAGACCATAACTGAGACTGAACACATTGCTATTGGAAAAAATCACAGTTCTATCAGCATGGAAAAATGTGGGTGAGCAACAGACAGTGTCAGGTCCAAGTGCCTACCGTGTATGAGACTGTATTATACTAGGTGCTATGAGAGATGGAAGGACAAAGAAATGGTGCTTTCTGCTAAACTTTGCAGAAATTATGTATTTCAGTAGATATTCTCTTTTAAGGACCTCATGGCAGAATGGTGCACTATTATCCCACTGACTCTTTGGTTGCTCAAATACATCCACAGAAGGTGATGATTTGTCACATGTCACATTTGCTAGCAACTGTAAAGACCACTTCTGAAGAGTCGTTTCTAGGGGCGCCTGGGTGGCCCAGTCAGTTGGGCATCTGACCTCAGCTCGGGTCACAATCTCATAGTTCGTGGTTTCAAGCCCCACTTCAGGATCTGTGCTGACAGTGCAGAGCCTGCTTGGGATTCTCTCTACCCGCCCCCCCCCCCGTCTCTCCCCCACTTGTACCCTTTCTCCCTCAAAATAAAAGAAAAAAGAGTCATTTCTAGAGAGATGGAGCAACGATGTGTTGGAAAGTAAATATCTAGTCAGTTTCTCCAAAGCAACAATTTGGAAAAGTTTAATCTTTCTTAGATGTCCAAGTTTTGTTTTGTTTTAAGTCAAATCAATCATGTTATAGTCACACCTCAAAATTCTTTGCCCAAACATATTTATGAACCAGATGAGAAAACTAACAGGTGAATTGAGAGCAAACAACACAGGACTATTGAGTATGGTAATAAATTACATACGTCAGGCAATATGTTCTGAGAGGTTAGAGCGGATGAAGATCAGTGAAGGCAGGCATGGCAGGAAAGGCAGGGAAAAAGGCAGGGTCCTAGATGGCCAGGAAGAATGGCCTGCCTGAGCTTTGGTCTTCATTTCCCTTCTCCATTGCCAAGATATCCAGATTCTTCTAACAGAGTTGTTCATTCTCTTTTTATTAGGTACTGATTATTATTTTCATTGATTTACAGTTCACCTGTCAAGGCCTTGTGATTTTTACTTAGTAATCTTAATTAAATGACTTTTCTTTTCCCACAGTGTTTCATAGGGTGGGCTTTGCAGCCACACAGATCAAGATTTGAATTCAAGGTCCAGCACTTACTGGCTTTGTGGTATTGTGTAAGTTCCTTACCCTCTCTCATTCTGTTTCCTTATTTAATAATAACCTTACCTGGATAAGGCTGTTGTGAGCCTGAAATAAGATGAAATAAGGGGAACACAGAGCATAGTGTCCCGCCCTGAGAGAGTGCTCAATAATGGCATCTGCTGTGATGATCACTATATTGATGACAGAGGCAATGGTGATGTTAATATAAACCTATGGGGAAGGATGGATATGTGAGAGCCCCTACTTGGTTTTCACCATTTTGTCACTGTTAACTTTACATGAATGTACACTCACCAAAAGTAAATTACATTTCCCTTGACTTTTTAATAATCACTGCCTTAGAAAGAGCAAAGATGGATTCAGGTACTTAGGGAGGTTCTCTATTCTATTATCTGTGAAGGCACCAAACCACGTGACTCAGATTGCTGAGCGGAGACAAGGCAACATCCTACACGAGAAACTGGCAAAGGCACAAAAGATCTTGGAACATGTGCAATTAATTGACACCGTTTATTGGGGCTTGGAAATTAATCTAAAAGAATTTACAATTTAAATCAATGGTGATTGTCAATGAACCTATGAGGGAATCCTTGCTAGGACCCTGTAGCTTTTACTGCAACCCATACTGACAGTAACAAAAAGAGAAAGAAGTCTCCCAAGCAGAAGGTCAATCTAATCCAAGCACTTA
The DNA here is from genome assembly GCF_024362965.1 of Panthera pardus. NCBI lineage: Eukaryota > Metazoa > Chordata > Mammalia > Carnivora > Felidae > Panthera > Panthera pardus. The sequence continues at coordinate 84,088,050 of NW_026526766.1, forward strand.
ATGCAGAATTATGATATCAAATTTCCACATCACTGAATGACCATGGGTTTAGAGGTGTGTGCCATAAAATAGCTTCGGGGGCTAGACATTTAACAAGTTGTTTTATTCCTAATTGCTGGCATTTGCTTAACTGTTTTCTTAATTCTAATTTATGTTTTTATGTTCCAGTTTGTTTACATAGCCCATAGTTCCCAATTGCCTTTATTTGCTTAAGTGTTTCTTTAATTTTATTTACATTTTTATATATGTTGCTTTGCTTACATAACTCACTGTTTGGAGTGGGCTAGAAATAACCATAAATCCCCATTGCTAATTAGCTTCATCCTCATGACTGATTAGTCAAGATTATGAGCCTAGAAGAAGGGCAGGAAGGTGGCCTGATAGTGAGTCACAGGATCAATGAATTTTAGAACTGGAAGGAATTTAGAAGTTAAGGCATCTTTCAGACAGAATTCTGTGGTTTTACATCTTCAGCATTGGAAAATTAACGAAAGATTGGCTGCTTGCTCTTGTTCCTTTATGCAAAAAATGCATAAGGATTTGGTGACAGCTTTGAAAAACAAGTGAAGAATAAAGAGAAAGCCCAATCAATGATGTCTATGAGTAACCCATAATGGGGGCTTGAAAGAAGAATCAGAAACTTGACATATGAATGGGCTATAGAAGAGCAGAGAATATTAATGAACATGAGGGGGCTTCTTTGGAAGTAAGTAAGCAGAGTGGATTATTTGGAACTCCCTCTCCAGCAGCTGTGCAGTTTGTAAAGATTTTAGCTTGCCTAACTATAAGGTTAGCTATTAGCTTTGCAGTGGGGAGTATTTAAAAGTACACACAACATATGAAGGAAAGAACCTGGAACCGAGTAGCCTGCTTCATTCCAAGAATCCATCTGGCATGTAAAGAACTGCTTGTCCTACATTAAACCCTGCAGAGTAAGAGCCATTTTTCATATCTCATACCCCTATTTTTGGTTTCAGATAAGACAGCTTACTGAGTTTGGGGAATGAACAAGACTTTTCAGAAACACCTAACCAAAGAACCCATTTACGATGAGCTCCGCGAAACTCAAATGGAGAAAACATGTTGAAGCCTTTTGGGAAATCAGGTTACAAGAAAGCTCAAGCGTCCACAAGCGGCTGAAATCTAGATCCCTAAATAATGTGCGGTTTTAGCTATTTGTAGACAGAGAACAATGGAAGCAAAGGCGTTATGGATATGCAAATCTGTGGCTGGGAACCCCACCATTAAAGGACTCATGGTGATGGGGTAAGTTGATGAGTGAAATCTAGTCTATCCTTAAGTAAACATATCTTTGTAATAAAGAGCTCGTTTTTGCAGCTTTGGTCCATCTGGAGGCAGCTGAAAGCAAACTCTGCCAAAGGAATAATCCCTGGATTACCAAGAATTGCAGAGTATGTGAAGTGTTGTAAGGCTTGAATTGGTCCTGGATGTCAGGCCCTTTCCCTCCTCCCCGAGACAGTTCCCTCTGACATATTTTCATTTGCTCCCCTTTCAAGAGAGTGTATGGCATTCGGATCCGCTCAAAGCAGACATCAAGCATGCGGGACAACAGGCCACCACCTTACCTGGTCACCTCTTGAGGAACAGCCCAAGGCCGGAGCGCGGGCCCAACTCGGAGCAGCGCCCTCTCTGTTACTATGGTGATCGCGGGGGGGGGGGGGGGGCGGGGCCACCATCCGCAGCTTCCCCGCCTCTGCCCAGGACATTTCGAACGCTCCAATTGCGACAGCTCTTTCTTGCCTCTGTCCCGCCCCGTTCGGTTCCTAGCGTAATGCGATTGGCCTGGGACTGGCGGCCGGAACCCTGAGGGTACCACCTCCCGACGGGAAGAGCGGGAAAGTGTACCAGGCGCTGTCCAAGGCGTGAAGCTCGCGGAGCTGCCGGGAAGCACATGGGTGGCTTTGGAACGAGTTGCCCCGTGTCCCGTGCACAACTCTTCGCACTCATGCCTGCTAACACTAGGGATCAGGAGCTGGGGTGTGGGTACAGCGTTTGCAGGCCGGGTGGGGGGAGCCCAGACCCGCGGGCGGAGGACGCATCCAGGCGTGAGGACACAGTGCCGCGCTCTCGGGCGCTGGGGATCAGAGGCCAGAGGGGCGGGCCGTAATTCGGGGGCGGCACCAGCGGCGGCGGCGGGAGGCGCAGAGCCCAATGAGCGCGCGCGCCGCCCTCGGGGGCGGAGCGTGCGGAGCGCTCCCCGCCCTCCCTCTCGCCCCCGCCCCTCCCCCCGGGCGCCGGGGCCGCAGTGAGTGAGTGGCACTGGCAGCCTGTCAATCCCTCAGCCGAACGGCCTTCGAGCCCGGTCCGCGGCGGCTGCTGGCAGGGTGCGCGGCTCCGGCAGTGGCGGCGGCGACTTCTCCCGCCCCATCAATCTGCTGTCCGCCCGGCGCGCGGCCCGCCGGGGCCCTCCATCGGGCTCCGCGCCCCGCTGCGCCGGCCCGCCTGCTCCCAAACTTTCCTCCTCCGCCCCCTTCGCTCTTCTCGGCCCGCCCGCCGGCCTCCTCCTCCTCCGCCGCCGCCTGCCGCCGCCGCTCCCTCCCCCGGGGCCGCCGGGGCTCGGATCCCGCCCGGCCGAGGCGGCGGCGGCGGCGGCGGCCGAGGGAGGGGAGTGCGCAGGCTGGCGCGGGGGGCGGCGGGCGTCCCGGCAACTCGGCCGGCGCTGAGGAGCAAGTTGCGCGGGGCCGCCCGGCGGGGCGCGCGGCGGCGAGGAGGCGGCGCGGCGGCCGCGTGAGGGCAGCGGGCGCCGCTGCCTCCGCCTCCGCCACCGCCGCGGAGCCCGGCGCTTCCGCCCGGCGCTTCTCCTGAGCTTCGGCGGGGGCGGAAGCCGGAGCCGGGCGCCCGTCCGCACCGCCTCAGCCGCGGGCCCCGCCGGCCGGGCCGCCCCCTCCCCGCGCGGGCGGGGAGCGCGCGGCCGCCTCCCCCTCCCCCTCCCCCTCTTTTCTTCTCCTCCCTCGTCGCCGCCGCCGCCGCCGCCGCCGCCGCCGCCGCCTCAGCCTTCGCCTCAGCCGCCGCCGCCGCCCGCTCCCGCCCGCGCGCGGCGGGATGGACGATCAATCCAGGATGCTGCAGACTCTGGCCGGGGTGAACCTGGCCGGCCACTCGGTGCAGGGGGGCATGGCCCTGCCGCCTCCCCCGCACGGCCACGAAGGGGCGGACGGCGACGGCAGGAAGCAGGACATCGGCGACATCCTCCACCAGATCATGACCATCACCGACCAGAGCTTGGACGAGGCGCAAGCAAAGTTGGTGTCGTCTCATTAAGCATCTTTTGTGTGTGTGCGGGAGCCGGGCCCGCGGCCGAGTCGCGGCCCGGGGTGGCGCTCGGGGCAGGGGCCTCAGCCCCGGGCAGGGAACTTTCTCCGCAAATCGCCCGCCAGCCCGGGCCTCGGGGGGACTTGCCCTCACCCCTCGACGCGGGCGGGAGTCGGCAAAGTTGCTCTCGGGGCTTGGGACGGACTTGGTGCCACGCGGATTTTGTGGTTTTCTCGCCCTCCCTCGCCTGGCCCTCTGGCAGCCCGGCCCCCTCCCACGGATTCAAACCTCCCGCCTGGACCCCGTGCACGCCGCCCCAAGAGGGCCCGGGGCCGCACTTGCGGGAAGTGCAACTTTCTCCTCCGGCCGGGAGTCGCGGTGCAGGGCTCCACTGGCCGCGGGACGCCCTCGCTGTGCGGGCGGCCGCCCCAGCCCGGCGGGCGCGGGGCGATGGGCGGTTCCCTGGCGGGTCCGGGTGCGGGCGGCCAAGTTCTCGGGGAAGGGAGGGCCGCCTCGCAAACTTTGCCGAGCTGTCACCGCCCGCTGGCCGCAGTCTGCCGGGCGCCCGCGCCGCGCCCGCTCCCCCTGTGGAGGGCTGACGCGGGAGCCCCGCCGCGCCGTCCCCTCCCCCGGGTCGCCGCCGTCTGCCGGGGTATCCAGGCTCCCCGCGCGGGTTCGCGCCCTGCGGTCGCCGAGGCTGCTGCCTGCCGGGCAGATGGGTCGCGCCTCGTTCGGGCTGGAGCTTTAGCCGCCGGAGCTTGCGGGCTGTCGCTAACTAGTCAACTTGAGTTTCTGTTGACTTGCCGTGGTTCCAAGGAGCCTTCCAAAATCGAGGGCCGGAATTAAATCTTGGGTCTAACTTAAAGGAAGGCGCCATATTATTCCATAGGTGATGCTAATACCTTTGTGTTTTGCTATTTGTTTTTTAGGAAACATGCCCTGAACTGTCACAGAATGAAACCCGCGCTCTTCAGCGTCCTGTGTGAGATCAAAGAGAAAACAGGTAAGAGGCTGCGCCCCACAGTGGGCCTGGAGACCCCCGAGGTGGGGTCAGAGCTACTCCTTCCACTCTCCAGTTGAGAGCTGCTGCTTTTGGGCACCGCCATCTTTGATCATTCTCTGCTTCCCACCTCCTGGTCTTGAGAAAAAACTGCAATAAATCTGGAGTCGATTTCTCAATTCCGCTCCTGGTATAAAATGAAGTGTAGATGCGGACGGGGCTGGGTCGCTGTCCCCAGGCGGCCGCCCCTGGCTGCGGGCTGGGAGGGGGCCCAGAGCACCAGCCGCCCTCTCCCGCTCCTTTCGCCTCGTTTGTGTGTCAGTTTTTAAAAGGAGCAACGGGAGACTGGATGCCAGGGACCGAGTCCCCGGGAGAAGCATCGCCCGAACTTTGTTTTACTTAGACAGCCCTAAGCTTCAGCTCCACAAATAGAAGAATAGACTCAATTGAACGGACTCCAGTAGGATGTTTGAATTAGTGTTTTAGTTGGGAAGGCTACTTTTAAGGACCCAGAAAGGGTAATGATGTGTTTAGGCATGTTCAATGTATTACATCTATTAGTACTTTCATTAAATTTTATGCTTGAAGTCATTACACTGTAAATATGTTTAATATATTTTGTAAAGTAGAAAAAGGTTCACAGTTGCAGATTAAACAATTTTTGAAGTGTCCAAGGCAGGGAATGCAGGAGAAGACAGGTTTTGCAGAAGTGCTGAAATAAAAACTACAAGAACACGTTAAATAAATTTCTGGCAATTCACTTCAATTTAATTTTCTTGTTAGACTTTTTAAAATTAAGGGTATTTTAGTCTTGAGGTGGTAGTAGTGACTCAAATGGAATTGGAAATTTAATCTAGATGTTTTAGTTCCAATTTGGCATTATCTGCCCTGTATATGGCAAATAAGTGCATTAAACAAGCTTTACTGTTGGGGTGTGTGTGTGTGTGTGTGTGTGTTTGTGTTGGCTATATGGTATTATAAAGTTGCTGTTTTTTAACTTCAGGCAAAGAAGAGAAAGTTAAAAGTTCAGGATATAGCAATATCCAAATGATGCTGTTTAAAAGATTAAATGTCATTGTGTTTAAATCAAGTGTACAAATAATAGCACACAAAATATACTTGTTTGTTGGTAGGAGAGTTGCCCTCCTTTTAAACAGATTTTTCACTCTGCAATGCTATTCTGATTCTAAAAGTAATCAACAGACGATGATGGGTTTTTGCCACCTTTTAAAATATATGCTAAGACCATAAGTAACAGAAAATATTGAGATCCTTAAAGATAGTTTTCCTGCTTTTCATTCACATAGTCATTCATGGTTTGTAAATGTTGAGTGATACCTTTTAAGGTATATTTTACATTTTGAAAACCACAGGCATTTTAAATTCCTAACTTTTACTATGTGTTGATTTTTAGCCATCTTTTAGCAAGCAATGTGATTTAAAATGGTAGATAATTTTTATCTGACTATAAAATAAGACACCAAACATTAAATCTTGAAGATTTTTAGTTTAGAAGCCTGAAAGTGTACAATTCTCAGTAAATTATGTTGCTTAATGTCCAAGGATTTTCTTGCTATCAGGGCTCCACTTCAGTTTCTGCTGACAGCTAAGCACTGGGGTATTGACTATGTTGTGAATATTAAGATTGATTCAACTCACAGGGCATTATATTACTAGGGAGAGGGGATTGATATTCTTCCCCTATCACCCCCTTCTCGTTATTTGTGTGTACGTATGTATGTATGTATGTATGTATGTATGTATTTATCATTTTTTTTTTTTTTTTTTTTTTTTTGCCTTTTTAAAGTTTTGGCCTAGCCAGCTTGAGAACCAAACCCAGCAAACTGCTTTTCTTGTTTAGACATTTAGCAGCAGGCAGAATTCAATTAGGAGGCATAAGTCCTCTAGTTGCTTATTTGCACAAGACTTAGTTACACCATTCTGAAAGGAAAGTATAGTCAGCCTCATGTCAAAGGTGAGTTACGAAAAAGAAACAAGTCTTTTCAGAGTCTGGGATTACTGGCAGAGAGAGCTTTGGTGGTGCTCTTGCTATTTAAGAAGCAAGAGGTAGCTGACAAAGGAAATTTTTGTCTTTTGAAAATTGTTTCTGAGGCTTTCAGTGATAACTTGTAAATTAGATCCTCTTTTTATGCTTTGGCCGGCATATTCAAGTTTGCACGTTATCTCTTTTGTAAAAAGCCAGCAGCCAACAAAGAGTAAAGGCGGCTGTCTGGGCAGAGGCATCTTCCTGCCTGCCTCTCTAAGCTCGAGAGGGCTGGGATTTAAGTACCGAATGATTGATGGGGGTGAAGCTCTTTCTCTCCTCTCCTTTCTCCCTTACTACCCATAGCTCCACCTCACCCTCCAAAAGTAGTCTTAGAAGGAGACAGGGACGCTGGACCCAGTATCCTTGATTTGAAATAAAACATCTGTGTAGACATTAGTGTTACCAAAGCAAAGAAAGCAGGGCAGCAAATTTCAGGCCTCCCCCCTTCCTCCCCACATCTGTTCCCACAGATAGGCTTTGGAAACATCATGAACTTATAAAATAAGCATTATAGAATATATGTGTATTGCATAATGTTTTTTCTGTAGATTATTTTATTTAATCTAATGATATAGTATCCAGAGATTAATTCTGTGTAATCTGGAGAAAGTTTACCTAGTCATTTGTAACAGAAACCGGAACATTATGTGATGACTCTATTCTGCATAATGGAGGGGTAGGGGGTGGTTGTCTGGTGGGGAGGTGGGGGGGAACTGTCACTTCGGTGGATAATGTCATTTCAGTTGTGCTTCTCCTAAAATAAGACAAAATCATTTCTTTGAAAAAATTCCATGTATTTATAGATCTGCCAGTAGGTTTTGAGGTTTCTGATCAGGCAGTGAACACAGCCAGTTCTGATGCACATGAGGGATTTAGTTGGAAACATCTTTTTTCTCTCCTACCACATATGAAAAGGTATTTTTCCTTTCTGACAGATAAATGGGTAATCTACCACAATTATATTATTTTCTTGTTCAGAGGTAGGGAAAGTATACTTTTACTATGAGATGCTTGCTTTTTCTCGAAAATGTATTCTTTTGTAAAATTCATCATACAATTATTTTGGGGTAGAAACGTCATCACTAGTTGAATTGTGATATTTATGCATTTTGAAAGCAACTGAAAAGTCATAGACTTTAAAATCAACATATTTGTCTATTTTAAACTACGCAACTAGCGAGATAGTTATATATGTATGTTAAGATTTTCCTCTTAATTACTTTTTAGCCATGTTTTACCATCTATCTCTTCTTAAATATTCCTGATGCTCTGAGGTCTCCTCGTCTACATACTTCTTTTGGTGCATTCCCTCACATCTTTTTGGCCACCTTAATCTTGATTATTGAAGTACTTTTCTTTGTGAAAATATTCCATCCTCACAAATCTGCCTTCTTTCCCAAACCTTTAATTATGAGAGTTCAAATGAACAAAATGGTTCTTTTTGAGAAAGAAATGTATTTTTAAGAAATTTTAATGAAAATGCAACATTTTAGTATGTAACTGAAGCATACTGTGAAAAAAAAATTGTACTAAAAAAAAAAAAACAACACAACCTTTTCCTTTCTAAATGGTAGGTTAAAATATTCTATGTTGATAGCTGCCAACCAAACTCTGATTTATTGCCACCACAAACCCTAAATAGCGTTCATTTACTAGTAATGTCTAATGGCATACATGATGGTTTGCCAGATTTGTGGCCTTTGTGAGGCTTATAAGCAGGACTGACTTGGGAAGATCATAAAACTTAATGAACTTCTCTACTGCAGGAGGTGTCCGCAGGGGAAGAGAAAGGCCTGCTTGGCTGGTTGGGCTGGTTGAAGTATTTTTTATGTTTAAGGAGAAGAAGAAAATGACTATTAAAAATGCTTTACTTTTGAAGGACCCTCCTCCCCCAGAAGGAGTCATAAGAATTTTAGGTATCAAAACTGGATTTAAGAATGTAGCTTGTTATGTGAGTTTTTATATGCCTTTAGGATATGATATATATGTGATTAAACCTTTTATCTTTAGTGTTATCAGTGTGGCTAGGTTTCAAGGACAGAGCAGTGAACTCAGTGAATACCTCTCCATTTAATTCTGACCCTACAGGCTTCGAGACTTATTGGAATCTTCTTTTTTCTGTTTTCTTTTTTTTTTAATGATTCAGTATAAAATGTGTTCATTTTTCATTGCACAGTGCCCTGTAATTCTTTAATTCCCAATGTATAAAAACCAAATATTCCATGAAGTGAAAATTTAATAGGAAAGGTAAAACTGTTATATATGAGAATAAATGTTATTGTATATATTGCATATGTTCTTTTAAGTTACTTTTGCAGTATTTCCAATATAATTATCATTATTTGTTCCAGACTTTTAAAAGCAAATGCACTGTTCCATACATGATTCATTCTTGTATTTTAATGAACTTATTTTCCAGTTGTAAAAAACTTTTTATTATGGACAAGTGGAAACATAAAAAACGTGTAGAGAGAAGAGAAACTCGAACCCCCATGAACTAATCGCCCACTTTCAGCAGTTAGCAACACTTGGCCAATCTTGTTTTCTCTGTAACTCCCACCCTTTTAGGATTATTTGGAAGCCAATTTTAATGGACTGTTAACATTTTAAATTTCATATCAATTTTTGACACGTTATGTCTTGTTTACATTGGAAATATTAAATGACTAAACAGGAAAAAAATGTAAAATCAGTGTATCTTAGAAATGTCATTAATTATCACTTTATCACCAATCTTTCCTTAAAGTAATTTAAGAATATTTTTATTGAATTTTATCTATTTTTATAGATTTGTATGTATAACTCACCATAGCTTTTAAGGAGGTATTGAGGGAAGATGTAAAAACTGTTGTTTTTCTAACTTACTTTTCCTCTCTCTTCCTTTTAAGAGAACACATGCAATATATTCGTAGAAAACCTAGAAAAAAAATCCAACTACCATACTGGTTTAGAACTTCATGATCAAGTATTGTATTATCTTCAAAATATGGGAATATCTTCCAACTCTTTTTTCTTCTTCCCTATAAAAATATATTGAACCTTCTTGTCAATACTAACTTGATCTGTACAAGTAATTCTTTCATGCCTTAGTTTTAGTAGAGTTCATTTTATTACAGATTTGTGTAGTTTTGGTCTTTTACTTGGGACTTTACTGTGTTACTTTATTAATTTACATAATTTTATTCCTAATCAGAAGTGTATTAATACGGTGGCAAAGGAAGCCCTGATTTTCCCCAAAGAGCATATTGTTTCATCGGCTCTCATAAAATGTAACTGTGTACATCTTTCATGCTGTGATTCTTTCCCTTTTAATTAATTTCATTTGTATTTTTAGATTTCAATTTATAAATTTTGTAAAAGGCTATTTACAAGACAGATTTAAGTTTAACATTTCATTTAGATTATTTATATTTTGATACTTTATGGTGGCATTGTACAGGATGAAGTTCTGTTATATGAAGTATGGTTATAAAGAATTGAAACCACATTTCATGAACCACACCCTAAATCAGTCACCACTTTATTTTATACTCATACCATTGAGGTATCTATTCGGAATAAATACTTAAAATGTCAGCACAAACACATCAAGTTAAATAAAGATTTTAGACTCTTTTTCCTCTATTCATGTACATGTGGACATCTTTAGGTATTTATTATTTCAATATTGACACTGTGAGAATAATGTTTTATTTGTTTTCTCAGCAGGCTTGTGTTTTAGCCATTTATCAGTGTGATCAGCATGATTTAGGTAGTAACTGACTAACAAAGCTTGCACACCACCCTTTCCATGTTGACCTTTTCAAGCATTGCCCTACTTCATAGGCCATTTGAGTCTTTAACTATGAAGAGAGTAAATAATTTACATCACTGTGTAGTGTAAGTTGGCCGAAGTTTTCCAGACCTGGCTCTCAGATTTTTTTTACAAAGTTATAGAAACTAATTAAACAAATTGCTATCACAGCTAGGTGATAGTGTTGTTATACTTAGCACATAAATGAATAAGTAATGCTTGAACAGGTCACTGAAAAAATAAACTATCGTTTTTGTGCCATCAGACACAGAACATGTTAGAAAACAAATTTCAATAATCTTCAAACTTAATTCTAATTATTGCTGTTGTAGGTAGAATAGTAACCAGAATCTCTTCTTTATTTTTTTGTAGACGTAGTCCATAAGTATAATATGTTTGTAGTTTTGACGGTAACAGTAGTTTGCTTTGGTACTAAATTTGAGTGTATGTCTAGCAAAAAATTGGTGTGAAAGAACGTTTTAAGTTGAATTGGTATAGTATTTTTTTTTTTTTTTTTGGACTGACTATATGATAGTAGCTGATTAGGACTGAAAACAATTAAAATTAAGTATGGATAAAAATTATTGTTAAAAGTTTTGTACTTCTTTTTTTTCTTCAGTTTGCTTTAAAAACGTTACGCTATTTTGAACACTAACCCTTTTTGTGTGATCATATTAATGAGGACTTGGTATACATTGTAAGCCTTTTAAGCCTGATGATTCCTCATGATGTTTAAACCATTATTTGGGAGACTCAACATATGTTATGGCAAAATGATTTTTTTTGTGTGTTTGTTTTGTTTTATGTGATACATCAGTTTTCAAAGCACATTTCTTAGGCATCAGAGTCCAGCAGGTGGCTTTTTACATTAAAAAAATTCATAAATTTTAAAATCCCATAAAATTTTATTTCAAATTCAAATTAACTAATTGAGAATGTCAACATTTCCACTGTCTCTATATTAACATTTATAATAGAACAAATGGTTGCATATAGAAATTATCTGCAACATAATCTAAATTAAGATTCTAAACAGGCATTACAGATGCTGGTAACTTTGGCAATTATCATTTTGTTTGGTGAACAGTAGTAAAACAGTGTGCGGTAAAAGTGTTTAGAGAGAGAGGATAAATAAATTGAACAGTTTTGCAATGCAAAGTGGTTTGTGGTGTTTTTGAGGATTTCTTGGCTCTCTCTTAACTGCTATTGTGAGCCTGGAGCAGATTTCCCCATTGCTAATGCCCTAGAAGTATTAATTCACTTTGATATGCTAATTAGAGGGCATTATGCAAGAAATGAGATTAAGTGGCAGCATGAAGCCATTTGCCTGTCAGTAAATTGAGAGCTTTAGCATCAGGAGGAGCTTTGTTTTTTTTTTTTTTGGGGGGGGGGGTGGGGGTTTGGGTTTTTTTTTTTTTTTTTTTTAGTTTCTCTTGGTTTTGCATATAAATAAAATTGATTGAAAGGTCTAGAGAAGCTTCTAGAACATCAGTGTATTTTCTCCCCTCTTATGATTATTGAAATGTGGTGTTACAGAATTTTTCTGAATATTAATTGACCTAATTGGAGATACAAAGAAGTGTTTATTGTACTCTCTCTATATGAAAGTATACTAAGAATTTTGTGTCATCTAGTCTTTTTTCTAAAGCCTAATTTCAGCAACATGGCTAGTAACTGTTATCACTTCTTTTCAGAGTGTAAACGTGTGTGCGCGCTAGTGCAGCAGTCTTCACTAAACTGAACTTCACAAGAATCTTGCCTTTATGAGGGAAAGAAAGAATAAATAGTTGATTTGGGCTTCGGGAAACTATATTAAATGAGCATTAAGACTATGGCTTCGATACCTAAAAGCTGAAACAGTTAGCATAAGTGGTTATGCTCTGCACTTCACACACCTGTAGCATTTACATGTCAGCATATATCTGTTGTGTAAGATCACCACATTATTTGATTTTCATTTTGGGGGTTGAGTTTTGTCCTTGATTCTGATTTTGCTGACTTTGGTGATTTAAGGCAGGCCTCCGATATTTCTGTCTGTAAAGCCACTATGTGATTTTGTGTATTTTGTTGGGAGATCACATGAATAAATACTGTGATTGGCATGGTGGATTGCAAGAAAGACAGAACTTCTCTGGGCCTATGAAAAATTTAAGATTTCCTCCAACATGGAACTTTTTTACCTGTTATAAACCGTTGCTAGAAGTAGAATTGCAAAACTCTGCCCTGCTACCAGGGTGTGGTTAGATAGGACAGAGTTTGGATAAAACATTTATATTGAGGTTTGGTTCTGGTGTCTGAATTCCACCACTGTGGCTCTGACTCTAGACCCAGTAAACCATAACTTCTCTTTAGAGCCATATGGATTATTTAGTCACCACAGCTGCCGTGCATACTCACTACCAAGGCTGGCATCTCCTCGGTGTGCATGTGTGGTTCCTGTTAATGTTAATGGGAGTTAGGAATGTGCACACAGAGAGGGCAATGAGAGTCTCTCCTGAGACAAAAGTCCTGATTACATTTCTCAGTGAAGAGGACTTAGTGTACCTACATATTCGCTGCTCTTCTAAATGAAATAACTTGCTTCCTTTAAATTCTCATTCCCTTCTCACACTCCCTGAACTAGTTAAATCAATGAATCCTCATTAGTCTATGATTACTTGCAAAATTTCATTTAAAGCATAGGAAGTTATTTTTGATTGAAATGGGAACAAAAAGCTTTTGAAATTGCATATTAGTATTATTTTTTTTTAAATAAAAGGTTTCTACAGGCTTTCACACATACAAAGCCTTGCATGTAGGAATTTATAGAGAAATTATTGAGAGGGACTCCTGAAATAACTTGACTGGCATTTGATGGGGGGGGGGGGGGAATCACTACATTTAAAAATATGTATATAAGTGAAATGGAAAGCTTGTATGTGATGTTCTGTAGAAACCTGTACTATATTAGTGTCCTCAAATGAAGAAGAATTGACTTAGGTGGTGTCATAAGTTTCTCCCCCCCCCCCAACTTCTTTCAAAAAAAAAAAAAACAACACTAAGGATGAAGGTAGTTGGAATTCATAGTCAGATATATCATTTTCAACTTGGAATAGGAACTAGAACAGGAAATTGATTTTATATTTATTATGAAAGCAAGAACTCTGCCACCAACTGACAGCTATCCATGTTTTAGTTTTGTGATAATTGTTCACAGACATTACTCTGCAGTTGGCCCAGATTATTTATAATGTTGATTGGGAGCGTCTGTCCATTAAAAGGTATGTGTATAATGAATATCTTTAATTAAACCAAGTAATATTGGACTATTTTATTTTTCTTTTACATTGAATCTTAGGTTTAGGATTAACTGTCAGTACTGGTAAGAACAAGTTACAATAGATTGTGCAATGATTTCTCTGGCTTCATGGATGTATTTATTACCATTTTTGAACAAATTATACTAACATGAAAAGTTGTGTTTGAAATGATTGTGTGCTAGATAAGGCGATACATTACAGGAATGGTTGGGTTTATGGAGCTTTATGTAGAGGTTTTCTCAGAAATTATAGCACAGGGCTGTCACTATAAAACCCAGTGATACAGTTGGTAATAACATACAGTGAAGATATTTTTAGATTTTCACTTGTTATTCAAATATGTGAGAACCCTCCAGTTTTTCTCGTCATATTTCTTTGTTGGAATCAGTAGAGGGAAAAAATGAAGGAAATTCTTTTAACTGTGTATGGGGTGTGGGTGTTTGACTCGACTGAATTTCTTCTTGCTCACCACTTGTTAGAGCAGTGATGTGATATTGAGGATATCCTTGGGAACTTATTGACTTCTTGGTTCTTGACCTTTTGACGGTGATCATGTATAGGAATGGAATGTCTGGAAATGAGATGATGGACTCTATAAACATAAATTCTATTTTGTTAATGTGTTACATGAGCTGATTCTGATTTACCTAAATGTATGACATTTTATGTTCAAAGAAGGAAACATTTCTTCCATTTGGTTTAGTCAGGCTAATAATGTTGTAGTTTCTGACATTAAACCAATTCTCTTTTTGACTGATTATCCTTATGGCTTTTTAGCTACTGTGATTATTATGTCACTCTTAAATTTCTAATACTTTACAAAATACTGGCTTAAATGTAAGAGGGTTTTCTAGAAAGAAACTACACTCTGTGTGTACTTTGTTTTAACTTGAATATTAGGAGTTTAAAGTTTATAGTTAGTTGATTGTTACTCAGTGATAAAATTATTTTGGAAATACAAACATTGTTCTAATTTGAAAAAGTAAGCTGTCAACCATTGTAATGTGAGAAAAAAGATAAGTTGCTCCTATAAAGTTTTTCTTTTCAATTTTAAGTGTTAGAATTGATGGCCAAGATGTAGAATTGCCAAGTCTGTTCATCCTTAAGCAGTTTTAATTTGCTGAACCTAGCTGAGTGGAAAAGGCAAGGAAACCTCTCCCCTCCGGAAGATTCCATTCATTTAATGACGATAACAAAAACTACTACCATTTCTTGAGGACCATCTGTGTGTCGGGTATTGTGCTAAGTGTTTTAAGTGCATTAAAAAAAAAAAAATGCTTGCACTTGGAAATTTAAAATATAATAATACATACTTCTTGGAAAAAATTCACATAATGCAGATGACGTATGATATCTCTTAAACTTGCAGCAACCCTCCAAGGTGGGTACTTTGTCAGTGTGTAGACGAGGAAACCAACACCTCGGAAGTGAAGTAATTTGCCCTTTGCCCCATCCATAGTAGAGTGGCAACCCAGGCTCTCTTTGCGCCAGAGGTGGTGGCAGAATCTTTCAGCTTGGGCCAGGAAAGTCGTGGAAATTGATAATTCAAAGAAGATGGCAAAACCTGAGCTTAAAGAAATGTGGTCAGGTCCAAAGTGACACTGAGTGGCAGTGGAGCTGTGGTCAGCACTAGTGTAAATATTTGTAGACAACCATGTTTTACAGACTTCAGTTTAATGGCAAAAATCTGCCCTAAATGCCTCAGTAAATATATGCTGGAGAACAGAAGCCTATTCACTGAAGAAACAATTGACTTTAGCTTCTCTGTTGTTAAAGTGGCCTCTAGTGATGGTGCTGCGGTGACTAGATAGAGCAGAGGAGAATGGCTTCCTCCTGGCTGGTGGGCTGGCAGTTTCACTGGCACTGCCAAATGTACTTCCTATTTGTTGTGCAAGGGAATTGGAACAGTGAGGCATTTATCATATCATTCCCTACTCCTCATGCAAGCAAAAAAGGAGAAGTTGTCAATGAAAGAAAAAGAACTGTAATCGCACATTTACATATGCTTCTAATTGTTGATTTGGGGATTTTCTATGAATATAGCTTCACAAAACAGATGCTGTTTAAGAAAAGGGGGAACATAATTTTGTGGGCAATGAATTAAGTGTTTTTGTGGCCCTCTCATCCGTAGCTAGGAGCAGTTTGTGGACCGCGTCTGTGAACGCGGCTCATAATTGTTTTTCACACATAAGTTATGCAAATGAGCTTTTATGGCAACTGGCATAACAATTAGCATCCTCCAGCAATATTTTAGCAGGTTAATTGCAAAATTTCTAAATTGTACATCTGACTTGTTAATTAGGCATGACAGAGGTGGTAAAATAGTTATCTTCAGGCAGTGGCAGCCAGGAGCTGCTTGAAATGCAAAGAGCAACGATTGATTGGATTTGAGGGTTACAATTGTGGGAGCACTGCTGTTGTCAAGTGCCGCTGAGCAGCTCTGCTCCATCAGTTGCCTCAGAGCAAGAACCACGTAGTTGCTGCGAGTATCCTGCCATTTACAAATCTGCTTTATTTAACTCTACAACTCTCCCATTCCAACCTATCCGCACTGTTCATTGCATACAGTTTGTTCTGCGTTGGGATCATTGAAATGAAACAGCAACACAAAAGAAATTATCTTGTGCTTGAATTTCAGGACCCTGGAAGTTTACTTTCTATTTTAAAGTCCATCTCTGTATGTTTCCCTTAAAAAAGAAAAAGCAGATACAAATTTTTTATTAAATTATAAATCTCAGTTCTCGGGCTTTAAATGTGATTGTTTGCTTTTGAATGATTTAGCTCTTAAACATCGTTTTCTTTTGTGCTTCACATGTTCATTGCAGGAAAATACTGTTATTCTCTGTTTTAGTCCTAGTTCTGCAAGTGTAGGAGAGGAACGGAATTCAGCATAAGGGTTGTGTACAGTGCACAAGTTCACTTTGTGGAATTTATAAAATAATCAGTAAAATATTACTGTGATAATATATACCTCTAATAGGAATTTTTCTAACTGTCGTATATTTTTAAAAACATTTTTTTTCAAAGTCAATTCTATTTACATTTCTGTGGGCTGTTTCGTTGTATGAATCAGATGGTAACGATAATCTGGTAAACATAAACATTAGCGAACAGAGCGAGTATCTGATGGTGCCAAAATGAACCATGCCTTTTGTGTTTAAATTAGGCTAATTACATTTTTCTGTGCATATAGTACCTACAAGTACACCGAATAGGAAGTTAAACATGTGTGAAATTTGATGTCACCTTTGAATTCACATATATTCTCTTGATTAAGCCACATTGTGTTTAATGTTGAAATGTTATATTTTCATTTAAAAAGTAAATGTTCTACATGTGCAGCTGTACCAATATTTTACATTTTCTTGTGACATGTGTATATGGAGGAAGTGCCATTTATGATATGTTGTCATCAATAATTTTGTCACCGAGAATAAAAGGCTTTAAACTCATCCACCCACTGGAACGTTTTATCATATTTATTTTTAAGAGATATGAAATTAGTGAACAATTGAGCTCTTTATATGTAGGAGATGCAAATGTAACTGAATTTTACCATTAATGAAGTGCAACATAAATATCTCAGTG
Source organism: Panthera pardus (assembly GCF_024362965.1). NCBI lineage: Eukaryota > Metazoa > Chordata > Mammalia > Carnivora > Felidae > Panthera > Panthera pardus. The sequence continues at coordinate 84,105,050 of NW_026526766.1, forward strand.
CCAATAAATTATACATAGCAATAGTGTGTTCTATAGAGATCTAATAAATAGTTTTTTTTTCCCCTAGATCCTTTAGCTACATTCTTTATTATGGTCTAATTTACAGCCGATGGAGATATTAAATATTGGTTAACTTTTTAGAGTGATCTATTGAATTTGAAAATATTGTATTTTGAGTAAGAGTAAAACATCGTTCCAAATCATTACATTTACTGATTAAATGCTCACTGATTTTTATCCATCACTGTATTCAACAATTCAAGCAAGAGTTTACTACAGTAATGCTTCAGTGGATAATATTTGGAATAGAGTAACCATTTTAATGAGGTTCATCGAGAGAGATTCAGCAGGGAGCATTTCAGGTGTATTATGGCTTTTGTCTTGTCATGATGCACGTCTCTATAACATTAGAGAAAAGCTACATAGCCCCACTCATCTCAGTTAAAAAAAAATACAAAAGCCAAGACAATAAGCAAAACCACATTTTAAGTAACGTGTAAGTGAAAAGATAGTAAGTATAGGCGACACTGCATGTTTTTAGGAAACTTGATAAGTAAATACCATTTCTGTAGGTTAAATTTCCATCACATTTTTAACTGTCCTAATATTGATCACCCTATAGAGGAATGAGACTGAAGTCTGGTAGTTATTAGTATAAAGAGGGTCAGCTGCAGAGACTGGTACCAAGCAGAGGCTCTCATGGTAATGATGCTGCTATTTATAGATCCCCATTTCATTAGTTGCAGAGTTTCAAGGAAGAGATTTTCTCTAGGGGAAATGGATACTTGAAGTTCATTTTCTTCCTCACATTAAGGCAGAAACGTGAACAACCTTCAGTATAGGACATACGATTACAATATTTTTACAGGGGCAGTTTATTCCCTAAATATATTTGCAACAGTAAATGTAAATTAAAAACATAATGTAGGAATTCAGAAATGTTCGTTGCCATTCTGGCTGAGTGCTACTCTATGTACATTGTTTTATTACCTTTCTTGCTATATTTTTCTTGTAAAAATGATTAAAATTTCAGAAACTGTGCAAAGCTGAAAACAACCATGGCTGTATCCCCTTTCTTCTAGAGTGCTTTAAGACCTGCAAAAGAGTTAACTGATTGCAAGAAGAGTAATTCCCCCCAAAATACAGTCCACCCACAACGTGTATCTGTATATATTTGTAATATAGGTAATTGTGCTTTGCTTCTCGAATTCTTGACATTTGAGTTATTTTTTTCCCTTTAAGAGAATATTTACTTAGTTAGTATTCACTTAATTAGAACTGACTGTTTAATGTTTTCTGGGAGGGTATTTATGGTATTTTCTTTGCTATATTTGCATTCCAGAAATTAAGTCCCCCTGCCATTATTCGGCGAGCCTTTCATACATTAGAATGATGAATTGAAAGCAGAAATGGGAAAAAGACTGCAATGCAATGAAAATTTAATCAGCGTCTTCTGCTGCTTTAATAAGGCAAATAATTCTTATTGGCCGCTGTGTTAAGGTTTCTAATATTTAATTCATAACAAACCTTGCATTATTCTGCAGTAGCATCGACAGCTCCACTTTGCTGCCTGCCAACAGGCAACCATAAAAACTTAAAAGCAGATGTAAATGTCTAAAACAAGGAGAATGATTAGATCTAAAGCGGTCAAAAAAATCAACAATATTGTGAAAGAGTTTGATGGATCTCTATATTTAGTGATGCAAAAATGATCTTAATTAAACTCACTTGAGCAGATTTTTGTTGGAGTTGGAGGTAACCTTTTACAAAGCAGAGCCTGTAGTGCCTGACCAAAGACTCCAAAGGAAAGCAAATGTCCATACGGTGTTGGTAACAAGCCTCTTTAAACTGGACACCAACTCTGCCGTTAACGCTGGAAGTATCTGGTTTATATTCCTGTGTATATGAATTCTTCCAGGAAATACAGTGCTAAAATTGAGCTAATGGAATTAAACATTTTGTCTTCAATCAACCAAGTTTGAGAAAAGCAGTCGCTTTTGGGGTCTCTCTAAATTGTGCCTGAAATGCCTTTAAAATTTTTTTTTTTTATCGCAGAATTAAAGAGAATATATGTTTTCATTTCCTAACCTGAATTTAATGATCCTGTAAATAATAGCATTCATCTTTCTAGATTACCGTCTAGATTATCCTGGTCTTTTGTGTTAGGTTATGTTGGGCACTAAGTTTGAACCTGAAGAAATGAACAAAAAGATACTGTTCCCGATTACATGTAAACAGCCTGAATCATTCAAAAGGATGTGGAGAAGAGTATTTCTATAGTGTGAAGCTAGAGAAAATGGCAACCTGCCAAAGCTAGGTGCAAGCTCTTGTTACATGGAAGGGTTGGGCCTGTTCTCATTTCTTCTTGAAATGGCTTAATTGGTGTCAGCACCCCAGGGATAAAGGCCTCTAACACTGAAATCCACACGATTCACCCTGTCTCTGCTCAGTGTAGGGAAACTGGTAACAACTGGTGGTGAATGAGGAGTGAACGGTGCTGTAACAATACTCGATGATGTTTGGGATGACAGAAATTAATACGCACTTGCTTGAAGAAAGCAATGATTAATGGCAGTGAGCACGGGAACGCTGTCCCTCCTTTTACTCCACTTTGATGGGGATTGAAAAGCAAAAGGCTGTTTTCATTCTCCGTAGAAAGCAGAGGTCACACAGAGTACATTATAGCAATTTTTCCTCTCTGTTTTTTTTATTTCATAAATATTATGATAAGCATAGATTAGATAGATTTTTTTTATGAAAGCTTAAAAGGATATTTTCTGTCACTTAAACATTGTTGTTTATGCATAAAGAAATCACACATTCTTCTCTTCACTTGTTAGATCATTTCCCTTCATGTCAGAATAATTAGTGTAATTAGGAATTAAAAAAGCCCACAAACATGCAGTTGTATTAATGCTGCTTACCATTTTGTAACTGGAATCAAAAGGGCTTAGTTTTCTAAAGACTGCTGGTGGAGGATGGGGATAGGACTCTCGCAGGGGCTTTCACCTTTTTTCTGCCCCTCCCCCGTTTTCTCAGTGAATGTTTGACGTAAATATATTTTGCAAGGTACTTGCACTTGTCAGCAGCTTTCTTAGCCATTTGATAAAGATTCTTTATTCTACAAGAAAGCCTGAAATAACAGAACTGTACTTTGGATAATGAATTCTTCATCTGTGGAGAACTTTAAAACAAAGTACAGTGTTGGCATTTTTTTCTTTTGAGTGAGAAGGCTGATATATCTTTTGGATCCGACAGGAAGACATAAATTAATAGAGTTCTGGAGTTCAGTTTCTCATTAATAATCCATTTTGTCATGGTTCTTGGCATTGTCAGCCTAGTAGCTGGTTCATATTTTGCTAAAGGATAAAAGCAGATTATGTCTTAAGGCACAAAGCAAGAATAAAGAGTTTATCGCCTTTTAGGGGAAACTACATGCTATAAGAAAAATATTGTTTTGCAAAAAGTTTCAATTTTTAGTTAGAAATACACTGTACATTTTTCATAGGTAAAGCTTTTGTTTTAAGATCTGAAATGGTTCTTGGAACCTTAGGATATTAGAGTGTTAGATCATTCCTTAGAGTTGCCCTTGCTAACAGTTATGGTAGGTAGACTTAAGCCTATTTTTACATTTTGTTTTTAGAACTCATAGATTAGGATATAGGATATAAAGATATAATTACAGTTCAAAAAGAAATTCAGAGAAGTCACTATTCCTCTGTTTGTACTGGTAGTTCTAGATATTCTGTTACCCCTGCCTGGTTTCATAGACATGGGATCCTTGACAGCTACTGTGAAGGTAGCAGTTTTTAACCATCTAAAAACATCCATTCAATAAAATAAGATAGGGGCGCCTGAGTGGCTTCGTCAGTTAAGCATCTGACTCTTGATCTCAGCTCAGGTCTTAAGGGGTGCCTGGGTGGCTCAGTTGGTTGAGCATCCGACTCCTGATTTCGACTCAGGCCCAGATCCTGGGGTTATGGGATCGATCCCTGCATCATGCTCCTTGCTGAGCGTGGAGCCTCTTGGGATTCTCTCTGTCTCTCCCTCTGCCCTTTTTCCCTGCTCACTCTCTTTCTCTCTCTCTCAAATAAAAATAAAAAATAAAACAGGCTTATTTGTAATTTGATAATCCTATTTCTAACTTGATGACCCTCTGTATGGAGGCTGCAGAAACAGATTATTTGTAGATATTAAACCTGATCACAGGTTCTCATAAGGGGCATAAAGTTGTTTGTATTTTAAAAGAAATTAGTTCTTGTAAAATTGAAGTACCACACCTTCTGTAATGTTTGATAGTATGGTCACTGGTGAACCGTGATCCCACAGTATTTAAGGGCAGGAAACAAGTCGGAGGGAAATGGGTACAAATTATACCAGGATTTTTTCATGCATTTCAGTATTGTGTGTGTGCATGTGTTGTTTTTTTGTTTACTTTTTTTTAAGTTTATTTATTTATTTTGAGAGAGAGTGCAAGCAAGGGAGGAAGAGAGAGAGAGAGAGAGAGAGAATCCCAAGCAGTCTTCTCACTGTCAGTGCAGAGCTCTACGTAGGACTTGATCTCATGAACCGTGAGATCATGACCTGAGCTGAAATCAAGAGTCGGTTGCTTAACCGACTGAGCCACCCAGATGCCCCTGTGTATGTGTGTTATTTGTATTGCAGACCTTTTACAGGCATGTTCTTAGAGGTAGACAACTGAAAAATATGTTCAGTCTTTAAAACTTGGGATTTGTGTTGCCATTCCCAGTTATCCCTAATTTTGTTTGTTCTTTTTAAAACTTACAAGTAGCATATGAGGGGTGTACAAAATCTCCAGCTAGCTATGTGAAAGCTATGCAAAAAAGAGAAAGGTCTGTCTGGGTTATAAGATAAAGGAAGGAGTATTAAATTATGACCTAATAGGGAAAATAATGGGAGATTTTATTTATCTCTACTTAGAAGGGCTTATTATTATAATTAAGAAATCTTGGTGCTTTCTGGGTCATTGAAGTTCATTGGATAAAAGTGAGCTAAGGGGCGCCTGGGTGGCTCAGTTGGTTAAGCGGCCGACTTCGGCTCGGGTCATGATCTCATGGTCCGTGAGTTCGAGCCCCACGTCGGGCTCTGGTGCTGACCGCTCAGAGCCTGGAGCCTGTTTCAGATTCTGTGTCTCCCTCTCTCTCTGCCCCTCCCGTGTTCATGCTCTGTCTCTCTCTGTCTCAAAAATAAATAAGTGTTAAAAAAATTAAAAAAAATAATAAATTTAAAAAAAAAATAAAAAAAAAATAAAAGTGAGCTAAGTTGACGGGTAGTAGTATGCTACAAAGATTCATTTAGGAGTGGTAGGATTTTTTTTTTTCTTTTTAAGTTTACATTTTCTAGGACATTGTAAGCTCCTAGAGGGCAGAAGTGGTCTATTTTTTTTTTAAAGCACACACAGTGTGCTCAATAACTTTTTTTATTTTTATTTTTACTTATTTATTTCTTAAGTTTTATTGAAATCCAAGTTAGTTAACATATAGTGTAATAATGGTTACAGGAGTAGAATTTAGTGATTTATCACTTACATGTAACCAAGTGCCCTCCTTAATGCCCATCACCCATTTAGCATCAATAACTTATTTTTAAATAAATAATTAAATGCCTTCTCCATACATTATCTGATGTGTATCTGCTGAACATTTTATTTCATTTATTTATTTGTTTACTTACTTATTTTTAAATGAGCTCTGTACCCAGTGGCTTGAACTTACTTTACTACCCAGAGATCAAGAATCGCATGCTTGTACTGACTGAGCCAGCCAGGTGCCCCTCTGTTGAATATTTTAAATCTGATACTACGTTCTTCTAATCCTTTATGTAGAAATTTATCTTAACTGTAATAACCATATACAATGTAAGAAAACTGCTGGAGCTACTTACCTGGATCTTAAGTAATTTATATGCAAATTACATGTAAAAGTAATTTGTATATATTATTACTTCTCCCATTACTATCATTAATGATAATATATGCGAAAAAAAGAAAAATTTATGGTGAAACTCCTGTTAACATGCTTGGAATTAAATATTCACCTTTGAAGTTTTTACTTTAAAACTAGATTTGAGGGGTGCCTGGGTGGCTCAGTCGGTTAAGGGGCCGACTTCGGCTCAGGTCATGATCTCGCGGTCCGTGAGTTCGAGCCCTGCATCGGGCTCTGTGCTGACAGCTCGGAGTCTGGAGCCTGTTTCGGATTCTGTGTCTCCCTCTCTCTGACCCTCCCCTGTTCATGTTCTGTCTCTCCCTGTCTCAAAAATAAATAAACGTTAAAAAAAAAACAACAACAACAAAAACAAAACTAGATTTGAGAGCACCTGGGTGGCTCAGTCGGTTAAGCATCTGACTCTTGATTTTGGCTCAGGTCATGATCTCATGGTTTGCAAGATTGAGCCCCATGATGGTCTCTGTGCTGACAGCACGGAGCCTGCTTAGGATTGTCTCTCTCCCTCTCTCTCTACCCCTCCACCCCAAAATAAATAAACTAAAAAAAACCGCAAAAAACCTAGATACGATAATAAGCAACTATTTCATAACTAGGTTTATGGTTTAAGATTTGTTTCTCTATAGAGTTGGGAAGGACATTTGTTTCAGTATAATGCAGTGAAATCTTAAAGAGTAGATTTTGACAAGAGACATTTTGCTGACACAGAATATTTTGTTCATTTTGACTCTCAAATAAGTTCTTCTGTCATAATGATTGATTTATATTCATTTTAGACTGTATGGTTTCATAACTGAGTTTTCTATCTATAAAGTACAAAAATCTCTGTTTAAGTTAACGATTAAATAATTATCTTCAGAGGTGACAGATTGGTCACATGTATTTGACTAGTCCAAAGATTAACCTAAGATTAAATAAAAATGTACTATGATTATGAGTTATTAAAATGAGTTCTGGTTTTAAAATTATTATGATTGGGAGTATAGTAAAGTTTCATTTACTCAGTTGCTGTAGTTTTGTCCTGTAGACTTAATTTTAATTACATAAGTTATCATTGTTGAACTGTTTATTTCTTGTTTTGAACCATCCAAGGATCTGTTGCAACTCATCAGGTGGAAAATCTGGGAAATTGTATTTTGTGTCCACTTTTTTTTAAATTGAACTATAACCTTTAGAGCAATTTGAAATAGTTAAAAAACAAGACCCTAAATATTTGTCATGAAAAGCCATTGGATGTAATTGTGTCATGGATTTTCTAAATTGCAGTACCAAAAGACCATTTCAAATGACAAGTGAACTTGGTGAATTGGGGTATATGTCTAAATAAGCTCATTGCTGAATATTTTGCTTCATGAAAATCATTATGACATGGAAGGCTTACAACTATTTGATGAATATTTTACTCCTATTTGTTTTTATTCTTAAAAAGCCATATAATTTAAATATCTGTTATTTCTTCCATCTACTAGTTAATAAGTCATAACTGCCTTTCTCAAGTACCCATGTTTGTGGTATTCCAGAAAGCTGTAGAGCAGGAAGTTTTAAATCTTTTCTGGTTATAGTTTCCTTTGTGAGTCTGTGAAAGCAATGGGTCCATTGCCCACTTACTAAAAAAATGCACCTGCTCATAGAAGTTTGAATACAGTTGCAGGGAGTTTATAGACACCTTGAAAATCCTAATGGCCCTCATGCAGACCATGACCCTCAGTTTAAAAACCGCTTTTATAGAGGTTGGCTTTTTTTTTTTAAAACCATATTTTGTCCCAATTTGTAATTGCAACCCATTTTCTTCTTGGAAGCCTAATGGATTTACTTTCTGTCTTTTTTTTTTATGTTTATTTATTTTGAGAGGGAGAGAACGCACGAGTGAGGGAGGGGCAGAGAGAGGGAGATTGAGAATCACAAGCAAGCTCTGCACAGTCAGTGCAGAGCCCGATGCGGGGCTTGAACCCACAAACCCGTGAGATCGTAACCTGAGCCGAAGTTGGATGCTTAACCAACTGGGCCACTCAGGCACCCCTGGATTTACTCTCATCCTAGTGGTTCTGCAAACACCGAGAGGGTCATTGATCTCTGAGTCTAGTGAATGCTTGGTTGTATTGAGGGGAAAGAATCAGGAATATGAAATAGAACAGTTCCATGAAAGGGAAGAGCAAGCTAGCAGTGAGCTTTGGATGCTGGTAGACCTGGAAAAAAAGGACAGGGAGTTAGGAGAGGGAAATCTGAAATTTGGGATGTAGGTTGTTGAGGGACTTATTTGGCAATTAGCATATGTTCACCTGTAATAAAGAAAAGTATTGGTTTATAATGTAGGTAGTATAAGCTCCTTGTGAGGAAGGGAATTTGTCTTATTGGCAGCTCCTTTGCTTACTGGTGCTTTATTAGGGATTCAAGTTTTGCTACATGGTAGAATTCCTTTAAAATATATGCAGTTCTTGTATATATAAATTAAGTAAATGATTTCTTGGGTAGGAAACTGCGTTTAATATATTAAACTTACCTAAATGAAGACTTTTGAGAATATCTATGTCAGTGATTCTCAAGCTTTTTGATCTTGGGACCCCCTTACACTCTTAAAAGAATTTTTATTTATGTATCAGTATATATTGTGTTAGAAATTGAAACATTTAAAAACATTAAGTTACTTTACAAATTATAAACTTGTTACATTTCTTTTTTTTTTTTTAATTTTTATTTATTTGAGATAGAGCACACATGTATGCATACATGCAAACGGGGGAGGGGTAGAGAGAGAGGGAGAGAGAGAATTCCAAGCAGTCTCCGTGCTGTCAGCTCAGAGCCTGACCTGGGGCTCAGTCTCTCAAACCGTGAGATCATGACCTGAGCCAAGATCAGGAGTCTGATGCTTAATCGATTAAGCCACCCAGGCAGCCCTGTTATATTCCTTTTTAAAGATTTTTGTTTTTGGGGCGCCTGGGTGGCTTGGTCGGTTAAGCGTCTGACTTCGGCTCAGGTCATGATCTCACGGTCTGTGAGTTCGAGCCCCACGTCGGGCTCTGTGCTGACAGCTCAGAGCCTGGACCCTGTTTCAGATTCTGTGTCTCCCTCTCTCTCTGTGCCCCTTCCCTGTTCATGCTCTGTCTCTCTCTGTCTCAAAAATAAATAAACGTTAAAAAAAAAAAAAAGATTTTTGTTTTTAAGTGATCTCTACACCCACTGTTGGGCTCGAACTTACCAACCCTGAGATCAAGAGTCCCATGGCCCATCCCCTGACTGAGCCAGCCAGGCACCCCATAAACTTTGACATGTTATCCTGAATAGCATTTTCCAAAACAAAACAAAATGGTAAGAAGAATGGCATTATTTTACATTTTTGCAAATCTCTTTAATGTCCGGCTTCATAGAAGACAACTGGATTCTCATATTTGCTTCTGATTCAGTCTGTTGCCATATGGGTGAGGTATATGAAGAGATATTTGACCTAATGTAGATATATACATGGAAAATGGAAGAGTATTTTAATAGCCATTTCCAGTCATTATGGACGTTCTTTTTTTTTTTTTTTTAATTTTTTTTTTTAACGTTTATTTATTTTTGAGACAGAGACAGAGCATGAACGGGGGAGGGTTAGAGAGAGGGAGACACAGAATCTGAAACAGGCTCCAGGCTCTGAGCGGTCAGCACAAAGCCCGACGTGGGGCTCGAACTCACAGACCGTGAGATCATGACCTGAGCCGAAGTCGGACGCTTAACCGACTGAGCCACCCAGGCGCCCCTGGACGTTCTTTTTTGATACTTACTGCTCCAAAACTTGACTAGTGGTAGTTTCTTAAAAGTTCGAATGTGGAATCTGAGGCCACATTTCAAAACTTTTCTGCTCTGTTTCATTAAAATTTGTTAGTCTAGTTTGCGCTTTGATGGCTCTTCTACCCATGCATGATTTTGTAACATATGTCTTGGTCATTTGGAAAATAGTGATTCATTGAGTTATGTTTATCTTCCAAATGTTAACACATTTCATTATATAAGATCAAAAAAATTACATTTGTTAATATTACACCAAACTTACCAGAAAAGTTTTTAAGTACTGGGAAGCTGTAAAACTCACAGTGGTGGACATAACGTAGTGTTTCAAAATTCTGATTTTTTCACTAAAAAGCTTGAATTTTATCAGTGCCAAAAACTGTAGTTGTTTCCTTGAAGTTCATTTTCCAAAAATACGTCTGCCAAATATCCAGGTTGAGATAACCATAGTTTGTTAGTCATTTGTTTTTTAAGCAGCTAGTGCAGCTTGGAACCCAATTACACAAGTGCTTTCTCTTATACTTAGTATGCAGGGGCAGTGTTTTGTGTATAATTCCTATTTTGTCACACAGAATATTAAAAAGACATGTACTCAAGGTATAATTAAATGAATAATTTTTATCATCTCATCAAGGACATTCTGAACTGAAATTGGCCTTTTTTTTTTTAAACTTCAGTGTCCAGTGGTAAAGAATACAGTGACTGCTAGTAGAGTTTGGTGCCCCTGCCTTGCTCCGTGCTAAGGCACCAAGAGTTTCACTTACCTTTGCTTGTATACCATCAGTGCAAATGAAAACAGTGAACAAGGACCACAACCTCTTAGTATTGTAAAAATAATTTTGACTTTGTGGTCTCCTGAAAGGGTCTCAGGAAACTCCAGGGATCCTTGCATCACCTTTTGAGAAATAAACTACATATAAAATATAACTTGTCTTAAGATCATTAGTTTATCTTTATTTATGTACAATATCTGTATGGAAAGATGACCTGAAAAGAAATAGGTTTTTATTATGTTACCCCTGAAGGTAACAATACATCTTTAAGCCATTATTGTGGCCCCCTGGGAGTATTTATTAAGTGCCTATACAAGTATGATGTTCTGCTGAATAATCTTCAAAGTTAAGACAACTTGGCCTTTGTAAAGTGGACCCTATAATCATTCTTGACTGCACACATAATAGCAAAAAAGGACAGATCAACAGAGGCACTTGGTTGAGTCACAGTTTTCCACACAGATCTAGCATAGGCTTCCTGGGGTCTGAGCAAGTTGCCGAGTGATTATTTACAAAATAAAAGTTGGACTAGGTGATTTCTAAGGTCTCATTCAGCTTTAATATTTAATATGTAACTGTGTTTTTAAAAGCAGGATTGGCTCATTTAATCAAATTCGTATGATTTGGTTATTGTCATCACATAGGTTACACGTTAAAGTTGTTTTCACAGTACTGCAATATGGAATGTACTGTATAAAGAGGAAGTAGAGGGGGCTTGTAAATGGAGAAGGCTTCTAGAAGCAAGTGTGTTTTAAGTGGCAAGGAAGAAGAAATTGAATGGTAAGGAGATGCACATTGCAAGGTATTTAACATAGCTCTGAGGAGTCTTTGTACTCTTCGCTAGGATTACAGAGAAGGAAAATTTGAGCCTATCCTTCGCTAGGATTACAGAGAAGGAAAATTGGAGAATCTGATACTGCCATATGTAGTATGAACCGTTGAAAAAACTCCGAAGTAAAAAGTGGATCAGAACATAAGTAAGGTTGATTCTGATGTTCTCTTAGCTCCATTCGTTACATTTTGACCAGAGAGCCGTAATTTGTTTTGAAGGGGCAAACAGTTAATTTAGGCTTTTAAAAATACTTTTTTTGCTTTCCAATTAAAAAAAAGCCATGACCTTAAGATGTTTTATGGTCTTCCTTTTTTTTTTTTTTTTTTTTAAATAAATTCTGCACCCAACGTGGGGCACAAACCACGACCCAGAGGTCAAGAGTCGCATGCTGTACCTATGCACCAGCCAGGTGCCCATATGACCTTCCTTTTGACATTCTGTAAGGAAGAAATAATACTGAGTTGAGTAAAAGGCAATCTCAGGCTCATACTCATTTCAGCACAGTGTCAAATTCCTTTTTGTAAAAAAGTGCTGGTTGGCGGGACTCAGTGAATCCTGGGAAGGTGCTGTTTAGATCCTTAAAAAGGAGAGAGGGCTTCTGTAAGGCAATTTTGTGTTCAGGCACATCAAAGTTGGAAGGTGGAAAAGCTGCTATTGTGGCAATATTTAAGGAGAAAAGACTCCAGAGACTATGTATTTGGGAAATATTTGACAACATTAGCAACATCAACTGCTGACAAAAAAAGAACCACCTCTTTGGCAAATCTTTCACAGTTGTGCCAAGAAAAGCAGCTTCATTGGAACATTTTCATAAACTATCATCAGTTATGCAGCGGCGGCTTCACAAATCAGAAATGATATCTTCAGGCGCTGCTGTCAAGTGTTATTCAAATAATACCAGCCTCACATTTGAATAACAGCAGACATTTTGAATTAATTAATCAGATGAGATAGTCTAGGCCTTTTCTCATTAGTCTCTGGGTCAGGCTTGGGAAGATATATGCGTTGGTGATGATATACTTGTCTTTAATCGTGATTTATGAAGATTTAGGATTGTGTGTGATTTGTCAAAGGTTCTGGGAAAAGGCTGGTGCATATTTCATTACCTAATCTGAGATTGATTTTATGATGCTAAGAGATATCACACTATTGTTCAAATGTGTGGGAAGTACAGGTAGACACAGCATCTCAGGCTTTTTACTGGCTTATCTTTGCAACTGTCAAACAATGCTGTAAACTTTAACTGCTTGTAGTTAACAATTCCTGCTTTAATTATAGGCAGATTTTTCATTCTGTCCAAAGGGAGAAGTTTCAGTGGTTATTTAGCTAAAATGCATAGCAGACATTATAACTATGACCTGGTATGAATCATGGACAAAGTTGGTAAATTTCATGGGTTGGTCATGGTGAAAATATAAAATTTCATGGCTTGTCAAAGATTAATAGAAAAATCCCATTAAAATGGTACAAACAATGGAAGGACAACAAGTAAGGTTGCTGTCCTTACATGTTACCTTTTCTCTCAGGACTAATTTTAGCAAACTTGGGGTGTAAAATCGTGTTTTTGTCAGTTATTCAAGCAACATTAGCAACCTACTATTAAATGAAATAATTTATGTGCTTGGTATATATTATGGGTACTGAATATTTGATCATTTTCTTTTCTCCTTTTTACCTACTTTTCTTCCTTTCCATTTGATGTTTGAAGCTTTGTCACCATTGTTTAACCTTTACATTCGTAACAGTTTGAATTTTTCATTCTTCTGGGTCTTGAGTTTTTGGAGAATGTTTTATTTTGGGGTGAGGAGTGTAAGCATGCTAACAGACTGCATAACCAGGGGGATCGAGTATGATACAGAGCTCACGTTGCGTCTGCTTGTACAGTGTGTGTTCTAGTAGGGCAGTAGGTGGTAGATACATGAGAAATCAAATATTAACTTCTAAGTACGGATGAAGCATGTACTGCCTAATTCAAAGTGGGTCTTCCTGCACCATCTGCCTCCCGAGGGCAGATACATGTTTGTGATAAGGAGTGTGTGTTTTTCATTCCATTCTCCAGCAAACTAAAATGTATATTATGTGAAGAATTAGCAAATGGTAAGGTGATTTTCAACACTGTCATACAAAATAAAAACTTTACTTTTCTTTCCTGTTTTAGACAGATGATTGACAAGGATTGTTTTATTGGAATGATTGGACTATTAATAATTATTAGTTCTTTTGTCCCCAAACTTCTTTGTTTTGGGAACTGGAGTAGTACTCCTAAAGCAACGTTTGGCGCATCTTAACACAATTAGAGTCAGTTCTAATTGATGTTCACTTTGGGGAAGGCAGTTTATAAATAAGAAGATGCACTAATATTTGGAGAAAGAGGATATTTAAGAGTAGTTTGGGAGACAGCTTGATGCAGTAGAAAAATAGTGGTTTTGGAATCCAACCGATCTGAGTCCCACTTCTGGAGCTGCTACTTAATTGATTTGTAACTTCGGCAAGTTACCTAATGTTTCCTGAGCCTTAGTGATCTTTTTCCTGATGTGAGGCTACTAACACTACCTTTCACGGTGATTGTGAGAATGAGAGGTGAATGTGTACACAGCACCTAATGGGGCATCTGGGGTATCATCGGTGCTTAATAAATCACAGCTGTTGCTGTTATTTAATCTGTTCATTTATTTCTTCAAGAAACATGTATTAAGGACTCATTATATGTTAGTAACATAAGTAAGGCATCAGAAATACAAAGCAAATTCTCGCTGGTGAGAAAGAAGAGTGATGCATGAAAATTTTAAAAAGCTGAATCATCCAGTAAGAAGAAGAGGTGGAAGATGAGACAGGCAAGGATCTCATCCATGAGGCTTTAATTCTGTGTGGGGAGTAGCGTTTTATTTTGTATTTTGGGTAGTTATTGATAGATTTAAGCAAGAGAGTGATAGGATCAGATTTTTTACATAGTTCACTTTAGAAGCTATTGGAAGGAACATAGTGGTTAGGTGGCTTCTGCAGGTCAGTAATGGGGTGTACTTTCTAGTGGGTAATAGTAGGGATTAAAAAAGAGGGAACAATGGTTTGAATAAAACTAAAACAAGAAAAGTAAGGATTAGGTGAGTGATTAGAATTTTTTGCCTCCCTTCGCTTGTCTGACTCATCCTATGTATCCTTAAGAACTTAGTCTGGGTGCCCCTTCCTCCAGGAAACTTTTTTGAACTTTCTCAAGTCTGTGTTAGTTGCCTATCTCATGTGCTCCAATAGCATGCTGTTTTTTCCCTTCTTACTGTACTTATGACACTGTATTTTATTTTACTTTTTTAATTTATTTTTTAAAATATTTATTTATTTTTGAGAAAGAGCCTGAGTGGGGGAGGGACAGAGAGAAAGAGAGACAGAGAATCCCAAGCAGGCCCCACGCTATCAGTGCAGAGCCTGATGCAGGGCTTGAACCCACGAACTGTGAGATCATGACGTGAACCAAAATCAAGAGTCAGCCGCTTAACTGACTGAGCTACCTAGGCACCCTGTGTCACTGTCTTTAGTTTTATATTGCCTTCAGTACATTGTAAACTCTGTAAGGCAGAGGTACTATGTATCATTCATTGTTGTGTCTCCTAGTACATGGCAGGAAATAGTCAATGTCACTTTGTCCAAAGGAACTGAATGTAGTCACTGAGGGAGGAGAAAACATGGGTATTTGTTAGTTTCTAGTAGGTAACCAGGTGAGTGCTTGTCATCAACGGAGAGAGTTAGTAGATTGGAATTGCAGGGTCATGGGGTATGTTCATTATCAATTTTGCTATATAATGTCAAATTAGTTTTCAAAATTCTTGTACTAGTTTATCATTATAGCAGCAGTGTATATTCATTCCATCTGCTCGAGGAGATCAGTTTAAAAAATATATTTTTAGGTGAAATTCATATAACCATGATTAACCATTTTAAAGTGTATATAATTCAGTGACATTTAATACATTTGCATTGTTGTGCAACCACCACTTCTCTCTAGTTCCAAAACATTTTTATCACCTAAAAAGGTAATCACCCATATGTCTTAAGTAGTCACATCCTATTTCTCCCTCCCTTCCACCCCTGGCAGCCACCAATCTGCTTTCTGTCTCTGGGTTTACCTACTCTGTATGTTTCTCGTAATTGGAATTCTAGCTGACCCTTGGAAAATACATGTTTGAACTATACAGATTCACTTACAGGTGAATTTTTTACCGTATAGTATTTTAAGTGTATTTTCTCTTATAATTTTCTTAACATATTATTTTCTCTTACTTTATTGTACTGATAGGGTCTATAATATTTATTACATACACAATATGTGTTAATTGGCTCTTTATGTTATTGGTGAGGCTTCTGGACGACAGTAAGCTGTTAGTAGTTAAGTTTGGGGGGAATCAAAAAGGTATATGTGCATATTCAACCGCAGGGAAGTGTTGGTGCCCCTAATTCCTTCCATTGTTCAAGGTCAGCTGTATGCACTGTGTGTTCCGTTGTGACTGACTTCTCTAAGTTAACAATATTTTAAAGGTTCTTCCATGTTGTGGCACATATCAATACTGCATTCCTTTTTATGGTCATAATAATCCATTTTGTGGTTATACCATAATTTGTCCATTCATCACTTTATGACACTAGGGTGGTTTTCATTTTTTCGTTATTGTGAATAGCTCTTGTGAATATTATGAACAGTTTGAACAAGTGTTTGTTTGAGTACATGTTTCCGATTCTTTTGGGTATATACCTGGGAATGGAATTGCTGGATCATGTGGTAATTCTATGTCTAACTTTTTGCGGAAACGCCAAACTGTTCTCTACAGCAAGTGCATCATTTTACATTCCTGTCAGCGTTGTGTGGTGGTTCTAGTTTCTCACCAACAGTTGTTTTTTTCTATTTAAAAAAATTATAGCCATCCTACGAGGTGTGAAATGATATCTCATTGTGGTTTAGATTTGCATTTCACTGATAACTACAGATGTTGAAAATCTTTTCATGCTTTTTGGCCATTTATATATCCTCTTTGGAGAAATAGCTGTTCACATCTTTTCCTGTTTTTTAATTGGATAGCGTGTCTTTGTTGAGTTCTAAGAGTTTTCTTTATATATTCTGGATATTAGACTCTTCTTACCAGATATGTGATTTGTAAATATTTTCTCCTGCGAATGTATTCTGTTGCTTGTTATTTCACATTCTTGGAAATGTCCTTTGAAGCACACAACTTTTTAATATATATTTTTTAATGTTTATTTATTTTGAGAGAGAGTGGGGGGGTTGGGTGGAGAGTCAGAGACAGGGAGGGAGACAGAGGATCCAAAGTAGGCTCTGAACTGACAGCAGAGAGCCTGAGGTGGAGCTCAAACTCACGAACCGTGAGATCCCAACCTGAGCTGAAGTTGGATGATTACCCAGGCATCCCACACAAGTTTTTAATATTGATGAAATCCAATTTATTCATTTTTCCTTTTATTGAGTTTGATTTTGGTGTCATATCTAAGAATGTATTGCCAAATCCAAGGATATGAAGACCACTATATTTTCTTCTAAGAGTTTTATGGTTTTACCTCTTATATTTATGTGGTTGATTGAGTTGATTTTTGCATACAGTATGAGGTAGTGGTCCAGCTATGTTCTCTGGAATGTGGATATTCAATTGCCCCGGCACCATTTGTTGAAGAGACTGTTCTTTCTCCATGGAATGGTCCTGGCACCTTTGTCAAAAATCAATCGGCTATAGATATGTGCGTTTATTTCTGGACTCTCAGTTCTATTCCAGTAATCTCTATGTCTATCCTTATTCTATTACTGTAGCCTTTTTTTTTTTTTTTTTTTTCCAATGTTTTTTATTTATTTTTTTTGGGACAGAGAGAGACAGAGCATGAACGGGGGAGGGGCAGAGAGAGAGGGAGACACAGAATCGGAAACAGGCTCCAGGCTCCGAGCCATCAGCCCAGAGCCTGACGCGGGGCTCGAACTCACGGACCGCGAGATCGTGACCTGGCTGAAGTCGGAGGCTTAACCGACTGCGCCACCCAGGCGCCCCTACTGTAGCCTTTTGATTACTGTAGCTTTGTAATAAGTTTTGAAATAGGAAAGTGAGAGTACTTCAATTTTGTTCTTCTTTTTCAGGACTGTTTTGACTATTCAGAGTCCCTGGAAATTTCATATGAACTTAAGGATTGACTTTTCTCTTTCTACAAAAAAATAATGTTAGGGATTGTATTTAATTTGTATGTTGTTTTGGATAGTATTGCCATCTTAACAAATATTAAGTTTTCCAATCTGTGAACATGGGATATATTTCCATTTATTTAAGCTTTTAGTTTCTTTTGGCAATATTTTGTAGTTTTAAATACCATCTTTCATCTCCCTGGTTAAATTTATTCCTAGATATTATATTCTTTTGGATGCTATTGTAAATGGAATTGTTTTTTTGTTTTTTGTTGTTTTTTTTTTTAATTTTTTTTTTCAACGTTTTTTATTTTATTTTTGGGACAGAGAGAGACAGAGCATGAACGGGGGAGGGGCAGAGAGAGAGGGAGACACAGAATCGGAAACAGGCTCCAGGCTCCGAGCCATCAGCCCAGAGCCTGACGCGGGGCTCGAACTCACGGACCGCGAGATCGTGACCCGGCTGAAGTCGGACGCTTAACCGACTGCGCCACCCAGGCGCCCCTGGAATTGTTTTCTTTATTGCATTTACAGATTCTTCATTGCTGCTGTATGGAAACACAACCAGTTTTTGTTTTGATCTTGTACCCCGTAATTTTGCTGAATTTATTTATTGGCTCTAGTAGTTTCTTGTTTTGTTTTGTTTTGTTTTGTTTTTTTGTGAGTTCTTTGGAATTTTCCATACATAGCATCATCTCATAGAAGAATACATATAATTTTACTTCTTCCTTTCCATTTTGGATGCCTGTAATTTTTTCCTTTGCCTCATCGATCTGGCTAGAACTTCCAACAAATTGATGAAAAGCCACAGTGAAAGTGGGCATCCTTGTCTTCGTCTTGATCTTGGAGGGAATGTTTTCAGTCTTTCACTATTAAGTATTATGTTACTTGTGGGTTTTTCATTAATGCCCTTTATCATGTTGAAGAAGTTTCCTTCTATTCTTTGTTTTCCAAGCATTTTAAATTATGAAATGATATTGGATTTCGTCAAATGTGTTTTTTTGGTATCAATTGAGATAATCACATGGTTTTTTTGTTTGTTTTTTAGCTCATCTTATAAATGTGATATATTGCATTGATTGATTTTTATATGTTGAACCACTATTGCCCTCCTGGAATAAGTCCCACTTGGTCACAGTGTATAATCCTTTTAAAATGCTCTTGAGTTTGGTTTGCTAATATTTTTTATTTACAATTCATAAAAGATGTTGGTTTGTAGGTTTCTTTTTTGTGGTAACTTTGACTTTGGTATCACAGTAATACTTGCCTCAAAGAATGAGTTAGAAATGTTCCCTCCTTTCCTGATTATTTGGAAGAGTTTGAGAGTTGGTGTTAATTTGTCTTTAATCATTTGATGCAGTTCACTAGTGAAGCCATCTTGTCCTAGCCTTTTTTTGTTGTTGATGGGAAGTTTTTGAATACCCATTCAATCTCTTCACTTGATAGATCTATTCAGATTTTTTCTTTCTTCCTGAGTCTGTTTAGATAATTTGTGTGTTTTATGGAATTTGTCTGTTTTTTCTAGGTAATCTGTTACTGTGCAGTAATCCTTTTTATCTCTATAAGGTTAGTGGTAATGTTTCTACTTTCTAATTTTAGTTATTTGAATGTTCTCTCTGGTTTTAGTCTAGCTAAAGTTTGTCAATTTTGTTGATATTTTCAAAGAACCAAAATTTGGTTTCCTTGATTATATTGTTCTTCTATTCTTTATTTTTTACTCTCCACTTTATTATTTCCTCCTTTTTACTAGTGTTGGATTTTGTTCATTGTTTTTTTCTTTTCTTTTCTTTTTTTTCTAGTTCCTTAAGGTGTTAGGTTATTGATTTGAGATCTTTCTTCTTTTTTGGTATAGGCTCTTTCAGTTACGTAGTTCCTCTGAGCACTGCTTTTGCTGTATCTTGCATATTTTGGTATACTGTGTTTTCTTAAGTATGTCTTACACAGTTTTGTTCCTCATTCCATTAACTCCTTCTTTTGTGTTTAAATTGATTTTGTGTAGTGTACTGTATTGACTCTTGTCTCATTTCCTTTCATATATACTTTTTAGGCATTTTCTTAGTGGTTACCATAAGGATTACAGTTAATATACTAAATTTGTAACAGTGACATTTAAATTGATGTCAACTTAGTTTCAGTAGCATACAAAACCTCTACTCCTGTACAATTCCATTTCCCTCCTTTACATTGTCATAAATTACATCTTTATACATTGCATATTCATTAAAATATTTATAATTTTTTAATGTATTTGTCTTTTGAATCATATAGGAAACACAAAGAAAAGTTACAAACCAAAATACAGTGACGCTAGTTTTTATATTTCTTTATGTAGTTACCTTTACTGAAATTGTGTTTCTTCACATGGCTTCGAGTTATTGTCTAGTGTCTTTTCATTTCAGCTTGAAGGACTCTTCTTAGCATAACTGTAGGGCAGATTTATTAATGATGAAATCCTTCCACTTTTGTTTGCCTTGGAATGCCTTAATTCCTTTTTCATTTTTTGAAGGATAATTTTACCAGATGTAGAATTCTTAATTGGCACCTCTTTTTCTGGGAACTTTAAATATGTCATTGCACTGCCTTCTAGCCAGCATCATTTCTGATAAGAATTTGGCTGTTAATCTTATTCAGGATTCCTTTTTTTTTTTTCCTAAGCTTATTTATTTTTGAGAGAGAGAAATAGTGTTGGTGAGTGAGGGCAGAGAGAGAGGGACAGAGAGGGAGAGAGAGAGAAATGGGGCTCAAGCTCACTAACCATGAGATCATGACCTGAGCCAAAGTCAGATGCTTAACCGACTGAGCCACCCGGGTGCCCCATTGAGGATTCCTTCTATGTAATGATTCACTTTTTGCTGTTTTCAGGATTCTCGCCTTGTCTTTCAGCTATTTGATAGTGTGTCTCAGTGTGGATCTCTTTGCATTTACCTTTCTTGGAGCTCATTGAACTTCTTGGGTGTGTAGCTTCGTGACTTTTATCAAATTATGGAGGTTTTATGCCATTATTTCTTCAAATATTCTTTCTGTCTTTTTTTCTCTTTCTTCTCCTTTGGGGACTCTCACGTCTATGCTCATATGCTTGATGGTGTGCCGCAGGTCTCTTTGCTCTCTTCATTTTCTTCTTTCTTTTTTCTTTCTTTTCTTCAGACTAGATAATTTCAGTTGACCTGTCTTCAGGTTCAGTGTTTCTTATGTCTACTCAAATTTGTTATTGAAACCCTTATGTGAATTTTTCATTTTGGCTAATGTGTATTTCAGCCCCAGAATTTCTATTTGGTCCCTCTCTCTCTCTCTCTTTCTCTTTCTCTCTCTCTTTTAAAGGAGATAGAAGTTTATCGAATGGACTGCATGGAAGTGGTGGACAGGACAACAGAGGAGAGGCTGCCTGCTCTATTTGGTCTCTTTCTATAATTTTTGCCTCTATTAATATTCTTTTTGTGTGTGACTATTTTTCTTTTTTTTTTTAAATTTTTTTTTTCAACGTTTTTTATTTTTTATTTTTGGGACAGAGAGAGACAGAGCATGAACGGGGGAGGGGCAGAGAGAGAGGGAGACACAGAATCGGAAACAGGCTCCAGGCTCCGAGCCATCAGCCCAGAGCCCGACGTGGGGCTCGAACTCACGGACCGCGAGATCGTGACCTGGCTGAAGTCGGACGCTTAACCGACTGCGCCACCCAGGCACCCCTACTATTTTTCTCTTTAAAAAAAAAATGTATTAAAGAATTTTTTAAATGTTTATTTATTTTGAGAGATAGAGTGTGAGCAGAGGAGGGACACAGAGGGAGAGAATCCAGGCAGGCTCCATGCTGTCAATGTGGAGACCAACGCAGGGCTCAAACCCACAACTGTGAGATCATGACTTGAGCTGGAATCAAGAGTTGGATGCTTAACAGACAGCCACCCAGGCACCCTGCTCCTAAATCTTTGTCCATAGTTCGCTTTAACTCTTTAAGCATATTTAGGATAGTATATTTAAAATATTTATTTAAATATTTTTTTATTTAAAAAATGTTTATGTTTGCTCAGGCACAGTTTCTGTGTATTTCTTATGGAATGGACCCTACTTCCTCATTCTTTGCTGACTTTGTGATTTTTTTTGTTGTTGAACACTGGACATTTTGCACTTGATCTTAGCCAAAAGGCCGAGAAGCGATGAACACTGGACATTTTGAATAGTATAATATGGTATCTCTGGAAATCACAGTCTCCTTTCTCAGAGTTCATTTTTGTTGCTTCCTGTGGACTGTGGTTTTTATCTGTTCATGGATTTGTTTATTTTTTTAATTTTATTTTGAGAGAGAGAAAGTGCGCTTGGAGGAGGAGGGGCAGAGAGAGGATTCTAAGTAGGCTGTGGCACTGTCAATGCAGAGTCTGATCCAGGGCTTGAACCCATGGACTGTGAGATCGTGACCTGAGCTGCAGTCAAGAATCATCTGCTTAACTGGCTGGGCCAGCCAGGGGCCCATGTTCATGGATATTTAAAAGACTGTTTTTGTAAAGTCTCTATTTGTCACGTATGCTCTCTGAAGTCTGTTCCTTTAGGCTGTGGTCACCTAGTGTTTCAGTGGAGACTTCCTTGAATGCCAGGAGCCAAAAACAATTTTTTTCTTTTTTTTAATAAAAATAAAAGAGGAAAAACAAGAAGAAAAAGGTAAATATTTCCTAGTGTTTGCCAACTGTTATCTAGGTCATTTGCATCTATTTTATGTCTTTACACTCTTGTGCTGAGCCTAGAAATCAACCACAGGTCAAAGCTTAGGGTATTGTCAGGTCTCAGAGCATGTGTCCTGTCATGAGCATTCATTTGACTTTGTAAATTCCTTAGTATATGTGGTCTTTTAAATGCCCTAATTTCCCTAGAAACTCTCTCCCCAGCTTTGTTCCCTAGGCCTTCAGTGCTTTATTGTTTACCTCCACTATAATGGTTTCCCCCAGCTGACAGCTAACAATTTTTTTCTTCCTTCTGCTAACAATTTTTAAATTTTATTTATTTTTATTTTTTTTAATGTTTATTTTTGACAGAGAGAGAGAGATAGAACATGAGCGGGGGAGGGGCAGAGAGAGAGAGAGAGAGGGAGACACAGAATCAGAAGCAGGCTCCAGGCTCTGAGCTGTCAGCACAGAGCCTGACGCAGGGCTTGAACTCACAGACTGTGAGATCATGACCTGAGCCGAAGTCAGATACTCAACCGACTGAGCCACCCGGGCGCCCTTCTGCTAACAATTTTTTAAAAATAATTGTGTATCTATCTATCTATCTATCTATATCTATCTATCTATCTATCTATCTATCTATCTATCATCTGTCTCTTTATTTAAAAGAGTGTGTCCTTTTTCACCCTGAGTGAATTCTGAGGCAAAAGTTAGGTGTCTTGCATCAGTCCTTCAAGCAGCCCCAGACAGTTAAAACAAACACACTTCTCTGCAAATAAGATCTGCGTTGCTTTCTCCAGAACTAGGGATCAGTGTCCCACATTCAGAACACAGGCTGCTGTTCTGGAGACCACGACTCAGCCAGGTTGGGAGATGGAACAAGGAAAAGGAAAAGTGCTGTGAAGCTTTCCTGCTGTTCTAACATTACCTTTTTTTGTTTCAGTCCTGTTTGCTATAAACCTTTGATTATTTAAGAGTTCTAAAAAATCTGATTCTGACAGTTTTTGCTTTTTTTCCAATACTTCTGTGAAGGCCTTAGAGCTACCTACTCTTTTCTGCTGATCTCAGTCTTGAAAGGGAGATACCTTTTGAATATGTTGAATTTGCGGTGCCTATGGGAATGCTCGATGTACATGTTCCACTAGATATAGGAGTTTGAAATTTTCTGTTAGGGAGGAGATCTGAGCTATAAATAGAAATTGAGAGGTCTTTGCCTTACTGTGGAAAATATAAGGGGTAGATGAGATCAGGGATGATCCCAGGGAATTTCACTGTAGAGGAGACTGCGCTGGAGGCAGAGAACTAATGGTCAAAGTACAAGGAAAAGCAGGAAAGTGTGGTAGAGTGAAAACTAAGAAGATAGAGTTGCAAAGAGAGGAAAATGATTTCTACTGTGAAGATGAAATATCTCTAGTAAGGTGAAACTGAAGTAAGATGTCCTTGTCATAGATTGTGTCAGTAGAATGGTGACATTTGAGTGAAAACAGGAGAGGAATTGGATGGTAATTAGAAAATGATGCAAGGTCACAGATTTATTTTCTTCTTCAAGTTGGCACAGGATTTGAATATATGAGGTTGGAGTGGTAGGAAGGTCTGTGGAGAGGATAGAGTAGAACAGGAATGAATAGGGGCGCCCGGGTGGCTTAGTCGGTTAAACGTCCGATTTCAGCTCAGGTCATGATCTCACAGTTCATGGGTTTGAGCCCCACGTCGGGTTCTGTGCTGACAGCTCAGAGCCTGGAGCCTGCTTGGGATTCTGTGTCTCCCTCTCTCTCTGCCCCTTCCACCCCCAACCCCCCAGTAGTCTGTCTCTCTCTTTCTCTCTCTCAAAAAATAAATTAGAAAAACATTTTAAAAAAGAGTTGGAAAAAAAAGAGCAGGGATGAATAGAAGAGCAGGGTGTTAAGAAAAAAACAAGAATAAAGAGCACAGACAGAACTGACTTTTCATTAGATGGTGGATATTATGTATTTTAAGTCTGGAGATGATGTGAGATATGAATAATAATTTAGAGAAATTTGTAAGTGGGAACTGGAAAGCTGAGGGAAATTGTATTGCACAGATTAACTTTTTTTTTTTTGTTTTGTTTTTTGTTTTGTTTTTTTTATGAAGTAGGAAAGATCGTCTTAGAGTAAAAGTTGGGCTGGAGAGACAGAGTTTGAGAGAAGGGATGAAGGCCTGGAATGGTTACTGAAGAGAATGAAAGTGTGAGCTGGCCAAGGGTAAGAAAAAGAATTGATTGTTATGTTGAGGGCTCAGCTGAGTTTGGAGGCTGATACTGAAATGATACAAGCATGACCACTTATGATTTCTCTAGCAGGTTAATGTGAATTGTAACATTAGTATATGCTTGGGGCTTTCCTTGGCAGGTAGGAGAAACAGCTAGGAGAAGTCGATTATAGGGCTCTGTTGCGAGCATCGTTAGGATATTCCAGTATATAATCCATTGTGGATAGTGGTTAATAGACCAGAAGAAAATGGAAGGATTTGAGGATTGGTTGACTCCATTAGATTAAAGATCATGTAAAGTGGGAGAAAGGCAATGAGGGGACTGGCAGTTTTAGTGGCTGTGATCATAGAATGAGACATTTGTATTTTCTTCAGAGGTTGAGAAGTTCCAGGTGATGAGTGATAAAGTCCAGGATGTGGCCTTGGGAGTTGGTGAGTCAAAGCAAAATGGTTCTTTCACAATGGCTAAAGGTTACTGATTTTAAGGAGGTCGGAGGACTGTAAGGCTAAGATGTTGGTTGAATTTCTTCTATGCTCCCCGAAGCCAGCCTAACGGTATGACTTGGAATGGAGAGGAAGACTAAGCCTTGTGACAACCTTTTTAATGAATGTGGATAATTATTAATATTAGTTCATGAACAACAGTGGATGCAGCCATGCCAAGTTAATTTTTCTTAGATCATTAGTTGTTTCCTATGGAGATCAAACTATGGTCAGTTTATTTGGAAAAAGCTGATATTAAGTTAGGAAAACGAAACCCATATAAGCACTGTTCATACAATTAATTTATTCTGTAAACATTTACTGGATGCTTTTTCTGGACCTTGAAGTTGTTCATGGCCTAGGGAAGGAGACATACATCTGAATAGATAATTGATACAGTGTGCTAAGTGTTATAGTATATGAATAGTGGTCTCATGTGAGATACATCCCAGAATTTATTGGGATGGGGAAGAAAACTACTTAAATTTATCCATTTCATCGCATGTATTTTCTGTATTTGTGTGTGTGTGGTTATATGTTATTTTATTTATTTTCATTCTAGTATCTTTATAATTTTTAATGCAAAAGATTTCAGACAATATAAAATGTATATATAGCATGCAAACATCCATGTACATGGCATGTAGTTTAAGAAATAAAATATTACAGATGCAATTGAAAGCTTCCTTCCTGTGTATCCTTGCCCTAATCCCATCCCTCCTTTCTTTTTCTCCTTCCTCCCACACTGAATTAGGTGTTTATCATTCATATGATTTTTTGTTGTTGCATGTTGTGAACCTTGAAAATTGTTTCATGCTGTTCTTTTTACAATTTGCTTTTTTCCACTCAGCTTTGATTTTAAGATTTTGAACATTGAGGAGTACCTGGGTGTCTCAGTCAATTAAGCGTCTGACTCTTGATATCAGAGCTCAGGTCATGATCTCATGGTTGGTGGGGTTGAGCCCTGCATTGGAATCTGGGCTGACAGCATGGAGCCTGCTTGGGATTCATTCTCTCTCTCTCTCTCTCTCTCTCCCTCTCTCTCTCTCTCTCTCTCTCTCCCTCCCTCCCTATCTCTGCCACTCTCTCTCTCTCTCTCTCTCTCTCTCTCTGCCCCCCTCCCTCTGCCCCTCCCCTGCTTGTGTGCATGTGCACACTCTCTCTCTCTCAAAAAAAATAGACATTAAGAAAAAAGAGTTTTCAACATTGATACACTTTAGCTCAAGTTCATTCATTTTTCCTGCTGTATAATTTTTCATTGTATGACTATTCTTTCTTAGTTTTGTTGATGATGAATGTTTAAATTGCTCTAATTTTTTACATAATAAAGTGCTGTTATAAATATTCCTGTACACATCTTTTTTGAGCTCAGTTATCAATTGCTGCATAAGAAATCACCCCAAAACTTAGCAGTTTGCAACAGCAAATATTTGTTATCTCATAGTTTTTCCGGGTTAAGCATTTATGCACAGCTTAACTGGGTGCCTCAGAGTTAGAGTGTCTCACAATATTATAGTCAGGTGGCAATGGGCCCGCAGTCATCTCATAGCTCACCTGGGGGAGGATTCGCCTCTCTGCTCAGTCATATGGCTGTTGGCAGCCTTAGGTCCTCACTGGCTGTTGGCCAGAGACATCAGTTCCTCCCTACATAGCATCTCCACAGGGCAGCTCACAATATGGCAGCTGGCTTCCTGCAGAGTGAATGAGCAAGTGATTGAGAGAGGGAACCCAAGGTGGAAGCCACAGTGTATTTGTAATCTAATCTTGGAATCTCATCACTTCTGCCATATTCTGCCCAGTAGGAGTAAGTCCAGTCTACACTCAAGGGGAGGAAATTACATAAGGGTGTGAATAGCAGGAGGTAGGATCATGGAGGCTTTCTTAGAGGCTGCCTACCATGTTGGGTCATAGGATACACATCGTCAGCTTTACTAAAAGTTGAGAAGGCTGTTCCCAAGGTGGCTATTCTAATATATGCTTTCCTGAAGAATAAGACAGACTTTACTAATGTTTAAAATAGGGATTGACATTGGTGGTTTGTGTGTTAGAGGATTGTTTTGTTACTTATAGTATTTAGTATTGGGAAAGACCAGTGGGAGTTCTAGGTGTGTTTTTGTGTATTGCCAGTTTGTATGCCTGGTTGAGAATATGTGTGTATTATGTTATCTAGATTTAAGTAAATTAATGCTCATGAAATGGACACGTTAGCTAAGAAACATCTGTAAAGAAAACCATGGATTAAAATAAGAATAATGCAAATGTATGTTAATTTATACCTTAATTTTTTAAATGTTTTTATTTATTCTTGAAAGAGAAAGAAAGAGCAAGTGGGGGAGGGACAGAGAGAGAGAGAGAGAGAGAGAGAGACATAGAATCCAAAACAGGCTCCAAGACTCTGACCTGTCAGCACAGATTCCGATGCTGGGCTCGAACTCATGAACCTTGAGATCATGACCTGATCTGAAGTTGGATGCTCACCTGGCTGAGCCACCCAGGTGCCCCTACATTTTTTATTTAAAGAAATGAGTTCAGTAGTATATGGGTGCAAAACTAGAGGTTGAAATTCCCTCTCTTGCAAATGTATGTTAAAGTGGTAGAACCATAATCTCTCAGCTGTGTATGAGGTAAAAATAATATAATCTATAATATTGGACCAGAAAGTCAGCAAAAACATTAGAAACACAGTGATCATTTTTTTTTTTAATGTTTATGTTTGAGAGACAGAGACAGAGTGTGGGGGAGTGGGGCGCACAGAGACACAGGGAGACACAGACTCCGGAGCAGACTCCAAGCTCTGAGCTATCAGCACAAAGCCCGACACAGGGCTTGAACCCATGAGCTGTGAGATCATGACCTGAGCGGAAGTTGGCCGCCCACCCAACAGCCACCCAGGCGCCCCATGATCATTTCTTTATATATCTACATACATACATACATACATATGTATATCTACATACATGTATGTATGTTTGTTTTATTAGCCCAGATTTAGCACATTTGTTTAATTAGTCTTGATTCTTTTATTTATTTTATTTTTTTATGCTCAAGTTAGTTAACATACAGTATAGTCTTGGCTTCGGGAGTAGAATCCAGTGATTCTTCACTTACATATAACACCCAGGACTTATACAATATTCTTATATTTTATTTATTTTTTATTTTTTTTTAAGTTTATTTTGTGAGAGACAGACGGCATGGGTGGGGGAGAGGCAGAGAGAGAGGGAGACAGAATCCTAAGCAGGCTCCACACTGTCAGCACAGAGCCCTATGTGGGGCTCAAACTCAGGAGACCACAAGATCATGAACCTGAGCCAAAACCAAGAGTTGGACACTTAACCAACTGAGCCACTCAGGTACCCCTTATTTTTGTATTTTATATTGACCACTGTTGCGACAATGAACCTTACCCTAATTATATTTTTTTCCTAATTGTACAGTATGTGTTAAAATATTAGCTAATACTAATAGTACATGAACATTATACATGTAAACTAAATATATGTATATTGGGATACATGGTCGAATTTGTAAACTATTGTATTAGAATCCTAGAGGTATGAAAAGAATACTGCGGGAGTAAGGAGGAGGGAGCAACTGACAGTTTAAAGAAGTCAGGAAAGACTTCACAAAGGAGGTAGATTTTGAACTGGATCACAAAGGACAAATACGAGTCTAAATGGCAGAAAAAGGATGAAGAGGACATTTTTGGCAGAAGAAACAGCACTTACACTCGAATAGATCCTTCAAAGTGTGGCTTTTTGAAGAAAAATGACTTCCCTGGGTGGTTAGAATGAGAACTGTAGGGGAGGTGAAGGAAGTGAGAATGGAGGGGTGAGAGGTGGTGGGGATGGCAGCGCCATATAGCTAGTGGAGATAGTGAAGTACGACATTGACATTGACCTGCTGGAACTAAGGAGTTTTAATTCTCTGACTGAAAACTGGCTAGCTTGGCCCTATAGTACTGTTCTTCAGGTCAAGACTTCAAAGGCCAGTTTTCAGCTGTCAGTGATAAGCAGCAGTGGTTTCCCGTTGAGAACTTCAAACTATTGTTTTTGTTTTTCATAAACGAAATAGAGAGTAGGTAAACTTTATTGTTATTAAACAGCTTTATTGAGATATAATTCACTTGAATAAGCTGCACATGTTTAAAAACTATAATTTGATAAGTTCAGACATATGTATATACCAGTGACTCCATCACTGCAATCAAGATAATGAAAACATGCATCACCTACAATGTTTTTTGTGCCTTTTGGATGAATTTTTAAAGATTTAATACAATATATTAAAATCATTATAATATAAAACAACTTTTGTAGGGAGTTTAGTGAGTGGTCACATTTTAAATGCTTTCTATTATGGAGATTTAAAAACATACACACAAGTAGAGAGAATAGTATAATAGACTTCTATGTACCCTATCACCCAGCTTCAATGTGATAAAAAGCATTTTGATATTATCATAATGCTAATACCTTTTACTTTTATTTTTTACTTTTATTTTGCTTTCTTACAAATGTAGTGCTTTCTTGAAAAAGCCTGATTAAATGAATTCTTCATTTTACAAATGAGGAAATTAAAACCTGAAGACGCTGAGTTACTCAAAAATTGTTTTTAATTATGGAAATATGAGAGTTGATGGGTAAGAAAAACTCCTGTGTTTGCTGGATCCTTGCTACTCGAAGCTTATTAGAATTGTAGATTGTATGCCCCACCCTAGAACTACTGAATCAGACATTATATTTAAAATTTTTGGGGGGGGGGGCACCTGGGTGGCTCAGTCGGTTAAGCATCCGACTTTGGCTCAGGTCATGATCTCACAGTTCGTGAGTTCAAGCCCCGCATTGGGCTCTGTGCTGACAGCTCAGAGCCTGGAACCTGCTTCAGATTCTGTGTCTCCCTCTCTCTCTGTCCCTCCTCTGCTCATGCTCTATCTCCTCCTCTCTCTCTTAAAACTAAATAAACATTAAAACACAATTACAAAATAAAAAAAATTTTTTTTTTAAGTTTACTTATTTATTTTGAGAGAGAGAGGGAAAGAACACATGTGCGCACGCAGGGGAGGGGCAGGGGAGGGAATGAGAATCCCAAGCAGGCTCCACGCTGTCATCACAGAGCCTGATGTGGGGCTTGATCCCACAGGCCATGAGATCATGACCTGAGAGCCAAAATCAATAGTTGGACCCAGGTGTCCCAGAAATTTTATTTTAATAAGATTTTCAGGTAGTCATACGCACATTGGAGTTTGAGAAACACAATAGTAGGGCAGATTGCCTCTTTGGGCAACAATGAAACTTTAGAATTAACTCTTTCTTGAGTCAATGTTGATGAAAGGGAAGAAAATTAGAATCCTGGCTTTAGTTACTGCTTAGTTTATGTTACTGAATGACATCCTATCTAGAACTATGAGAAATTAGTTTTTTATTTAGCTTTCTCTGTCATCATTTTTAATTTATAACAATAACAACAAAAAAGATTTCTGAGGATAAGATAACAAGTATCCCAGACTATTATAATTACCTATTTATGCCTTTTGCCAAGGTTGTGTTTGGTCTGTGAAGAGGAAGTAGAACCTCATGGATATTTTTTTTACAGCCCCATAAGTTGATAAAACAGAGCAGAGCCCAGAAGCCCTTTTAGCTTCCACTTCATTCCAAAGATAGCAAAGTTGGGCAACCAGAAGGCAGAATTAAACACTGTTCAATGTGTATACCAAGGGAGGACCTCATGTTGTGTTCAATCTAGCTGGCTAGGAAACCCTTCCATTAGCTTTTTCCTAATGTTTGCACTGAATGAGCCATTACATTTTGAAGGCAACACTGACTGAATTCAGTATTGATGCATTCACTTACCAACTTTTTTGCCTCTGGCAGAACAGTCTCTAATGGTAGTGTACAAACAGCAGTCACTGGCTTCATCCTCACTCTGAAGGAAGCCTTGTAATGTTGCTTCTATTGCTATATCCTTTATATGTATGGCCCATTATAATTCTCTTCTTTGTGCCCACACTCCAGAAACATTTTCTAGATAATTGTTACTTGTTAGTGGAAACCCTTTTGGTATGGTCCCAGGTGAAAATCTGTGCAGGATTTAAATATGTTCTGAGGTATATTGTGTTAGAGTAATATGTTAGTGTCTTCACACAAAGGAAATATTAATGTTGTTCTTTTGATTTGTAACGTTTTCATATATAGCACCTAGCCGTTGTGTCTCCATACCTTTCCAGAGAATCGTTTGGCAGCTAAAAAAACACTCAGATTCAGAATTTAGTAAAAGCGGTCTTACCAGTCCCTTTACTGCTATTGTAGTTTTTCTGATGAAAGTGTATACTCTAGGTTAACCAGTGAAATAAATGCTTGCAGTTTTACTAAATCCTTGCGTCCGTAGAGCCTGGTTTGTACTCAGTCAGTCATATACAACACATAAACTGCAGTGATTCCAATGGTGCCTTATTGGATCTAAAGAAACCCATATATCTGATCCCATAGTATATAAGTGGAGGGTTTTACCCAGTGAGATTTTTCCACTGGCATTGACACTGTGAGACTATGGGCCATGAATAACAATACAGTTTCCATTTTAATGCTAATGGAAAATCTAAAAATAAATTTTTTAAAATGTAAAATAAATCTTTAATATATAAAGTCTCAAAGCAATTTAAAAAATGATTTGTTGAAGTGCTGTCAATTTTAAGCATTGTATTTGAGCTCATGATACGAGGGATATAAAAACGTGGTTGTACATATAGTTAGCGGTTGTTGAAAACTTACATCGTCACTATTTTGGACCTTTTTCAGTATGATAGACAAGAGTCCTCTTGCATATTCTGGATTGTCTTTACTTAGTTTCAGCCTTGACTCATAAGCTGTAAAGTCTAGCTTGTGCTTTTGCAGTGTTCTTCATGTCTGTTTTCTTTTCTTTGTCGTTAGACAGTTAGTAATATGTAATGAAAATATGGTTAGTGTGGAAATAACTCAAATTAAAATTAGATACCGGACTTGGCATGCATTCAGTTCACTGCCTAGGGTTAAAGTCAAGAGCCACACAGACAGTGCCTCTTCACCTTTCTCTCTTGGTATTTTAGCTTTACTGATGATTTGAAACCATGGCAGTTAATATGCCTTAGCCTTTGCTTTTACAGATGAGAAATGGATCTTATACTTATATCACCAGGTTTCAAAACTATTTACACTAAGTGGGATGGTTTACTACCTCAGGGGTAGTGCATTAAGCCTATTGCTCTTGAGAATCCATTTTCATCTCTTCCCACCAATTGATGGGACAGATATGACAAGCCTTTAAAGTTGAGTGGAAATTTTCTGTGGGGCGGGCTGTTGTATTAAATTGTTCCTTACCACCACCATGGATGTTGTAAAGACTTGTGAGTGGGTAGCCTATGGCTAAGAAAAGAGATATATTGTCTGCAGTAGGGAGGCTGTAAGGGCTAATATATAGGGAATAGTTTTCTTCCTATCTGCTCACTGTTTCCTTCTCCTTCTTTAAATCAGAACTTGAGTCCATCCACTCCAAGGAGGTTTTCTTGATTATCCAACACTAGAAAGCGTTAGTCAAGTTCTTAATTGTGTGTGATACTATGAGAGGCCATGTTGGAAGTGAAACCACATTCACTAGACTTACAATTCCAAGTTTGCGCCAGTATATTCTTATATTTATGTTTACCGTATTTAAAAACTTAGGTTTTGTGTGTTTATGTTGACTATTGTTTACAGGGGACACGGATTACCTAATTCATATGGTAACCACCCCACAATAATTCTTAGTTGAAAACACCCCAGTAATTCTTAGTTGGCTACACACTGTTAACATTATGCTAACGACCATTCATTTGCCTCTTTTTTCTGTTCATTTTCTTAATCAATAGAATTTTACCATAGTGACTAAGACAAATGTTAGAAGACCTAAATACATAATGTCAAAAGAAAATACACACAAACTTTGAAGATAGCCACTACATTAAAAAGCCTCGATTCTATCTTAAG
Source organism: Panthera pardus (assembly GCF_024362965.1). NCBI lineage: Eukaryota > Metazoa > Chordata > Mammalia > Carnivora > Felidae > Panthera > Panthera pardus. Next base: position 84,137,913 of record NW_026526766.1, read on the forward strand.
GACTTATTTGGAATAAAAAGTAGAGTTTTGAAATGTGGCAGAAGTTTCCAGTAACATGTAAGTTACTGATCAGTGAATATTTTTTAGTGAGGGCTCCTTTAACTTGCTGGAATTAGTTATATGTTCTAAATGACACAATAAAGACACAAGAATTGTTTCTGCCTCACCCTTTCTGTCTTAGTGAACTTAACTTTAGTTTTCAAAATGTCCACATCCTCAATTAGAATTTTTTAACAGTTCATGGATTTGGTCTCTGAGTTACTTTATCTCTACTGAAGGTGAGTTATTTAATTCTTAGAAAATCAGATCAACATATTTAACTGTGTTTGTACAGATCAGGAATTCTTAAGGAGAATTTAATAAGCTTTCCTCTCCAGCTGTAGTTATGATCACAAACAAAACATTAACATAACAAAAGCGACAATCCCCCCCCCACCCAATCAAGAAATACTCCTTCAGAATATGCATCTAGGCATGAGGTGACTCTTATTTATCACAGTGTCTAAGAGAAATAGCAACTGATTTTGCTTTTGTTGCCCTACTGCGGATTCACAGAGTTCTTTGTGACTCTTCATAATATATTTTTGGGGAACAAACTGCATTGTAGTCTAAATGCAAACATATGTTTCTGTATATTAAGCAAGTATTTTAATACATTATTATTACTTGAGCTAATAACAAATAGTCATCTGTCAGTGAACTAAAAAGGTACAAAGTTCACAGTAATTCTTAGATAGCTTAGTAATTACCCAGACAGCTTGTTGGAAAAGCTGTTTAAATCTGGGATTATGAAATACACTGATGGCTATTTTACTCCCATGGAGTTTCAAAAGATTGTTAGTACATTTGTCTATAATTATACACAAGTTCTCAGAGTCTTCATTAATGAAATTTATATTCTAAGTCAGCATTGATACCCCTTATAAATTTTATTGACTTCTTGCCAAACACATACTTTTCTGTCTTTTCCTCTTCTCATTCCCCTCTCCACATTTCTTTGGGAAAAAAAAAAATCACAAAACAGTATGGTGATCATTAATACTTGATTTATTTTTCAGCAGATATTTGCCAAATAAATTTCTTTGGGTTCTGGAAACTTCTTGAGGGAAGAGGGTATGAAAAGAAGGAAGAGAAAAGAAATTAACTCTACAAAACCAGAAACTTTAATATGTTTTTTTTTTCATTTTCTAATTATTGTTCCTTTATATCATGCCTTTATGTGTTCCTGCCAACACATATACATGAATTTACCACAGCAGCTGTGGTAGTTAATGGACTCTTAAAAGTCATGTTTGGATATAACTAAACAAATATGTATTCGTTCCCTTCTAATGAAATTACCCTTAACTGCCATCTTAAAAAGAAAGCCAGTCCCGATTTGTTTAACTAGATTATTTTAAATAACATATACATATATATTGCTTTAGTATTAACTTTTTAAAAAGACTATTAGAACAGATTTTACTCTTCTAAGGTTTTATTTCCGTTCTTAAAAATACTTTTAATTCAGTATATTTACATTTAGCTTTTTCATTTCCTAAGGTTATTTGCCGTTGTTTGTCTGCTGTTTACTAATCCAAAAATTCCTGTACATTGCCATTCTGATACTAAATCATCATTCAGCCCCGACTTCAGTGTTTCTGTTATTTCTTTGTCTTTTCATTTTAAGGTGATACATTTTAGATCATGAGGCAAAACTTAGATGACCAGAAGTGACATTAATTAAAGAAGCAAAGAAGTCTTTTCTGCTTTAGGGTTTGTCTATACTTAAATATGAACACTGTTTCCCCTCTGTAATATTGTTTCACTACCTGCAATCTGTTTTCCTTACTGACTCATCCTGAAGCAGCGTTATAGTGTAGCCAACATTTTCTTTTCCTGGGCATGGATATAATTGGATGAAGACGTGTGTCGAGTAGAGTAGACTGAGTATTAGCAGATAATTCTCAGTTTTGAAAGGCATATGTAATCAAGTTTATAGAATGGGATAAAAATGTCATGAGCTAGAATTTAGTGGTAATTTTCTATATAACATCTTTGACCCATAGAACTGAGTTTTCACATCCTTTTAAATCAGACAGAACTGTACTCATTAAATTTAATTCTGACTAAATTTTCTGGCTTTATTTTCTAGGATGTATCCATTCAGTATATTTTTTCTGATTCCTTCTTGGGAGGTAAAGCTTCACAAATCAAATAACTCCATTGTTACAGTCATATTTATTATTATTGTCATTATTAGCTCCAATTATTGCTATGATACTAATAGCAATTATAGTATTAAATACTGCAAGATATTTGAGCTTAAAGCTGTAATAACAGACCACCAGATCTTAACAACAGGGTATTTGGTTTCTGTTTTAACTGTGGACTCAGTGATGCTGGCTGATTGAGCTGTGCCACTTCAAAGAAACATCACAGAAATTTACACTGAAAAGATAAATAAGGGTGTGATGCCAGTAAGAGAGCTTAGACGTGTAGATAATGAGAAAAAAGCCAAACTAAGCTAGTAACAGATTCCTGCCTCAACTCCCTCGCAGAATGAAGCAGGGTAAGAATAGTTTTTCGGGAGAGTACTTTGGTGTGGTATACACATACATTCCACTAAGAAACTCTTGGGAAGTCTTACATTGTAATGTTGACCCAGAAAGCAGTTCTTTCATGTGTTAGTCTTATAATTCTAAATTCTATGTCTTGTGGTAAATTATTATGCCTTGTAAATTAGGATGCCAATAAAAAAGTGGTTGTATTATATCTATTCAGCACTTCCTACATGGAAAACCCTAGAAATCAATGTATCCGTTCTTCCTAAACGCAAATCTGTTAACTAGCACCATCCCAACACCTCAGTGAAACAAAGTGGTTGGGATGGCTACTGCTAATAGAAAAATGGTTTTCTCTTGGGGAAATTTTTTCCTGGTTTCACAGGGTGTTTACTAACAGTAATCATTTCAACATGTAAATTGTATCCTTTCTTTCATTTAAAGGTTTTAGCAGGAACACTAATCTGAGCACTAGGAATTAATTTAGGCTTTCGTGGGATATTTGTTGAATTGAATTTACACAGCTCCTTCTATTTCCTTATGAGCTAGATAAAATGCAGTTTGTATATATTAATATTAGATTAATATGAACAATAAAATACCTTGAATGTGCTTTTGATTTTAAAGTACCTCTCTGTTTGCATCCTTCCAACATTTTTTCTGGGCTTCAGGCTGCTGAATTAGGCTGCTGTGTCTTCAGTCAGCAAAATTCCATTGCTGTATCTGTCTACGTGAGATACAACACTTTATTCTAGAGAGGAAGAGTTTTCAAGTTGTTCTCCTATTTCTCTAGCCAACAACTCTGCTTCCCTTTGTTTTATGTAGCTTTGGGAATGATTGAGTAAAAGGATTTCCTTTGAAAATTAGTATATGATTTCAGTGTTCTGATATATTTCTTACAATGATTTTCTCTACTATTAACAAAAGACCATAAAAATTATAAACTTGTAAGAAAATGTTCCTGATACAGATTTTTTGCAGAAATCTCTCTCCTCATAATAAAATTAGTGATGTATGTTATTGTGTGGTATGTTTTCTCACATTCTGTCTCTGTGTTTGAAACTGGTAAATTCTCCAGAATGTCCCCTCATAGCTTGCATGTGGTTTTTAAAATCATCTTTTCTTTACTCATACACCCTCAGGTTTTTGGATTTTTTGAAAATTTCTCTCTTCCCCCTTTCTATTTATTTATATATATGCACACACACACATACATAGGGACAGAATATATGTGTATTCAGAATATTTTTTTCTGAACTGTATGTGAGGAAGTTATTGACATGATGCACTGTTAACACTAAAAACTTCAGTGCACATTTTGTAAAGATAAATATATTCTCTTTTATAACCATAATGTGGTTATCAAAATCAGGAAATTAACAATGATATTTTTATTTAATCTGTAGACCTTATTCAAATGTCATCAGTTTTCCCATTAACATCTTTTATAGCAAAAGGAACAAAAAAAACTATTGTCCAGGTTCCAAAGTAAGAACATGAATTACATTTCAGGTCTCAAGTCTCCTTTAATCTGGAACAATTCCTAATCTTTGTTTTTCATGACATTGACATTTTTTAAGAATATAGGCCATTTATTTTGGAACATATTCTTTCCATTCAGTGTTTTTGATGTTTCCTTATAAGTAGGTTGTTGTACATTTTTGGCAGGAACATCACAAAAGTGGTGTTTTGTCCTCGGTGATTAGATCGAGACGCATGGTGTCTCTTTGTCACATTATTAGTGATAATAACTAAAAGTCATTATCCTCAGACTTTTATTTATTTAATTTTTACAAGCTTATTGAAGTATAATTGGCATAAAATAAACTGTACACAGTTACCTCCAGTTTTTAATTTAACTGGTGAGTAAAGTTAATGACCTTAGAGGGTAGTCTTACAAATTCTCTTTGAATTATAGGAACTTTAAGAAATGTCAGGGCCATGTGATGGCCTGGTTTGGCAACAAAGTCAAGGTAGGTTGTACATGCTATATAAGGGGATGAATAACATGTAAAAGAACAGACTGACTTTGGAGTCTTTATCTAGTCTGAGTATTGGGCATCTTTGTTGTGGCCATGGCCTTTAAAATGTAGCTTCCTCATCTCCTGCTGTATTTGCTACCGTGAGTTATATTAGTAGTTCACTCTCAGATCAGTCTTAGGGATAAAAAAATCCTTGAATTGGTTATAGACTATATATCGGCAATCAATTTATAAATTAAGTTATAATTTTTAAATACAGACTTCATTCAATATGAATTAAGATTCCTTGGTCTGTATATTTCTTGTAATAGTTCCTAAAAATTAGAATTTCAGAACAGGAAGAGATCTCAACCATCACAATGCAGAACTTTCCAGGCAGTATGAGATAATGAACCTTTAGTCTCTGAGCAGCTGGGTTGGCTCTGGGATACCCGGAGCACTTGTGCTCGTTGCCTGTGTCTGCAAGCAGTCTTTTTTATCCTAGTGTGCTGTATAAATGTTGCCCTTTTCTATGGACACCATGACACAAAGGGATAAGGAGGTACTGACTTTTTTTTGTCCAACAACTCATTTAATCTGTAAATCTCTTCTGCTATATCTCTGCTAAATGATCATTGATCCTAGCTATTTATTCAGTGAATACTTTATACGGAATTGTGTGCCAGGCACTGTGCTATATGTAATGAATATAGCAATAAATAAAACAGATAAGCTGCTACCTACTGAGCTTTTACATTCTGTTAGACAAATCCAAGTAAATGAATAAATAAACAAGGTAGTTTAAGATTGAAGAAGGCACCATGGATGAAATGAACAGAGGGATGAAAGAGATATTAGAGAACTTTAGGTGGATTGTTTAAAGAAGATATTTTTGAAGAAGTTTCATTTGACTGAGACTGGTAGGCTTAGAATGAACAGGCAAGAGTATACTAGGAACAGGCCTCGGTGTAGGAAAGGACTCACTGTATTTGAGGCTCAGAATGGGTGCAGGGGTGGCTGGAGTGTATGTGTGAAAGGGAGAATGGTATAAGATAAGGTTGGGGAGATGAGCTAGAGCCAGATCACAGAGGGGCTTCGGCTTCGGGCCCTAGTGAGGATTTGGGATTTTATTCTAACGAGCAATGGGAAGCCTGTGAAGGTTTTGAAGGCATAACCTTTGTTAAGGTTCTTAATTCCTCTAAACCCAAGTTCCTAATCTAAAAGACTTACTTGTGTGTTGCCTCTTTCATAAGGCTGTTGTGAGGCCTGTATGAGTGAACTCATGCAAGTATCAGTGCCTAGTTAGCCCTTAAAACATACTCTATTAGAAATATGTTTTCTCTTTTAGGATAGTGACAGTTCATCAGACTACTCTCATTATGACATATTCTTTTTTTTTTTTTTTTAATTTTTTTTTTTAACGTTTTTATTCATCTTTGAGACAGAGAGAGACAGAGCATGAATGGGGGAGGGTCAGAGAGAGGGAGACACAGAATCCGAAACAGGCTCCGGGCTCTGAGCTGTCAGCACAGGGGCCCGATGCAGGGCTCGAACTCACGGACCGCGAGATCGTGACCTGAGCCGAAGTCGGCGCTCAACCGACTGAGCCACCCAGGCGCCCCATCATTATGACATATTCTTCAAAACTGTAGTTCTGTGCTTACCAGTCAAGTGTTTGATTATTAATTTGATTTCCCAAGTACCTTGACACTAGGAGTTGAATGAAGTTCTCTGAGTAGGATATGTAAGTAAGAGACATCTCTTTTTTTTAATAAATCAATGCATTTCTATTCTGGTTTATATAACAGTGGTTTATGAATTGAGTATGAAGTCTCATCTCTTTAAATATGGAATAAAGTCCACTTACAGATCAGGCGTAGATAAAATTTAAATAGCAAGTCTGTTTTCTGGACGTTGAAGACAAAGTAAGAGATTCTGGATGGTGGTAAATCACTAAATACAAACAGTATTTACTTTGAAACCTTTTGTTTTTAGTCTACAATTTCAACATTTTTCTAGTGGAAAAATATGATACGTGGTGTGAATAATGTGGGACTGACAGTATCCATAAAATTGTTGCTTAACAGATTCCTAAGGAGCACCCTTAATTTTCTTTCTATAACTTTGGAGCATTTTTGTTATTCACACAAGTTAAAGTCACCTCAAACACTGACTTAGGCAATCCTGAACCGTTGGTCCTAAGGGAAATACAGAATTAGGTTCTTGCAAGTCTCTGATCTTCACAGTTTTAAATAAGTCAGCGCAGAACCTTGTTTTGTATGTATTTCTGTTTAAAAAGACCCTGATTAAACTGATACTGTTGATTCATTAACATTGAAGTCACGGCCAAGAACATGAAGCTGTAGCTCACACCTGAATGAAACTTTTCTAACATAGTAGGTGTTTTCTCTGTGAGGCACAATCCGTTCTTCTTGTATTTAGGAACACTAGACAGCACTTCAACACTGTGCTTGGGGGCCATTTTAAATAGCAAAATCCCCAAGAAAAAGCACAAAAATGTGAAAACCATGACACTAAATAGACTAAAAAGAATACTTGTTTACAGCGTGAAAGCAAATAAGAAAGAGGAGCGTTGTCCTGTTCAACCTCAGCTCGAAACATGCACATCTGGTAACTCAAAATTTTCTCTACTCTGAGCAAGTACATATCTATAAATGACCACGAAAGCACCTAAGTAGTGATTTTGCGTTTACAAATAAGTTTTAGTGAGCAGGTAAATTCACAAATGCAGATTGACTGTAATTGTTTAATTTAGGGAGGCAGTTTTTTTAAAATGTACTTTTAGAGGGGAGATGTGATATAGATTAACATTTTTTAATGTTTTATTTATTTTTAAGAGTGAGAGAGGCAGAGTGTGAGCAGGGGAGGGGCGGAGAGAGAGGGAGCCAGAATCTGAAGTAGGCTCCAGGCTCTGAGCTGTCAGCACAGAGCCCGACGCGGGACCCAAACTCACGGAACGTGAGATCATGATGTGAGCCAAAGTGGGATGCTTAACCCACTTAGCCACCCAGGCGCCCCTGATTAGTTTTTCTTATACTACTTTCTGCCTTGATAATGATTTTTATATTTTGGCTAAATCATTCTATGGGTCTAGCTATTTTCTTTGTAATCATTTAGTTCTCTTTGTGACTCTATTGCAACTTTACTTCTGAGGATAGCCTAGGTTCTTCATATTCCTAAACACAATTACTATCTTAATAAACAAATGAACAAGGGCAAATAAACTTTAAAACTTAGAAGACAAAGTAGAATACCTGTAACCTCAGAGTATGGAAATATCTCTTAGGACACAATAATTACAATTTGAAAATGAAACTATTGATAAGTTATTATCTATAAGTTATATTCAGTTACATTAAAATGGAGAATTTTGGTCCTCAGTATAAACCATGAAGAAAATGAAAGTATAAGCCACAGAGTGGGAGAAGATACTGTAGTGTAAATCACTGATAAGTGATTAACATTAGGATATATAAAGAATTGCTATATATTATTAAGAAAAAACCTAGTAGAAAAATGGACAAAAAAACTTGGTAGCTCACAAAAGAGGAACCATAAGGAATACAATCAGTTCTGCTATAATGCTTGTTTTGAAAATGTGAAAGTGTTCCCAATGTGATTGATAGATTAGGGGATAATTTGGGCATAATGCAGATTTTGCATTTGCTTATGTATGAATTCATTCTTGAGAAGCACTGGGTGAATGCAAAAAACTGCACCCGTCTGAGATGAGCCACTTAAGAATATGCAAAATACACACCCCTCAAACATCTTTCAGCCACCTGCATTCAGTGAGTGTGGTATGAGCCACCCCCACCCGTCGACATCTAGTCTTGGAATTTTCTGTCTGATTTCAGATAACACTCCTTCCACCACTTTATAGTAGCTTTATAGTCCTTTGCAACATCTACCTCTTTAAGCAAACTCCAGGTCTGTTTCAAAGTGATATGCTCTGTTCATTGCATTACGTATGTATTTCTTAATCGTTTAACATGTATAAAACTCGACTATCTTTTTTAGAGTCCTACTTTTTTATTAATGGGTATCACTGACCCCTTTATTCCCATAAGCTCTGTGGTTTTAATAGCCTTTTTTTTGTTTTTTTTTTTTAACTCTTTTTTTGTATAGCTCAGTGATTTTAGTGACAACGTATGTTGTATGTAGCAGAACTGACTGCACATACAGTGTGATACTTTTATATAAAGTTCAAAGACATGTAAAACTAAACTTGTATATGAATGTGGATAAAACTCTAAAGGGGATGAAAGGAGGGGTCACGGATGGAATAGGGGAGGGGTGCACAAAGTTCTTTCAAAGATTATGTTAGATTGTTTCTTCAACCGGATAGTAGGTACGGTGGGTGACGGTTGCTTATTATTTTTATACCATACGTATATTTCATTGAGACATAATTCACATGCCGTGCAATTCACACATTTAAAGTGTCCATTTCATTGGTTTCCAGTATATCCTCAGAATTGTGCAACCATCACCACGATTTTAGAGCACCTTTATTACCCCAAAAAGAAACCATATACTTGTTAGCAGTTACTCACCATTTTCCCCCGTGACCCCAGCCCTAGGCAGCCACTGATGTCCTTTCCATCTCTTTGAATTTGCTTATGGTACACATTGCATATAAACAGAATCATACAATATGGGGTCTTTTGTGACTGGCTTCTTTTCATTTATCAAAATTTTAAAGGTTCATTCATGTTGTCACGTGTATCAGTGCTTTATTTCTTTCTATGGCTGAATAGTATTCCATTATATGAATATAGCATATTTCATTTACCTACTCATCAGTTGAAAGACCTTTATGTTGTTTCCTCTTTTTTGGTTATTATAATAATGCTGCTATGAATATTTTTGTACAAAATTTCATATGGACGTAATGTTTCTATTTCTCTTGAGTACATACCCACGATTGGAACTGATGGGTCATAGGGTAACTCTTTGTTTAATCTTTTGAGGAACTGCCAGACTGTTTTTCAGAGTTCCTGCACCATTTCACAATCCCACTAGCAGTATACCATATGTATACTTTATATGTTTTTTAGTATATATACACTCCATACATTTTAATGCTTTTCAAAAAACACAGTAGGGACAGTTGAAGTGGATTACTATCTTTTTTTTTTTTTAAGTTTATTTCTTTATTTTGAGAGCAAGAAGGAGAGTGCAAGCAAGGGAGGGGCAGAGAGGGAGAGAGAGAATCCCAAGCAGGCTCTGCATGGTCAGGACAGAGCCCAATGCAGGACTCAAACCCGCGAACAATGCAGTCTTGACCTGAGCTGAAGTTGGGTGCTTAACCAACTGAGCCACCCAGGTGCCCCTATCTTTTTGTCTTTAAGCACAGAATAGATGTTGGGGTGAGAGACTCTCCAAAGGTAGGGATTCTGTCAGATGATAAGGTTTAGTTCAACGTTTGGAGTTCTGATCACTGGATCTTTGTAGAGCCCTGGGTTAATTCGTGGAGTAAGAAAACTTTGTCTTCAGCAGACTTCCCATAATTTCTTCTGAATCTCTCCTCATTTATTCTCTTTTCTTCTAGGTGCTTCCTGATTTTGTGCCATCCTTCTGAAGGCCTAGTTGTACAGGTTCCCAAATGACCCTTCCCTTCTCTTTGCTTTTATAAAACTTTTCATTTTCTCAGTGTTTGTCTCTCAGAGGCAAGTATCCTATACTAACTTACTATTGACTGATGTTAGGTTAATGTTTTACAATTGTCAAAGGATTTCCATTTTATAAGATAATTTTGTTCAACTCACGCTCTGTCTCTGTCTCTCAAAAATGAATAAATATTTTAAAAATTAAAAAAAGAAAATAATTGTGTTCAAAAGAATATATTTTATGATGTAATGGTGAGCTTCCAAGGCAGGAATGAGTAGATGCATGTGTTCTTTGTGTGTGTGTGTGTGTGTGTGTGTGTGTGTGTGTATGGGGATGAATAACTATAGTACCCAGTAAACCATGCATGTGATTCTCTGTTTCTGGTGAGATCTTTGTATACAGCTTCATTCTGACCAGGCCTGACTCTACCTCTAAGTGCCTTCTTGTGTTAAGAAGTGCCTTCTTGTGTAGGCCTCTTTGGCTGTTTTTCACTGATCTCAGACTACAGTGGACTTTTGGATATTTCTATGTATGTAGTTACTCAGCATCTTTTGAATGTCTGTCTTCTGCTGGGGGAAATGCTACTTTTAGTTCTGTATCCCCAAGCCAGAAGACAATTTCCTCATCTTTTTTGAAGCCGGGGCTCAGGCATATGATCCAGACCCAGCCAATCAGATGCAGTCATTTGAATTTGGAAGAGAAAAGTGTGAAGAAGATGGTATAGTTTGGAATCTGTTCCTAATGAAGGTGGCAGAGCTGGCATAGAGATTGGCTTTTCATGGGTGGCAGGTGGTGGGGCCCTTAGTCACTGTGCCTTCGGCTCCCAAGATGTGAGGTGTGGCTTCAGTGCCCAGTGGCAGTCTTGCATGAGGATTTGGGTATAGTTGCAGGTTACATAGGGATCAGGCCTTCTGGGAAATTCTGAAAGCTCTGTAATATTTTTCAGAAATCTCTCTTCTGCTTACACTAGCTAGAATTGTCTCTGTCTCTTTCTTGAATCCTTAGACTCTTTCTTAACTGATGTTTAAATCTTTATTTGGGTGATAAACATGAGGTCCAGATCTTAATTACTTCACTAGAGAAGGAAGGTTTGTCTAGTAGCTTTTCAATTGGCCTTTAAGAAAATATAGGTATCTTATGAACTATTGAAAGCATACAGAAAGTTACCGGATAATAAAATAAACAACCATGTACCCACATCCAGCTTCATCAAATGTATACATTTAGTTACATTATCTTTAGATTTTTTAAAGGAGTAAAACATTACAAATATAGTCTACTTACTTGACTCTTAATTGACTACATATGCTTTGTTCTTTTCCATCTACAAACTTAAGAGTTTCACATTCTATTTCTATTATGTTAATGGGTGTCAGCATGCATTTTTGTCTTACCAAAAGCCAGTGTTATTTAGTCTCCTACCCTTCTGATCAATACAAGGACTCAAAGTTTTTCAGTCATCTCTCCTGCCCATCTAACATACATATATGTAGGTTGCAAATAACGAAAACCCCAAGTACTGTCATTTAAGCAAAACAAGATTTCTCTGTTATATAACAAGAAGCTCAACCTAATACAATTTGGTCAGCAACTCATTAATATTGGGACCACTGTGTCTGCAATTTTCATGGCCAGTGAGAGCCCTCTAGGCTGTCTTCTGTGTCATTTTGACATACCTTCATTATTTCTTGAGCCATTCTGGTCCATTAAGATGTTCCAAGCTCACCTTGTATTTTCATTGCCCCAGCCCTGGAATCAGCCATATTCTCTAAGTATCCCTGTTTCCTTTTAGTGGAGAATGGCATTTAGAAACCAAGATTTACGTATAAGGTGAGTTCATTGCTACTGGGTGTTGCTGCTTCTGGATCTCCTCAGTGAAAAAAATCTAGAGAACACACACACACACACACACACACACACAATCAGAACAAATTTGAATCAATATCTGTCTGGAAAACCATGACTCCCATTTCAACACCACAAAGTTCGTTATAATTTTCTCCTGTTTCATGTTTGTAACTCCCTTTTTTGACAGTGTGAAACCTGGTTTCTATAAACTTAATATGTTTAATTATTAGATCAGTCCTCTCTGATTATAGCTAACCTCCTATCACCACTTGCCTCTCCTTCCCTCACCATCTTCTTACCTTCTTAGGCTCCAGTACTCTAGGATGGTTCAATCCTTCCCCTAGCTCCACCCCAACCAGTGAATATTCTCTTCTCCCTGTGTGAACTTCCCAGAGCCCACAGTAGGCCATCATTGGTCACTATGCAGATTTTCTCCAAAACCCCCTGGGGAAACTGCCAACCCTGCTTGGGTGTGCTTCCTTCTCCACCTCCATTGACACATCTGCCTTGCTTAGCCCTACTTGAACCTTTGGACTGAATTACATAAATCCTTCCTACCATTCTTCCTTTCTCTTGTTTTATAGACACAGGTCTTCCTATCCTTAAGGATATCATGGTATTTTAGATTTTTTTTCATTTTTTTTGCCTACTACCTGCATTGTCTGTTTTCCTCTGAATTATATATATTTTTCCTGTTTGTTATATTTTAGCTTTTATGTTAGAGACATTCCTCAAATGTCTGGTGATCCTTACCTGCTTATTCATTTAGTCCTATGGCTTTAAATGTTAATAATTCTGATGGTTCCCAAAATCATATTGCCACTTTGATCCTTTCCCCTGAATTTTGGGCTCAGCAAGTTTCCTGCTCGGTATCTCCATTTGGATATCTAATGAGCATCCAAAATCAGCATATTCAAAATGGGATTCTTGATTTTCTTTGTAAATGTTCTCTTCCTCATTTTAGTAAAGGCCAACATCACTCATCTAGCAGCTCAGGCCAGAGAAGCTCTGGGGTCACCTATGATTTTTCCTTTTTCTCCTGCAGCCAGTATTCACTCTGTCAGCAAAATCACTTGTGGTTGTTGTTTTTTTTTTAATTTTTAAATTTTTTTAGGTTTATTTATTTTTGAGGGAGAGAGCGAGCACAAACAGAGGAAGGACAGAGAGAGAGAGAGAGAGAGAGAGAGAGAGAGAGAGAGAGAATCCCAAGCAGACTCTGCACCATCAGCACAGAGCCCGATGCGGGGCTCGAACTCCCAAACCACAACATCATCACCTGCTTCGGATACTTAACCAACTGAGCCACCCAGGTGCTCCATTTTTTTTTTTTTTTTTTTTTAAATAATCAGAATCTGAGAGGACAAGAAGCAAAGAGTGCACACTAGCAATGTGCACAACTAGTACCCAGGTCTTAGTCTCTAACACCATTCCCTATTTAAAAAACCAAGCACCTCGGAGAACTGGATGATTCTAGGGCTGGGGCAGGGTAGGTATAAGATGATCCTGGAGTATCTTGTTATGCCAAAATGTATGGGAGTGCTGAAGAAGAAAATGGAGACATGTCACAAGGACATAGGAGCCAATTTGAAAAGTTTCCATTTGCCAAATCTGGTACAGTTTGAGCTCCAATATAGTTAAATACAGTAATGGATTATAAACCATTGGAAAAAACAAGAATTCATGAATTCACAATTGTAAGGGACAGAAAGATAAATGGGTGAAGAGGGAAAGCTGTTACAGTCAAATGCAGAGACCAACTGGTAAATGTGGAAAGGCTGCTGGAATTGGAAAATCATCATTTTAAAATCTTATAGTTAAGACTGGATCAGGCAGGAATCATCAGCAAATTCTAATATTGGGGGGAAATTTTGTTTAGGAGTAGAATATTCATGTGGTTTTAAAGTGTCTCCCCAGAAGTGAGTGAACAGGGAAAAAGTAACATTAGTAGTGCAGCATAGAAATTAGATAATACCTTGACCAGGTGATCAAATTAACAGCACCAGTAAGGGACAGATGGACATTCTGTGCCTCCAGATGTGATACCCTGAGAAGATTACAACATCACCTGTGTATCACTGAGAATACATAATCTGAATCTAATCATGAGGAAATGTCAGACAAACCCAAAATGAGGAGCATTCTAATTTTAAAATGAAGGGAGAGGACTGTATTCTTCAAAAATGTCAATGTAATAAATGTTCTGGACATGTTCCAGATTAAAGGAGCCTAAAGAGATTGACAGCTAAATGCAATATCCAATCCTAGCATGGATCGTGAGCTGGAGGGGATACAATGCTAGGACATTATTGGGTCAACTGACAAAATTGGAGTGCAAACAGTAGATTAGATGAAAGTATTGTATCATGTTAAGGTTATTGAAATTGATAACAGTACTGTGATTATGTGAGAGAATATTGCATTTTTAGGAAATACTGAAGTGTGTAGGGGAAATGGACCATGATATATGTAACTTACCCTCAAGTAGTTGAAAAAAGAAATTCTGCGTATGTAAACGTGGGGGTGTGTCCGTGCATGTGTGCGTGCATTTGATAGGAGTAAAATGTTGATACTAGGAAAATAGGTGAATCTGGTAAAGGATGTATGAGTGTTCTTTGTACTACTTTAATTTTAGCTACTTTTGTGTAAGTTTGAAATTATTAAAAACAAAAGCATAACCCAAATCTCACTCGTCTCACTTCTTCCTCCTTTTGTCAAGCAACCTTCATGTCTTGCTTGGACTATTGCAATAGCCAACCAGCTGATGTCTCTGCTTCCATCCGTGCTGCCCTGCAGTCATTTCTTCACACAACTGGCAAAGTGATTCTTTCAAAACATAATTCAGATAATATCACTCTTCTTCTCATGGCTTATGATTTTACCTGAAATAAAGATCCAGTCCATAACTAGAGTCTTTAAGGCCTGTGTATTGTGGCCTATTTCAACCTCTCTGATATTACCCCACCCCATCACTCTGCCACATTTTTGTTCCCACTGAATTGGCCTCTCTGTTCCTCCAGTAGGCCAAATGTACTCTCTCAGGGGTTTTACTTGCTCTTCTGTCTGCCTGGAACACTCTGCCCAGATAGCTGTGGTTCCCACCCTCCCTTCTGGCCTTTGCTGGAATCTATATCCTCATCAGAGACCCTTTCCCTGACTTTCCCAGTTAAAACAACATTCCTCCTCCTCCCTACCCATTGCATTCTATCCTCCTCTCCTGCTTTATTTCTATTTCTGTTCTGCATTCTGTATTTGTCTGTTTTCTTTTTATAATGTAAGTTCTGTGAAAGAGGGCCTTCATTTTGTTCACTGCTGTATCCCCAGTGCTTAGAATAGTGCCTGGCACATAGTAGGCTCTTAGTAAATTCTTGAAAATGGAAGAATGAGCATCTAGGCACTTAGAAAAGCTGATTGAAAACTCATGGTGTGTGAATGGAGCTTCTTGGTTTTGGTAGTCTTCACTGTAGGGTCATGGGTTTGGTGTGTGGAAATCCAGCTGTCAGATCTGTGTCTCTCAGGTCAGTCAGTTCCCCTGAGAGGTTTCCACCAATTTCCTGGCTGGAAAGGAAGAGAAGAAGGTGGAGGTGGTCTGTAGATTTGGCTCCTGATGTTCTGGGAACAAAGAGGAAGCTCTTTCTTGTCTGTTCTCAAGCTCCTTGTTCTTGGGAGATTTGTATGCTCCCCCTTGCCCTTTTATTCCTCTTATAATGGCGTTCTAGTTAGGAGTGGAGGCAAGCAAGTGTGTTCATTTCATCAGTCCAATTGGCTCTTTCAATAGAGGTCAGGTTTCTTATATCACAACTAAGAAAACTCCTGCTTGTTCTTATATGATATTAGGAAACTATGTCAAACTACAGTTGACTTGGGAACTGAAAAGTCCTTTGCTCCCATTGAAATCATGCCTGTCAATTGAAAGGAGAACTTTCAAATGAGTGTTTTAGCCATTAGTCACTTGTGGCAATTTGAAGACTTGAAATGTGGCTTGTTTGAATTGAGGTGTGCTGTGAGAGTAAAATACACATCAAATTTCAAAGACGGAAAAGAATGAAAATATGTTGTTAATAGTCCTAAAATATTGAGTACATGTTGAAATGATAATATTTTGGGTATATTGAATTTAAATACGCTGTTAAGATTAAATTTATCTGTTTCTTTTTGCTTTTTAAAATGTCACTACTAGAAATTTAAAATGACCTGTACGAATTGCGTTATAATTCTTTCGGACAGCAGTGCTGCAGCCTCCCACAACTAAGGCAAACAGTGGTCCTGGGTCCTAGAAAGCCACGAAAGGATCAAAATTAGCAGATAGAATTTGTACCCCAACGATGGACACTTTCATGCTTGACCTTGCTATTATTGTACATTAGTATACTTTAGGAAGAGCTATTGCCCTTGTTAACTTTTAACTTTATATAGATTTGAACTTGCCAATTTGGCCCATCTCCTTTTTTTGAATGCTAAATTGCTAGTAAAACTCTAGAACAGAACAGAATAGATCCAACTTTTCCCAAACTGTGCTGTTCTATTTAAGAGTAGTACTGTAACCTAGATACTGGGCTCCCAGGATTTTTAGTCCTGTAGAGAAATTCCAGAAGACACGAACAGTCGGGAAAATGTTCGTCTTCCATAAATATAAACACGTCTTCTAATTGCGTGAAAATAACCTATAGAAAGATCTACCCGCTGAAACAGAAATGGAGACTACTTTCCTTTGAGTGCCCAATAAATAATATTCATGATTATTGACTAGTACTGGATCAATTTGGCCTCAAAGCCCAATTGATCACACTAGTATTCTTATAGCTATATTGGACTTTTACTTCTCCACAGAGGCACAGATTATAGTACGTTTGGCATTCATTTTTAATTTTATGAAGAGTATTTCAAATTAAAACCTCCTATCAGATCACTCTCCCTCCTCTGAGACGTTAATGTGGTCCTTATATAATTAAGCCATCCACCATTCAAGCCGATTAACAACTTCCAGGATAAGAATTTGAGGTTGAAAACACTATTCCCAAATGCCATTCTTCAGCCTGAAGGATTAGGGAATTACAGCCCCTCATTTCTGACTCATCTTTTATCAGAATGCTAAAAGATAAAATCATTCTTATTTCTCACTTCCATTCCTTTTTCCTTACTTGTGTGCTTAGGAAGATAATTTTTCCTCAAGACCTGAAGAATTATGTCTATTTTTTTCTTAAGGTTGAGAGATATCAGAGTAGGTAGCCAGATTTTTATGTCCCTCAGGCTGACTTTCTGGGTCAATCTGTTTTCAAAAGAATCCTTTTCAAATAGTTAACAGATAATTTTAATATGAAAGTATTCCCCTCACAGTTGAAATTTTCTCTATCTTTCCTTCCGTAGTCTCACTCTTCAGAGAGCACATTTTATCTTTGTTTTCAGTTTTTCTGCTAGTTACCCACCTGAAATCTAAGTTGTATTTTTAAACTAGGCATGTAGTTTTTTTCTTGGTGAGCAATGTGGTTTATTTATATTGTTTCCTACCTCCTTTCTTCCTCTTTCTCTCTAGTTTTATAAGTTCTAGTATAATTTTTAGTTCTGCTACAGGTTATTTTTCTACCATGAATAATCTATTCACTAACTTTGATTCCATCAACATCAGATTGCGTTTCTTGACTTTCAGTATGTAAGATGAGGAAGTTAGTATCCCCTCCTCTGTTATACTTTTAATTTTACATTGTAATTATTTTTTGGAGAACAGTGGTCTGGCTTTATCCTATGGGCATATGATGTTCTTTGCCATGGCTGAGTATGTGTATGGAAACTGGGGAGGGACCAAATGGCCCAGGTGTTACTCACACCTTCTTTTAGTTTACTGCCCCATCTCCCATTGCTGCTCTCTGTCCAAGCTTTGGGCATCTCCCAGTCGTGGCTGGAAAAATGGACTCCTACTTCTACTGCAACTCCTTCTCATAATTTAATTTGGGTCTCCTCCACTAAAGTGTATTTTTCAGTGTAGTCTCACTTGCTATCTGTCTTCCAGAAATTTATCAAAATCTGGTCTTCTGCAGCCCCTCCACCCTTCCCAATGGATTTATATATACCCTCTGCTGTCCTATCAGTGGGAATTTGGAAGGAAATAGGGGAGATTAAAACACAAGTGCTCAGTCTGCTATCTCAAACCAGAGGATCTAAAAGTAATACTTGGCTTTTCAATTATCTTAAGTAGTTCTTAAATATTGTTCTGGTACTTTTGTACTGTTCAAAGTGCTCTTACATAATCTATTTAGTCTTTGTGACAACCTTTGTAGGTGAGACATGTATTATTCTTGTTTTACAAAATAGGAAACTAGGATTAAGGAGGCTAAGTAAGGGATTTACCAAAGGTCACTTGCCTAAGTAAGTTGCAGAACTGGAATAAAGATTAGAGTCCAAATCTTCCCACTCATGGTGTGGTTAGCTCTATTTTTATTATACAAGTTTTAATTGGGTGCAGGGTTATCAGTGTCCTCAAATTTTTAGTCCTTCCCCCATCTCTCCCTTCCTTCTTCCCTCCATGGTCTTTGTGCCTTATCTTCTTTGAAATAGCACCTCAGCTCTCTTTACTAGCTCTTTTATTCTGTCTTCTTGTAATGTCTCATTTTTTGGATTAGGAGATGGTTGGGCTTTTCTGGCTATTTTTGGGAGAAAACCAGGGTTCTTACGTGGTTTCATTTTTCTGTAGGTTAATGTACCTGTTCATACGTAGCTGCTCTTCACTTGTTAAATGAGAAACATGCTATGATTTTAAACATTTTCCACTTGACTTTCCATTCTTTCCAAAATCAGTCAGGAAACCAGAGTAAAGAATTGTTCTGTGTCGGCTGGTATCATTAGTGCCAGTAGATAAAGGCTACACATAGGTAGTTTGGTTGTGTCAGTGTGATTGGTTTCTTTAAAGTAGTTTGACATGCATTCTGGACACAGCCCATGTGGTATCATACGCATTTATTGTTTACTTGTCATACTTATTTACTAGGTAAAAATCAACCTGTAACAGATCTTCTTCAAGACTGTTTGTGTCCTACACTCCAACACTATTCAAAACTTCATTTTCCTAGAGATCTGGGAGGTGGGCTACAGGATACTTGTGATTGATGTGACAATGTAATCTTCTTATAGAATAGACTAGGGTTCATGCCATAGATAGATCTCTCTTTTTTTTTTTTCCTGGAAGGAACACACACCCGCACTCACACACACAGAGTAACTTCATTGAGGCTATCTGTAGAGTTAGGTTTATTGAGTTGCACAACTCCAGGTTGCGCCATTTATAAAATTCTGTGTGAATGTTGCCTTCTAGAATTGTGCCTAAAGGCAGCCCTACTAGACTTATCTAATTTAAGAATTCATAGAATTTAATTTAATGGAATAATTTTAAGTTTCAGAGTCTTTGTTCAGCCATGATCCTGACTCACTGTAACGTCTTTTGTCTTGTATATTTATTTATTTTGTTACACAAAGTTTAAAAAATACCATTGACTCTATTGCCCACTTACCTCACAGAGAAGATACAAGGATTGTTGGATTAAAAAAATTATAATAGAATTCCATGGAGATAAGGTTTTATGACAATAGTGTGCACCAGCTATAGAGGCTAAGAAGCACAAGGGCTCCTGCTTATGAAATATAAAATATTTCATATAGTTCTAAAGTTTGAAAATGAGCCTTATGTACTTGTTATTATATAGCCATACTTGGTTATTTTTAAGTTGTGCTTAGACCTGTGGTTCACCTTTTTTCAACAAGGAATTATTTGGGTCCAATGCATATATTACTTGTTTGTTTAAAATGTTATAAATTTGAGGGGCGCCTGGGTGACTCAGTTGGTTAAGTGTCCGACTTAACCTCTGGTTCGAGAGTTTGAGCCCCACGTTGGGCTCTCTGCTGATAGCTCAGATCCTGGAGGCTGCTTCAGATTCTGCATCTCCCTCTCTCTCTGCCCCTTCTCCCCTTGCGTTCTCTCTCTCTCTCTCTCTCTCTCTCTCTCTCTCTCTCTCTCTCTCAAAAATAAATAACACATTAAAAATAAATAAATAAAATGTTATCGATTTGACAAAAACTTTTTTTAATCTTGAATGTTCCATTATATAATTCCAACTCTAAAGCTCACGTTTTGCTTTTTAACTTTTAAAAAGAATGATCTTTATTTTTTAATTAAAGTTTTTGATTCTAGTTATAATAGAAGAATTTGACATCTGTGGAAATAGGAAACATGCAAATACTATTATCTTCCCTGCTTATTAAAAAAAGGGTTAGATGTAGATATTGACAAATCTTTATGAATGGAAGCATGTATATCTAGTGTAATCCTGTACTATTTTTAAATTAATTTTAGATAAAACCTTTTCATTTGAAAAGTTAAAATATAAAAATTGGAAAAGATTACGAAGTTTAAAACTTCCCTGAACTTTTTTGTAAGTATTATCCTCTGCTACATTTAATTAGCTGGGGTTTTTTTGTATTTCCTGTGTAAGTTGTATTTTACATTCTTGGAGGACTAATGTGGAAGTTGTACAGATTTCTGAAAAATGTATTTTTAAAAACCTGAAAGAAATCTCTTCCCATTCATCATCTCATTCTGCTGTATCCCGTGGTGCCAGGCTTTACACTTAGGTACAGAATAAATGTTTGCCCTGTACTGAGTTGAAATTTTTACTGTGGGACTGAAACGAGCCCCATGAAGGAGCTGAAAAAAACAACTGACCGTGCTGGATACATAGCCCAAGCTATTGTTTAGTCTCTGCATGTACTGCTCTGATTTTTAACTTGTAGGATTTTGAGTCCCTGGTTGTTCCTAACAGGCTGGTTGGCTTTGCTTTACCCAGATTATTTGGCTTTGGTGTTAAAACAGGATGTTAGATGCTGGGATTAAGGAATGTCTTGAAATGCTTCTTCTGGTTAGCACTCTTCTCCACTTTCAAATTAACTACTTACAGCTTTAATAAAGTAAGGCAAAACTTTGCCCTCTCCCTAACTAAACCTGTAGCATCTGGCAGTAGGAAAAAGTATAGTGGGACTTATTGGCACCATGGTGCAGAGCACTGAAGAATTCCATATTGTGACAACACATCAAAATAAATTGCTGTCAACAGACCAAAACACCAAGTGCTGTGATTCTGTCTGACGTGTGAAGATCCAGACAGGCTGTCTTGACAAGTTGTGGTGGAGCACCTGCATTTGACAGAAGACAGTGATATAAATCTGATTTGCCTGATATGAAGCACCTAGATATAGTTAATGCCGGTGACAATAGTCTGCATAAAATTTCCAAGACATAAGCCTGATTTTATTTTGCCTCTATTATGTGGTATTATTTTTTTTGGTCGCATTTTGATACATACTTGGTTCCTGTTTGTGTTCATAGTTTGGATTTGAAATATAATTATAAATAATAAACTCTGAAAAATGTAACAAATTAAGATTTAAGTCAGTTTTTTTTTTTTGGTTGTATCGCACAAGGCAACACCATTGCAGTTGCTCAAAGCAGAAGAAATGCGATGAAATTTTATTTTAGACTAATCATAAAAGTAATCATAGTTGAGGCTGTATTAATTTTGTAACTTATAGCCAAAATATTGAAAACGGTGGGTTAAAAGTCATGAGTTACTGTAAATCTTTTCTCAAGCTGTATTTGGCTTTAAAGCCTTTGGAAGAGGTAAAATCACTGAATAGGTGGTTAATTTTTACCTTTCATTACCAATAAATGATAACTTTTTATAGTACTAGCATATATCACAGCTCATTTAAGAATGTGTAAAACACAGCATAGCTCTGGAGTTTAATTATAGAACTTCCTACTAGCTTCTCTTTCGGTTTTTCATGTAACCACAGATAACTTCATTCTGACAGTGGTAAACTAGTAAGAAATGCAAAGAGACAAATTTCAATTCTGTTTTTCTAATTACATCTTAAGATTTAAGCGGTGTTAACAATGGGCTTTTATTTGGAAGAAAGAATCCTTTAAAACGCAGAGGTTCATAGAGAGGGTTTAGGTTATATTTCTGCAAGTCGAGGACAATTTTTAAAAATAGAAATGAAGACAAGGTAATGTTAATTGTCTTCTTTTCTCTCTTTTATATAAAGTAACTAACTTGTAGCGTTCATGGTAAGTCTTGTCATTGTCCAGGTATAGAACGCCATTTGGTTTTCCCTGGGTTCAAAGAGGCTATTTCTTATTTAATTAATTTTTATCTCTTTTGAAGATTAATTTCAAATTATAGCCAGTTGTTGCTGAATGTTGTTGGAAAACACTGAGAAAGATTTCAGGTATTCCCCCAACTTGAGAAAGCCTGAAAATCACACTGTCCACTATATAGTTTTTAAAGGCATAAATTATTATTATTTTTTCAAATTACCATTCATTCTTGACTCTATTGTTATTTTATCCCTTAAAGGCTGCTAATGAGAAATAGAGCCTCATTATGATTTTAAGGATGAGAAAGGAAGGCTTTTAATTAATGATATGTAAATGGTCTTGAATTGATTATGTTAGAATATCAAGAGAGATGGGTAGAAGCTGTGGTGTAATATATTTTAATTAAGAATTAATTAAAAATGATGGCAATTTCATAAAGCCTCACAGAAAATAGTGGAATTTACTTTCTGTCAGGAGTAAATTAGCCTGTGATTAAATAAAGGGCCTGCATTAATAGTGGAGTTATTTTTAAATTGTGCTATGAAGAATTATGTAATTTTTCCCAAATAAGTAAAATTAAAGTTTAATATTTAAAAGTGAGTTGTAAACAGTGGCAGAGAACTAACATGCTTACAAACCTGATATATTGTTTGTTTGTTAGAAAACTTTAGTGTAAATATTTTAAACTTCAGCATGTACACTGTGTGGCTTTAAAAAAATGAATTTTGGGGGCGCCTGGGTGGCTCAGTCGGTTGAGCATCCGACTTCGGCTCGGGTCATGATCTTACAGTTTGTGGTTAGAGCCCCACGTCGGGCTCTGTGCTGACAGCTTAGAGCCTGGAGGCTGCTTCAGATGCTGTGTCTTCCTCTCTCTCTGCCCCACCTCTGCTCATGCTCTGTCTCTCAAGAATGAATAAACGTTAAAAAAAAGTTTTTTTTAAATTAAAAAAAAAAATGAACTTTATCCTATTGTCCGGTTAGTAGTGCTCTTACAGGTAACCTTAACAGTGTTTTTCCTTTAGGTTTATTTTACAGAAGATCTGGGGAAATTCTTTACTAATCACTTAAATTATTTTTAAAGGAGGTACTCTTTTTTTTGGGGGGGGGGGGTGTTCTTCTCTAGAGTTTAAAAATGTTTCTTACTTAAATGTGGTTTTTCTTTGTAAATAATAATAGTTTTACTGAAGGTGATAGCACCCTGTTTGAAACTCTAAAAAGTATGTATTTCTTTGTGTTGAAACGATGTTTTCCTGAGCAGATTTAACAGGTGACGTTATTTTTATAAACAAAAGTTTTCAGTTCAGAAAAGTTTTTAAAAGGAAACTGTTTGATTTTGGGGCACCTGAATGGCTCAGTTGGTTACTAATCTGATTCTTGGGGTGCCTGGGTGGCTCAGTTGGTTGAATGTCTGACTTCAGCTCAGGTCATGATCTCATGGTTCATGGGTTTGAGCCTTTCATCAGGCTCTGTGCTGACAGTTCAGAGCCTGGAGCTGGTGTGGATTCTGTATCTCCCTCTCTCTCTGCCCCTCTCCTGCTCCCTCTCTATCTCTCAAAAATGAATAAATGTTAAAAATTTTTTTAAATCCAACTTGATTTTGGTTCAGGTCATGGACTCATGGTTGGTGAGTTCGAGCCCTTTATCAGGCTCTGCATTGAGCCTGCTTGGAATTCTCTCTCTCTCCCCCTCTCTCTCTCCCCCTTCCTTGCTCGCTTGCTGTCACTCTCTCAAAATAAATAAACATTTATAAATAAATGGAAAACATGTTTGATTTGGATTTGGATTATAATTTGACCATAGTAGAAGAAAGGCTGTATAACCTAATAAATGCATATATTTCATTTATGTTTTCCCATACATTCACATATGGTATCATCTCAGTGTTGTAGTTGATTGTATTAGATTATTACGTACAGCTCCACACGATACTTGTGACATCCTCAACCTTAATTTGGTACTTCATACTTATGAAATACACATTAATGAATAGCTGAACTGGGGGATTTTATAGATAATCTGTATCAGTAGTTGTATTATTTGGGTATACTTTGTATATTGGTGTATAATTTACATACATTTGTGAGTTTTTGTTTTTTGTTCAGTAGGTAATAAAATGTGAGTTTTTCTTTGTTAGTAACTGTTACCATGCACTAGGTCTCAGTGCCTATGGGCAAACCCATTTAGCAAGTATGGATCTTGTATATGAAGGTTCATATTACAGCAATATTGCAGCCACTATGATATTCGAAACTCAGAAATACAGTTGTGGGAAAGGGGTAAGTGAACATTCCTTGGTTCCCTTTGCAAATGCTTATTGTTGCTGCTGATTGCTAACATTTTCAAATTTACCCCAGTCATTGTAGTATGTGAAAATATATACGTTATTTAAAAAATCGTCATGACTCTCTGTATTTACTTTTATTCACTTGTCTGTGTTACTCAGAAAATGGATTTTATGTACCTCTATGTATTACACTGTTCATTGCTTTTATCTTAATGTTGATTTTAAGTTGTAAAGATAGTTTTAAAATGACTGAACTTAGCCTATATAGTATTAACACAGCTCTTTTTAAGGGGAGAGATCGTATTTTTTTTAGTGATAGTTTTAAAGAGTGTTTTCTGTGTTAGGTTTGGGGACAATTTTATATTTCACATGGTTCCTAAGACAGTTTTAGAAGACTAAATAGTTGATTAGTTCTTCAGAACTTCTGTGGTAGTTGTTTTGGATCAGTCTACCTTTGTTTTTATCTTTTTTAAGAAAAATTCAAAAGGATTCCCGGGCACCTGGATGGCTCAGTCAGTTAAGGGTCTGACTCTTTGGTTTCAGCTCAGGTCATGATTTCACAGTTTGTGGGATCAAGCCCCACGCTGGGCTCCGTGGAGCCTGCTTGGGATTCTCTCTCTCCCTCTCTCTCTCTGCCCCTTCCTTGCTCACACTGTCTCTGTCTCTCTTAAAAGTAAATAAATGTACTTTAAAAGGATCCAGTACATTTTTATTTTGGAGTTTAGAAGTAGAAAAGAATGGTTAAGAGAATGAAATATAGATGCAGTGGGTAAATGTTCAGAGATTTGGATGGTGTTATAATTAGAGAAAAGAAGGCTAAAAAAGGTTGAAGGTTTTTATAAGATCAATGCCAAGTATTTGTTTTCTGTATATTATTATTTCTTTAAAATGTATATTTACTATTACTACTATTGTTTTTCTTTTGTAATTTATATTTAATTTTATCTTCGTTAAATAAAAGATAAACATAAGCAAGTGACATTAAAATGAAAGCAGTAAAGATTTTGCTTGGCTTTTGGAGGAGCTACTTGACCACTAGTTTGAAAAATAACTGCTCAGTTTGTGAGTCTCTGTATCTATTGGTGTGTTTTGGAGATGTGTTAGATATGCCTGTAGTCAGGGATCTTGAACAAAAGCTTCCTCAAGGGCCCTCCATTTCTGTCATCCCACGTTCCTGTATTGATCTGGTATTTGCAAGGAAGGATATGCCTTTAATTTCATGAGAATGAAATATCCTAATTAATTTGTGCTTGGCACAGGACACTTAGGCTTCTTGTTGCTTTTCTCCTAGTGGCTCAAAAGAAAAGAGAACTCTCTGGTAGTCTCTAAGGCATATCTTAAGTCTAGTGAACCAGGCCTTGTTTATAAGGAAATTTACAAGGTCTAGAAAGATAATACGTAGACCTATTATAGTAGAATTAAATTAGACTCTATGTGGTGAATTAAATCTGACTGAAGATTTTTATTTTTATTTTTACTTTTTTTTTTTTTTTAACATTTATTTATTTTTGAGACAGAGAGAGACAGAGCATGAGCGGGGGAGGGTCAGAGAGAGAGGGAGACACAGAATCGGAAACAGGCTCCAGGCTCTGAGCCGTCAGCACAGAGCCTGACGCGGGGCTCGAACTCACGGACCGCGAGATCATGACCTGAGCTGAAGTCGGCCGCTTAACCGACTGAGCCACCCAGGCGCCCCCTTTATTTTTACTTTTTCATACTTTGTGCTCACTAGAGAAAGGGAGACCATTAGATTCCCAAGAATCCATGGTCTCAGCATTTCTTTCTGTAGCTCCAGCTGTCGTAACGTGACAGACAGTGCTTGCTACCATTTATTGAGAACTTACTACTTGCCATGCCTTGTGAAAAATGCTTTACATATGCATTAATTCCTTTAATCCTCATATCAACTCTGTGATTTAGGTCACTGGTTCTCAAACTTTATGTTTTCAGGACCCCTTTCCATTCTACACAGAATTATTGAGAGCTGTGGAGATCTTTTGCTTATGCGGATTATACCTATCCATAGTTACCATATTAGAAATCTCTAAAAATGTATTACTTTATTGTAAAATAATGATAGTAAACTGATGGTATTTTGACCTAAATAACATTTTAAAGATACAAAGCAACTCCTAGTTTCCAAAAGAACACAGAAAGATGAATGCTATTTTTTTTGCAAATCTCTTAATGTCTGACTTCAACAGCATGGTTCTCCTACCTGCTCTGTGTTCGGTTCATTGTAATCTTATACACTTCATGTAGCCCCTTGTAAACTTCATTGTACACTCATGGGCAAGTGAGAATATAAACGGAAACAACATCTTTGTAACATTATGAAAATAGTTTCGACCTTTCCAGACCTCTCAGGAGCCCCAGGGGTACCTGGGCCACACCTTGAAAACCACCGATTTAATTAAGTGTTCGCATTTTACAAATAAACATAACTATTTACTTCTGATAGGCTGTACTGCTATCAACTATCCATTTTTCTTTGTCTTTTTTGCTCTCAGTTTTAGCATTAGAGGATCCATCCATGATTGTGATATCACCAAGTTTAATCTAGTTAGCTTACCTTATTTTAGAATCTAACTTGGGAGCTTTGCTAGACTATCCTGTGTATCTATTGAATTTTGCATTGGGAGACAAACTTTCTAATGTTAACTGTGATGGCAGTTTCAACCAGTTCAGTTCTAGCATAGTATCTTTAAGTGAGGAAGGGAATGACATTAATATTTAGCTAATTCCAAAAGTTAAAACATTTAATTCTGAGGATAAACTGCTAAAGTTGAATATAGTGCAGAGATTCTAGCCTACTACATTCCTTTATTCACCACAGTCTTAGCAAATTCTGGGAATGATTTTTACCTACTTCAAAATTTCCTGGCTCAAATCTTTCATATGTAGGATTCTTTATAAGAAAGAAAAAAGAAAAGAAAAGAAAAGAAAAGAAGAACTTCCTTACTTGAAATCCAAATAATTTATTTACTGTTCTCATATCTTGATTATTTGTCATGGATGATAGGAATAACCTTCCTCTTTTCTCAAAATGTTTTTATGTGAAATTTGAGACAGGATTGAAAATCAGATATCATAAGTGCTTGGTGACTCTAGCTTGTCTGGAGTATTCACTGATTAATGTAGGGTCATTGGTGATTAGGGGAATCTTTCCTTTGAAAATATATCTATGATTATGAATGCTACAAACACATAATAATGGTAATATCAGTGCTAAGTATTTAGACAGTTCAACTTATTGTGTGAGGACCTTATTGGGAAGAATAGATTGCTCTGTCCTTCAATTATGGGCATAATTTTTAACCTAACAAAATTATGCAGTGTATAAATGAATGCATTTGAATGAGGTATTGGTAGAAATTCTGAAGTAGAGGTTTATGTAGGATATATGCAATTTTTCTATTTTAATTTTTAGTTATGAAATATTTCAGCCACACAGCTCTCTATATTCCCTTCTGCTAAATTTAATAAATGTTAGCATTTTGTCATATCTGTTTTAAATGTTTATTAAAAAATAAACCCAGTTACATATGGCTGAAGATTTCCCAT
Organism: Panthera pardus; assembly: GCF_024362965.1. Lineage (NCBI taxonomy): Eukaryota > Metazoa > Chordata > Mammalia > Carnivora > Felidae > Panthera > Panthera pardus. The sequence goes on from NW_026526766.1 coordinate 84,165,885, forward strand.
ACTTTCAGCCCGCTAACTTTCCTACTTACACAAAAGTAGTGATTATCTTACAGTTGGTATATATGCTTCCCATTTGCATTTTTAAAAAATGTACTACTATATGTATGTGTTCATAAATAATACATAGTATTTTAGCGTTGATATAAATTATATACAGTACACATGTGTATTCAGTGTACCTTGAGTATATGTAATGTATATATTTTATATCTTGTTTTTTTTCTCACTGTTTTTTGAGTGTATGCAGTTTGATGACCTATGAATCGATTTTATTCATTGTAACTGCTTTGTAATATTCCATTGTGCATATAAACTTCATATACATTTCATTGTTGATTGATGCTTAAATTGTTTCCAAAGTTTTGCTATTATAAGTATGCTTGCACACATGTTCTTGTTCACATACAAATACTTCTTCTCTGTGTTATATACCTGAAAATAGCAATGTTGGGGTTATAGAGTATTCGATATTACTTGCCGTTGCTAAATTGCTCGGCAAAGTATTTATACCAGTTTATGTTGCCACCAGGAATAAAACTATTTGGCACATACCTTTGCTCTGGAATTATGCACTTATTTTTCAGAATCAGAAACTAAATTCATTTAGGACCTCAGTCATCTATATCTTTATGTGTTGGATATAGATATCAGTAACTTTGAAGTTTGGACTTTCGCTGGATATAGTAATTGGTATTTTGGTTTTTTTGGACGCTCTGATTTGTTGTCCAGAGGACTTAAGTTATTAGTAAGCTGACAAGATAAACACAAAACTCATTTAGTTAAATGTACTTGTATCCATATATTTACTAGGCAATAATTTTGTTTTGACTTGCCAGATCTGATATATGTAACTGTACGGCCCAGACAAGTGTTCCATATTTCAGAGTAATTAATGGTTTATGTAGAAATGCTCCAACTATATTTTTATTTGTTGAACATAATTTATTAGGAATCAAACCCAGCATATTTAGGATCGGACCAAAGTTCAGGTGGTTTTAAGGCGTGGCGTGTTGATATGCATGTCACAATAAAGATTTGTCGTAACAGAACCCTACAAAAGGGGAGATGGGAATAAATACTTTACAGCTCTTCTGCTATCTGGCACCATTTTTTAATGTATTCTAAGCCTGTAATAAAATTTTACTGGTTGATCATTTAAATGCAAGGCTAGAAATAAATTTGATGATCCATCTGGAAAAATAAGATTGGTCAGTTTTTAAAACTACTCTTGACCTTTCAATTAGCATATCAAGTTATATCAGACCAAACATAGCAGCTTCAGGCTCTAGTTAAACAATTTATTTATAATAGAAAGTTATTGACCACAAGGTTCTCTCACATATTAAAAGTTTTGTAATGTATTCAGAATGTCTAATTTATTCAATTTATTAGGAAATCAAAAGGAACATAGAGTTCTAAACATCATTCTGACAGATTTGTTTGCCCTTATTTCTATTAAAAGTATTTCAAAACCTTTGATTTGATACTGAAAATCAGTATATATAAGTCACCTTCTTTGTTCTAGGATAAACAGAATGCATGCTTTCTGCAGTTCCCTTGATCAATGAGAAAATGCCTTATAGCAAAACCACATGGAGAGAATGTAGCTGTAGGTAATCCCCCGAGAGCGTTTTTGATTGGAGCTGGGAGTTTGGTATTGAAAGAAGAGGGAGACAGACAGGTTGTTTGAAAAAATTCCCATTAGACCAAATGCTTATGTTGGAGCGGTGCTGCAACATTTTTCATGAAGAAAGTGCAACTTTATCAATTTTAAAGGTTAAAGGCTGTTTGTTGCGTGATTGTAATAATGTATTTCTGTTTTGGAATTTTTGTATACATCTTATTGCACTTCATTAGCCAGTAGACCAGAAATTTCATTTATTCACATGCCGCTTGCCAGTCCTTCTTTTCTAGGATTTTGTTGTGGAAATGCATTATTAAAAAATCTTTCATTTGGTTCTTAAAGTCATGGCAACTGCAGGACATTTTCTTTAGCTAATACACTCTTGTCAAGTTTACAGATGGCAAAAAGGGAGATAAACTTGATATGATTTCCAGTTATTGTGATATACGTACCATGTTCATGTTGATAATCTTTCAGGAATTCTGATATCGGTAATGAGTAATCTCAATGTTTACTTTGCTAATCAGGGGTTAAACTTCTGTACATATTCAAATTTTGGTGCAATTTAGTTCACATTCTCATTATGTGACATGAATATGTGCTTAATTTCGAGTATCTCAGCAATTTGCTTTGCAGTTTTCCTTTCAGCCAAACTGTTAGGATACTCAATATCTCAATGTCCCTTTCCTTAAATTTAAAAAAAACAACCAAGTACAAATATTTAGCATTTTCCTGAAAGAACAGAAGCAAAGTTATTGTTTTAAGAAGATTCTAGTTGTAGGGGCGCCTGGGTGGCTCAGTCGGTTAAGCGACCTACTTCGGCTCAAGTCATCATCTCAGGGTTTGTGAGTTCGAGCCCTGCATTGGGCTCTGTGCTGACAGCTCAGAGCCTGGAGCCTGCTTCAGATTCTGTGACTCCCTCTCTCTCTGCCCCTTCCCTGCTCATGCTCTTTTTCTCTCTCAAAAATAAATAAACATTAAAAAAAATTTTTTTTAAAGAAAAGAAGATTCTAATTGTAGAATGAAAGTGCCATGGTCTTTTGAAGATTAGCTTGGTCCCAGCACTGCTCTGTGGCAGTGGAGCCCCAAATGCCTGGCCAAGCATCCCTTACCGACATCTGGAACCAGTTGCAATACATCACTGTCAAAACTGCTTTCTATACGTATCTGCATTTACACATTAGTTACCCACGCAGCACTCATCAAAAAAGCTGAACAATCTTGACATGGTGTCCCTTGTGGAACTGCAAAGGTGAACCGAAGTTGGGAGGCAGTGTCTCGCGTCACTGTCTGCTGAGCTCTTACAACAGGAAGCCTGATTAAAAGTGAAAGGAAAAATTTATCAGTTGCCTCAGCTCTGTAGACTTCAGTATAATTTTTTATTTACAAAAGCGATTTTTTGTATTATGTTAAAGCACATGTATTAAGAGCACCAAACTGATTTTATTTGTTTAGAAACAAGGAAAATATTTCTGATTTTTAGTTGATGAGTTGAAAAAAAGGTGGCTTTGTATGTTTCTTAGATTTGCTATTAGCTAAATATCTTCTAAGTATTGTTTTGAAAAAGCTTAAATTTAAAAATAGAACCATGAATTATAGATTAAATACTGATGACACTGTGTCACTTAAATTTAACTGAAGAATAGTATAAAATTTGAAACAGTTGATCTTTGCCATTATATTGGTAATAAAAATGTTTTTATTAATTTTCAAAAAGCTGAATAATAGAAAAGGAGAAGTAGTTATTTATAGATGTTCGAAATTGTATATTTGTGCTTTTGTGTTGTTGTTGTTGTTTTAGTTTTTATTTAAATTTCAGTTAACATGGAGTGTAATACTAATTTCAGGTGTACAATTTAGTGATTCAGCACTTAAGATACAACACCCAGTGCTCATCACAACGTGTATGTACCTTAATCTCCATTACCTATTTAACCCATCCCTTATCTGTGCTTTTGAAAAAGAAACACAAATTTTGACAAAAAATAAACATTGGATCTATTTATATATATATATATATATATATATATATATATATATATATATATATATATATAAACTATTCAGGATACTTTGCTAACATATACTCTGCAATAATACTAATCATAATCATAACCATTGCTGACATTTACTGGGCTTTTTAAAATGTGCTAGAAACATTCTGTGTACTTTATATGGATTATCTTATTCAAACTTAATAAATAAGGTTCTATATCCCCCATTTGATGGAAGGAGAGCCATGTTTAATGAAGTTAAATGATTTACCCAAATTCATACAATTAATAAACGATAGAACTAGGATTCAGTCCCTTAGCAGTCTGATTCTAGAGCTCATACCGTTCTTTTTGTTGTTGTTTTATTTTTGGGTTTTTTATCCATTGTTTTATATGTTTTACTTTTTATTATAAAAATTTCCAAGTATACAGGAGAGAGTACCGTGAACCTTAATATAACCATCAACCAGATGTAACCACCGTCAGTATATTTGTTTCATATTTCCTCCCAACAACTTTTTCCCTGCTAGAATATTTTAAAGCAAATTCCAGACACCATGGTATTTCATCTCTAAATACTTAAATTCTCTCTTAAAGAAGGTATTTTCTTCCTTACGTAAACTACAGTGGCACTATCACACCTCACAAAATTAACAAGAGGTCTTCAATTAACAAGACTTTCTAAATACCCTCTAATATCCTGATTTCCTGATTGTCTAACATAAGTCTTTTTACAGTTGGATTGTTTGGATCAGCATGTAAAAATGTCCATTTACTATATTTGATTGTTATGGTATTAGCTATCTTTTAAATTAGAACAGATAGGGTCCCCCGGTGGTTCATTCAATTAAGTGTTGGACCCTTGATTTCTGCCCAGGTCATGATCTTGTGGTTCATGGGTTCGAGCCTCATGTCGGGCTCTGCGCTGTCAGAGAGAGATTTCTCTCTCCCCTTTCTCTCTGCCCCTTCCCCTGCTTGCGCGCTCTCTCTCTCTCTCAAAATAAATATATATTAAAAAAGTAAATTAGAACAGGTGGACGCCCCCCACCACCATTCTTTTCCATATACCGTTGACTTGTTAAAGAAACCAGAGTGGTTACCCTTGTAGAATACCTCACCTTCTGGAGTTCGCTGATTACTTCCTTGTGGCATTAATTTATGTCTCTATTCCATGAATAGATCTAGAAGCTTGATTAGACTCATATTGTATCACATCAGTCATAAAGTTTGGTTGTCTTACTTTTTGTAATACTAAGATTGATCAGTGGATTCCATAGTGCTGGCCTGATCCTTTCACTGTAAAGTTCCTTATTCATCTTCTAATGGTTTTACCATGCATGGATGATCAGTGCTTGAATTACTGAATTTCTTAGGGGTTGAGAATGGTAATTTCCAATTATTTTATTCCTTCTTCATTTATTAGCCAGAATTCTTTAAAAGAGCTTTATTTGCTCCACTAAGGCTATTTGGTTATCCTGAAATATAATTCATACCAGAAAGGCAGTATAAAATGCTTACTTCTTTCTCTTTGATTATCTATTTCCAGAGTAATGAGGTAGTGCCTTAGTATCTTCCAGTGGTATGTAAGTTTTTTGGTGTATTTCTTTCATTCTTTCTTCTGTTTTCCCTCTTTTTATTTTTTAGTAGTTATTATGAAGTCTTGGCTTTAAGTATCTCAGTGTGTTTTAATCAGTTGCAGGCACTGTACTTTTTTTAATTGAAGTATTGAGACGTTCACATTAGTTTCAAGTGTGCAACATAGTGATTCAACAAGTTTATCCATTTTGCTGTGCTCACCACAAATGTAGCTGCCATGGGCATTATACTTTTTGATGCTGAAATTGTCCCACATTTATCCAGTGGAAGCCTTTCTAGATGGCTTGTATGTCCTTTTGACAAGACTCCATTATTAGCTTTCATAGCTTTCTACTTTCTGGTGCAACAAAATATGCCAGGCTCATCTTGAATATTCTTTGCATTAGACCTGGTATCTGTCATTTCTCCGGAGTCATCGTTCTTTGTATTGAGAAATGATATACAGTTACCACAGTATGGGTACATATAGAAATTGAATTGTTTGCTTTTAGGAAAAAGGAAGGGAAAAGACATGAGTTCACACTGGTAATTCTAATTCAAATTTAAGATTACAGGGGCTTTTTTTACTTAACTTCTTTGGTCTTACACTTGTATCTCCTTTATTCTAAAAATTGGATTCCTAGCCAAAGTAACATAATTACTTATTTTCTGTATCTTATGTTATGTTTATAACGGTTTCAAAATAACAATGGACTATTGAATGAAGTTAAAGTCTTCCTTGGACTTTTGGGGGAAGGTCCCCTCATTATATCTCCCTAGGATGTACAAACAGACCACTGTGTGTGTGTGTGTGTGTGTGTGTGTGTGTGTGTGTGTAATTTTTTTTTTTTTTTTTTTTTTTTTTTTAAGTAATTTCTACGTCCAACGTGGGGCTTGAATTCATGACCTGGAGATCAGGAGTCACATGTTCTACCCACTGCCAGCCAGGCATCCCCCGCTGTTTTGAGGTCAGACCGATAGGCTGTTACATCATTTATTATATTAGTCTTCAGTTTTTAAGATGGTTCTCTCCCATGACTTGGAGCCTGTATGGACTCCTTCCAGCGTTAGTAGTTGGTTTCAGCTTCGTTTGTCTGGGATCCCACATAACATTGGTCCCTTTCTCTCTGGAGTGACTTTTTGTTGATGAGGTCTGGGTTCCATGTCTACAGCCCCTTTTATACTAATTGTTGTCATCACCACTTGCTGCTATTGGATGTTTTTTGGCCATACCTGTCTGTATTCTAGGGTTTAGGGGGATTCCTTTAAACCTACTTTTGTAGAAGATGTCTTTTTCCTGAGTGCTCTCTCTTGTTCTGATGGTGAAATTTGGTGAGATTTTAAAAAATATGTACACTGTTGTGTTCTCATTTCAGGGTGTGTGTAATCTTAACCACTGTATGACACTGCTCTGTGATGCTGTTGTATGCAACTTGGTTTAAGAAGGGTTTCTTTTGAGCTTTATCCTTGGGTGCAAATTATCGAGGTATGATTAGGAAGAAGAGCGAATAGGGAGAAGAAATCAGTATTTACTCTAGTAAGTTCCTGCAATATCCCAAGAATGTGCTGGCAATGAAAAAAATACTACATTTTATTGCTGAATCCTCATGATACCGCCATGAATTTGTATTATCTTAATTTTATAGATCAGAAAATTGAGGATTAGCAAAATTAAGCAATTTACCTAAGGTTGCATGGCTAATAAGTGAAGGTTCTGGATTCAAATGTATCTGTATCTGGCTCCAGAGCCTGTGCCTTTCCTATTTACACTATACTTAACTTTCTAGAAACTTTGTGTAACATGGCTCTCAAAGGTAGCTTGCAGAGTTATTTAAACCAAAAGGTTTTAGTTTGGGGCAAAAAACACAAATCAACTTTGTGTAAACTCAGGTTAATTCTCTTAAGACATTTGCACTGATTGTGGGATATCTGCAAAGATTCTTAACGTTTTTGAAAAACGCTAGCTTAAAAGGTTGAGAAGGATATTTAAATGGTGTCTTTTCTTTGGTTCTTTATTAAAGATGAAGGAAGTAGAACATGTGCTACCATAAAATATATGTGGCTTCCAAATTCTTAGGAAAGTGCCAGAATGGTGTTGCATAATAGAATGCTGTTCTACCCACTGAGCTCCTTATCAGTGTTGTAACTCATAAGTGAAACTCACTTTTCCTGATGTCCTCCCCTGTCTTAACATTTTGTCAAGAAGCACTGTTAGGCCCACAGAGTCGTGGTTTGTAGAGAACTGGGTTCACGTTTGCTGCAGATGAGGTTTGTAAGGAGAGCTTTGGACAAAAGAAAATAGGGGAAATGTTTTCCAGTTCTAGATCAAATTCTGTTTTTAGAGAAGAAAAGAAAAATTGGGCTGTCTAGGAACAGATAATCTTTTTAGGCACCAGAATGATTTTAGCACTTTAAAAAGAAATTTTTTTTCTTCCCTTTCTCCCCCCATTCTTTTGGTCCCTTTTTCACCTATCATTTCCAGCAAAATGGTACTGATGTCTCCATTCCTTGGGTGTTAAGAATCAGAATGCAGTTTATCTTTTGTTCAGTTTAACTTTTTAAAAATAACAGCTCTTTTGAAATAGAATTCATGTATCATACAGTTCACTCAAAGTGGACAATTCTTTTCTTTTTTTTTTTTTTGTAGCATATTCACTGAATTTTTCAACCATCACAACAATCAATTTTAGAACATTTTCATCACCTCCCAGACAAAGCCTCGTACCCATTTCCTCCTAATCCTCCCCACCCCCAGCCTAGGCAACCACTACTCTACTTTCTGTCTCTATAGTTTTGCCTATTCTTGACATTTTATTTTTTTTTTAATAATTTTTTTAAGTTATTTATTTTGAGAGAGAGTTTGCAAACAGGACGGGCAGAGAGAGAGAGAATCCCAAGCAGGCTCTGTGCTGTCAGTGCATAGCCTGATGTGGGGCTTGATTTCTGGAACCACGAGATCATGACTTGAGGCAAAACCAAGAGCCACAGGCTTAACTGACTGAGCTACCCAGGTGCCCCTATTCTTGACATTTTATTTTATTTTTATTATTTTTTTTAATGTTTATTATTTTTGAGAGAGAGACACAGAGAGAGAGAGAGAGAGAGAGCAAGCAGGGAAGGGGCAGGGAGAGGGAGACACAGAATCGGAAGCAGGCTTCAGGCTCTGAGGGCTGAGCACAGAGCCTGACGCAGGGCTCGAACTCAAAGACTGTGACATCATGACCTGAGCCGAAGTCGGTGACCTAACCAACTGAGCCATCCAGACTCCCCTATTCTTGACCTTTAAAATTAGTGGAGTCATACAATATAGGGTCTTTTATGATTGGCTTAGCATTCTGTTTTCAAAGTTCTTCCATATTGTAGCATGTATCAACATTTCATTTCTTTTTATTGCAGAATAAATGTCCATTGAATGGATATTTTATTTATTTATCCATTTATCAGTTGATGGATATTTGGGTTGTTTTAGTTTTTTGGCGATTATGAATAATGCTGCTGTGAACATTGTGTGCAAGTTTTTGTGTGGTCATACACTGCCATTGTTCTTGGGTATATACCGTGGAGTGGAATTACTGCATCACGTGGTGACTCTGTTCAACCTTAGAGGAGCTGCCAGACTTTTTTCCAAAATGGCTGCACCATTTTGTATTCCCATCTGCACTGCATGAGGTTCCAATTTTAGTTTAACTTTTAATAGTGTTATCAGTCAGATACATTCTGCTTGCTTTCTCTGACCCAGAGATTCTTCTCGGTACTAGGAATACAGCAGTGAACGTGGCTGACAAGTGTGCAGCCTTCAAAGACCATACAATTAAGTGCAGACAGACAGCTAATAAATAAGTCAATAAATAGAATAATTTAAGAGCATGATAAATGTTATGAATTATTGTAGGATGAGACTTCAGAAAGAGTAGTCTGTGAAAGTTTCCATGACAGAAGAAAATATGTGAACCAAGACTCTCCCTGGAGAGGGAACAAGGGATGCATAAACTCCATTAAGTGTCACCTTTCACAGATTTATTTTTTAATGTTTATTTTATTTATTTTGAGAGAGAGAGTGAGTGGGTAGGGGCAGAGAGAGAGGCAGAGAATCCCAAGCAGGCTCTTCGCTGACAGTGGGTGGGTGGGGGGACCCAACGTGGAGCTCGAACTCACGAACTGTGAGATCATGACTTGAGCTGAAATCAAGAGTCAGCAGCTTAATGGACTGAGCCACCCAGGCGCCCCATCTTTTCACAAGTCTTTAAAGTGATAATGCTCATGTGATACTGGCTAAGACTTATAACAGACCACTTGTTTTTACCTTTTTGTGATCTATTTATATCCTTTGCTTGCTTTTTTATTAGTTTGGCTTTTCTTATTGATTGATAACAGTTCTGCATATTTTGGATTCTAATCCAATAAAATGTAGATAAAATATATGCAAAGACAATTAACAGAAAAGTCAATACGAATCACTTTTTTTTTTTTAAGTAATATCTGTGCCCAACATAGGGCTTGAACTCACAACCCTGAGATCAAGAGTCACATGCTTTACCGACTGAACCAGCAGGCACTCCAATACAACAACTCTTTTTTTTTTTTTAATGCTTATTTTGAGAGAGAGAGAGAGAGAGAGAGAGTTAGCAGGGGAGGGGCAGAGAGATAGGGAAACAAAGAATCTGAAGCAGGCTCCAGGTTCCAAGCTGCCAGCACGGAGCCCTACACAGGGCTCGAACCCACAAACCCTGAGATCATGACCCTGAGCTGAAGTCAGACGCTTAACCAACTGAGCCACCGAGGTGCCCCCAATAACTCTTTAAACATGCAAATAAAATTGCCTATCCTCATTCAAAATTAGAAAAAGAAATAACCACTTATCAAGCATTATTATGTGCCAAACACACAGTTCTAAGCACCTTGTATGTATTAACTCATATAATTTTCACAAGAACATTTGAAATTGAAGTATTATCCCCATTTGACTTATGAGGAAGTGGAGGCTCAGAGGTTAAATTAGCTGTCCGTGGTTGCACAGTGAATGCAGAGCCAGCTGGGCGGCAGAATCCCAGAACCCACCTTCTTGATCACTGCTTTCCACTGACTTTCAAGAGTCAAAACATGGTAACAACTGCACCAAGCTACCATTTTTCGTCTAGCAGATTGGCAGAGATTAAAAAGTATGCTAAAAGTGTGATGGAGACGGGTGTGTAGAGAGGCACTTTTAAAATTGCTTGGTGTAAATGCAAATTGATATAACCTTCTTTGGAGGGCAATTTGGCAATATCTAGCAGAAGTTTAAGAGTACATAATCTTTTGACCCAGTAATTGCGATTCTTGGAAGTTAGCCTCCATATATATTTGTATGTAAGAAATCTTGTATGTATTCAAAGATAAGTCTAGCATTTGTTAAAATAGTATAAGCTTGGAAACAATTTAAATGTTCATTAGTAGGAGACTAGTTAAATAAGTTATGTTACTCCCATTCAGTGTAATACTGTAACCCATAAAATAGAATGATGAAGCTCTTGATGTATTCATTATGCACTAATATAAGACCAGTTTCCAAGATATGCCAAATAAAAAAATTAAGGTACAGAACAGTGTGTATATGCATTAAATATATCTATATCTAATAAAGGAAAAGTAACAGAAATACGTACTTATTTTGTGTACGTGTATATCTATCTATCTATCTATCTATCTATCTATCTATCTATCTATTTCCAGGCACACAGAAGAAACATATGACATTTGCCTCTGGAGGAGAACAAGGGGTTTGCATTCAGGAATAGGAAAACAACTTTAAAATGTTGTACTTTTTGCATTTTGAACAATGTGACCTTACATTAAAAATGTTAAAAAGAAAATATGCTTCAAAAGGAATCTAGATGGTATAATTAAGGTTGATAAAGAGCTATTTTGATCTATTCTGCAGTTTCTTTTTCCAAATAGTGGTCTCAAGAACGTTCACAATGTTGGTTGGTTTTCCCAAAAGGTGGCCTAAAAGATGAATCCTTGGTTGGCGTTGTCCTGTTGAAGCCGTAGATGGAAACATGTTAATAGCAGAGCCAATGCCATGTATTTGGCACTCTGAGAAAAAAGACTTCCCATCCTTTCTTTCTTTTCTCTTCCTTTTCTCTTCCAAGCAATTGGTTCTTGTTCTCACAACGTTAAAGAAACTTTTGCAATCCATATGAACAATCGCTACACTAAGCTACAAACCACCTCTAAATTTGTAGTGCTCAGCTTGTAGCTCCTTAGTATCATCAGAAACTCCACACATATTTGGGTAGACAGAAGATTTGGGTTACAAATGGGAAGTAATAGGAAGATATACATTGCAGGAATATGAAGAATCTCCTATCAAATTACACTCTTAGTATATAACCAAGTTATCTATATAAATATAATTAAGTCTGTTGTTTGCTAGTGTTACAACTTGATGTTCTTTGTTCTTCATAAGATTAAATTGGACTCTGCTAGTGTCAAGTGACAAAAATACATATGCATAACACTAGCTGTTTGTGCTAAAGCACAAAATATTTGGAGAGAACAAAGGCCAGTAATGGTGGCTGGTACTGTATTGTCGAGACTTGAAATGTATGGTACTAATCTAAGAAGGTTTGATGGACTGAAGAGAACAAAGTAGAATTTTGAAGGTGGGGAGGATGTATTTTTATTTTTTATTATTTTATTTTATTTTATTTTGGAGAGTGTTAGAGTTTCCAGCGAAGTCCTATATAAGGGATGAGAAATTTTTGCAAAGGTAGAAGAAAACAGGAAGCCAACGAGGTAAGATGGAGATTTTTTGTGGCGCTTAACTCCCATGAGAGAAGAATGGTTCACATGACGAGCTTTGGAGTCGTAGAGGCCTGGATTTGGGTCCCAGTTTCATTCCTTCCCAGCTAGGTTGCCTTGAAGAAGTAACTTAATAACCATTCCTTGCTACCTTTTAAATTCTAAAATGGAATTAAATAGAGTGCTTAACCTCAGGGGTAGTTGTGAGGATTAAATGGAATCGTGCATGAAGGCATATTGCCAAGTGCCTTGTACATAGTAGGTATTCAGTATGTGTAGTATAGATGTATGTTACTACTATTAATGGTAATTTTGAGGTAAGAATCAAGTGACTCTTATTCATTGTCATAGGTTTGAAGAATCAACAGGCAACATAATATGTAAAGAGAAATATACTCAGAAGATCTATCACTTTGTACAAGTCTATAAATTGAATAAATTAATGTCTTTTTTATTGCAATTCAATTAGAATGAGGTTTAAAAGACAGAGGAAGGACAAAAGAATAGCCTTGTAATAAAAATACTTTCTCTTTGCCTTTCACTCACTTAATGCATGTAACCTACTTCACCTTTAACTTCAGTGAGATTGAATGGGATAATGAGAGAACACATAGGAGTTCTTGAGATATAATAGATGCTCAATAAATGCTAATTTTATTCATATAATTCTTTATCTTCTCTTGCCAAAGGATGAAATGGAAAATAATTCTTGAGAAACAGGATTCTATGAAATGAAGGATAAATGGAAAGGTTGAAGGTAGAGGCAAGCATTGATTACTGGGTAGTTAGGTTGTGAACTCCAGTTGTGTTGGATGAACAGATGTAACTCCTTATACAATAAAAGTTAGCAAGATTTAACATGAACAGACAGAGGGAGAAAAGCCAAAGATTTACGGGGAGATTAAAAGCTTGGAAGCCAGAGAGCATATCAGTCCTGCTGACTCTGATAGGAGAGTTAGGGAAGATGTTTTAGATATGTTTGGTTTTGGGTGGCGGCATAACATCCAAGTATATACATTGTGTGGACAACAAGAAATGAAAGACTGGAGAAAGGGTAAGCGAAAGGGGTATTGTTGGTATATGATTTTTAAACATTCCAAAATTGTCTTTTCAGTGACCTTCCTGCTTATGGAATTGAGATAATGAACTCCTGACAACTAATACATTTATACTCCATTTAGAAGTATTTTTGCTGGCTTAAATTTCTTAGCGTAAAGCAAAAGCTCTAAGAGACCAATACAACGTTCTGTTATCTGTCAATCTTGAGATGCTCATTTCTGGGCTACAGGGAGCACTTTGGACAGTGGGCCATTCAGATGCCTCTTTGTAAATATGGGTGTTGGCAGAGGGTTTGTTTTTATGCTTCTTGTGTTCACAGACCTGTCCTTTGACTTTTTATCTTAACTAGTAAGGAAGATAATGAAGGTAAATAATTGTGACTTTGTTTAATGTTACGCTGCTATGTAAAATGTCCTCCAGAAAATTTTTCTGTAGATAGATAGAAATAACTTTGGAATAAAGAAGGAATTTTTCCAGGATGGAGTTTTCTTCTAAAGCACTGGAAGTGTGTCCATTTTGTTTTAGAGACCACTTAACAATGCAATTGTTTAATAATGTTCTTCTAATCATATGCAAATAATGCTATTCTCTGTACACATCGGTTTTTTAGCCGTTGTTTCTTATAGGGAATGTGTAACAATAGGTTAACTTCTTTTTTCTAGCCTTTTCTGCTTAGCTTTTATGTTATTACTTATATATGCTTTAGGGGCTTATTAGTGACCCCTAACACACATTCCATCCCTTAGCGAGAGCTAAACTTCAAAGTAAATTTTTCTCCTTTCCTTTGAAGAATTGGCCATTTTTCTTCCCTAACTCCTTGATCGTATTGGTACATTGACTATAATTTTATAACAGTTAGTGTACTCTATCTTTCTACATCAAGAAAATTTTTATTTGAAAAACTTAGTTTTAAAATATGCTAAATAGCCTTTTGGGGATATCATGTGTATGTGTGGGGTAAAGGACAAGGACTGGAAATATTTATATTATAAGATTATTTCTTTACCCTTACTCTTTCTTTCGAATCTCTTTCTAATTAAATTGTCACAAAAGAACATTGTAACGGGAGTTGAGGTAACAATTTGAACCTAAAAGGGTACCTTCTTTGTGGAAATTATTTGCTTGTTTGATTTTAAGTTGTTCAATTTGTTACTGTTATCGTCTGCCATAGAGCCTCACATTTTTTGGTTTCTGTTGACCAAGTAGCATCTAAGTATGTCATTGTTGAGAAATTATTTCATTATTATGTACTAACATTAGGACCCACCATATATACTAGGGATCGTGATAGGCTCTTTACATGCATCAACTCTGATTTGTTTGATTATTCCTCTTTTTCAGGTGAGGAAACTAATATTTAGGGAGGTTTAATAAATTGACCAAGACCACCTAGTAGTAGAGCTTGGATTTGCTCCCAAGTCTATCCAAATTTTCAGCCCATAGCCTTAGATCCTAAACCATTTGAATAATTAGATGACCATAATTAAATTTATTCTCATTGTTGAAAACTCAGATATTTTGTGGCAGTGTTTTTAAGATCAGACTTGGCTAATGCTTGTTTCTGGGGGATAGGAGAAATGTAGATTATTCTTCTGTCTGTGTTAATCTAGCACCCCCTAGTTACTGTGTTTTTTTGCCTTGGACTTGTGATATGGTAGGCACCAGAGAAATGCATGGCTGGATTTTTATGTACGTAACTGTTGCAACAGGACATTTATAACCACTCTGCTTTTCCTCCTCTTTGCTATTTCATCCCCAGAGTGTTGTCTTACCTCCGTTTGTTCAGTGACAGAGAAGAAAGAAAAGAGTGAAGTCTCTGGAGTATAGCTCTACTGTTGTATGAATTGTTTGGTGTTGAACTTGCAGTGCCTATAGTACAGCAAGCTTTTGTTCAGAATGCTGTTGGGTGGGCAGCGCTTGCTTCCTTTACTGTAGGCAGAATTGATTGTCTTGGTTAGAGAATCAAGGGAGATTAAGTTGATTTCTTAACTGTTCTGGATGTTGGAGTTAATTTTAAAAGAATGTTGTAGTAAACTGTGGCATTGGTTTAGTGTGAGACAATTTAAATGGGTAGAAATATTTCGATCTGAGTACGTTTGTGTTTTAGTGAAGTTTTTAACGCACTGTTAACAAGAAGCTAGATGCAAAATTTAAAGACAGTGCCCTATCTGAAATATGAAATGATTTTATGAGAGATTTATAATTCAGAAAGCATGTATTTTCTTATATTGTATCTAAGCTCTAATTTTGAAGGCTTTAATTTATATATATACATGTATATATATATATATATATATTTTTTTTTTTTTTGATGAAGTGTCAATTTATCTTCTGCCTTCAGATGATAAAGTAACTGACCTCCTTAAGATGGGGTTAGAAATATAAGCTGTTTTTTAAAGCAAAAAGTTGCTTCTGTGAGTTTTTCCTTGTACTGGCTCTTCTCTTTCAGGCCATCTTACTGAAGCTAAACATCAGTTCAGTTGACAACTTTACTCAATTCTAGGCAACAGTGGCCATGCTCTGGCCTGCAGAGACAGTGAATCCATTCTGGCTCTGACACCCAATTTTATTGTAAAACACATTCATGTTGACATCATATCAGTTTTCTGAACTATTACATGCATAAAAGAATTCACCCCTCTCCATTCAGTCTTTCTCAGCCTTCCAGTAAGGAGAAATTTACACACCCAATGTTTTCATTTTGCATTTAATGTGGTCTAGTCCAGAAAATAGCAGCTTCAGTTTTTTTTAAAAAATGTTTTTTTGAAGGCACTTAGCAGAGAGTATTAGCTTAATGGTGTTCATTGATAGGAGATGGCTAAAGAGAAATGCACAAGGCAATTTTTAGGCCAGAGCCCTTGAAGTTTAGGGTAAAACAGGTCAATATTGACCCAAGATTATGGGGATTAGTTGCCAGAGTTCCTATGCATGCAGCTTCCATTTGAAAGCTTCCTTGCCATGCCTCATTCATGCCCAATTTTGTGGGCTTTGCCTCCTTTTGGCCCTTTTTATTATTTTGTTTTCTAAAGGTCTTTTTTAATTGCTGATTTTTTTGTTTGGTTTATTTCTATTGGAGCTTGCAAGTCTTGCATTTAGAATGTTTCACATATGATCCAAATCTTCATCAGTTTATGGAGGGAAAAGTACCCTTTCTTATGTACGAAATTCAGCCCTTCAATTTTAATGTCAATTCTATCTTTGTGCTGAGTTTTACTGAAGCTGTCCTTGGCTTTCATGTTAAAGGAATGTCACCTTTTCACTTTTAATGGTGCTTGATTGACTTGTCTGATTTCCTGATCTTGAAATATTAAGATATTTCCTTTTCCTTTTTCTGTCTTTGGTGAATATGGGCTTCCCTAAAATATCCACAAGCCTCACTGAAGGGATTTAATAAGGTTTTCCTTGTTATTTGGTTCTACTGTTCTGAGACTGTCCATTGGGAATTTCATTTACTCGTAAGAGACTGAACATTCTAACATGGAGTGATTGCAAATTTTGTTTATAAACTAATATCATAAATGTCTCCATGTGATTACCTAAATATGTGTGTGTAATTTCCATAAGATTTTAA
>NW_026526766.1:84184987-84377487 GCF_024362965.1 Panthera pardus
TTACGGTATCATGACAATAATATACTACTTAAGAAAGCCTGAATGAACAGTAGGAAATTATAAAAGTAATATATCATAAAAGAAAAATGTTTAAATAAATTTTCATGGATTCAGAAGTATATGTTGTTAGTACACTTTAATTTTTAAAAAATGTAAAAAAATATTTTGTTGGAGTGTTGCATTCATGCCATAGGTCTTGACTGTAAAATGAAACTGATTTACTGAATTAATTTTTTTCTAAGTATATTCAGTAAAGTTTGTAAAGAAAAGTAAATATTAATTTCTCTTACTAAAATTTCAAGAAGATTTATGTGAGTTGGAGATGTCATTTGAGAAAGGAGGCTGAGGTTCCAAACAAAAATGATGAATCGCCTACCCATAAATTTATTTTTCTTTATTTTCTCGTCATGTAGAATGATTGTATATATGGCAGGGAAATAACATTATAAATACTCAATAGTACCATGTAATGTATAAGATTGTCAGATAAGTGTTACTGCTCTCGTGTCCATATTAAAACTAGACATTGCCAGACTGTGCTTCAGTTTATTCAAATAAGACATGTTGATGAACATATAGGGAAGTGCACACTATTATACACGCTGCTTGTAGGAGTATAAACTAGCATAACTTTTCAGGTAACTTTAGAGAAATATTTTGAACACCTTAAAAAGATGTATTCTTAAATATTTTGCTTTTAGGAATTAATACTAAGGAAATAGGGACAGACATAGAGATACGTGTACATAGGTGATCACCATAGAAACATCTTCCCTTTCTCTTTTCTTCTGTCTTCCTTTCTTTCCCTCTCTCCCAAGTTTTTATGGGGGGTGAATTTTGAGTCATACTACAGAAGATAGAACAGTAAAACACCCAACACCAGACTTGACCAACTCATGCCCAATCCTGCTCTTCTCACCTCCTTTAGCGTTCTCCCACACTTATTTTTTTAAAGTAAATCCAAGGCATGTTATTTCACTTGTAATTACTAGAATATGTAACTCTAAGAAATCAGGAATCTTAATAAAAAACCAAAAGGTATCACCATATTATACCAAACTATTAACATTAACAATGATTCTTTAATATCATCATCCAAATGGTTTCTTTGAATCAGAGTGCACATAAAGTATATTCATTGCAATTGGTTGGTATATCTTTTAAGCCTTTTTGCATTTAAAGCTTCTTTTCCATTTCATTTTCCCCCCCACAGTTTTTCCTGCCCTATTTTTTTTTACCCCCTGAAAAAACAGGATTGGTAGTCCTATAATTTCCCGGTCTGTATTTTGCAGATTGCATCTCCATGGTATAGTTTAACATGTTCTTCTGTTCTTTGTATTTACTGCAAGCTGACACTGGAGTCTCTGGGCTTAATCAGATTCTGGATTAATTTTTCTTTTTTTTCCTGCACGATTGCTTTATAGATTGTGTTATGTTCTTATATCAGGTGGCACATAAAGTTTGCTTTTCTTTCCTTTTTTTGTGATGTTGATAGTTATTGATGCTCAATGCCTACATCTATTGATTTATTTGGGATTACAAAATAGAGATATTTTAATTCTATTATTCCTTTTTCATTTGTTAGAATCATCTGTGCGGAGAAACTTCCCTAGATCTATTATTAAATTACTCAGTGGTTTAATTTGCGACACTATTCCTAATAAGACAAAATTGTAAACAATCAATATCCAACAGTGATATGGTTAAAATAAATTATTATTATTATTATTATTATTCTATATACTTATTTTAAATCATGTTTCAGAAGAATACCTACTAGGGACACCTAGGTGGCTCAGTTGGTTAAGTGTCCAACTTCGGCTCAGGTCATGATTTCACTGTTTGTGAGTTCGAGCCCCACATTGGGCTCTGTGCTGACAGCTCAGAGCCTGGACCATGCTTCAGATTCTGTGTCTCCCTCTCTCTCTCTGCCCCTCCCCCACTCGCACTCTGTCAATTTGTCTCAAAAATAAACATTAAAAATTTTTAAAAATAAAGAATACCTAATAATATGAAAAATTTTGCTATGTTTATAAAGTTTGCTAAATTTATAAAGCAGTTTATAAAATAGTAGTGTAATGTGTTCTTAGATTTTTTTTTTCCAAGTTTTTTCATATAAGGAGAAAAAATACTGGGAAAAAAAGACCAAATATTTAAATTGTAGTTATCTCTCAGTAGTAGAAGTAGGATTCTTTACATTTTCATTATTATACTTGTCTGTATTTTTCAACTTTTCCACAAAAGTCATTTACTTGTTTTATACTTTTTTTTTTCCCTTACCATTTGTTCAAGTGAGCAAAGCATGATCTTGAAGCTGGATCTTCTCTAGTGGACTATCTTGTCCCATCTTTTAATCCACAAATTAACCTGTAGAAGAGTTGTAATTGCAGAGTTACAAATAGATCACCGCGATCTAAATTAAGTGGTATCTCCTCTAATAGCTTTTTGTGATAGGTAGGTTTCTTACTATCTTTGTACATCCAGATGCTTCGCACAGGGCCTGGCACAGAGTAGTATCAGTAAACATGTTCAATTGAACAGGAGCTA
This sequence comes from Panthera pardus, assembly GCF_024362965.1. NCBI lineage: Eukaryota > Metazoa > Chordata > Mammalia > Carnivora > Felidae > Panthera > Panthera pardus. Next base: position 84,187,535 of record NW_026526766.1, read on the forward strand.
GGATAAGCTGACCTTACAGTCATTGCTGGACGTAACATGTTAATTGTTCACATCTAGTTCTTTGATGCTCCCTTACCCTGCATAAGTTACCTTGAGTGAAATATTTCCACTTCTGCTTTATAGGGCTAATAATCTCTGGTTTGGAATCTGAAGACTTTACATAGGGTAGAGTATTTTAAACCTCCCATGTTGTCTCTTGAATAATGATCAGTCGCTCTGGATTAGCATGTCACTGACCTATTATCACTTTATGATATACGGTCTCTAGATTGCACCAATCTTCCACGTTTTGTTTTTTTTAACTTGTTCTAAATTATTTTAATTTTTAGTTTTCCAGGGGGAAACTGTTGTCTATATGGTTCATTTTGAAGCAGAGTCATCTCTAGTTTCTTGCACATTATTATTTTGTCTTTCCATGAAGACACCAATTGTTATGCTACTTAGGATTTTTTTCTTTAACATTTAGCACCGTGCTATTCTGATGATAGATGCTCAATAAATAGTTGTTAAATTAGTTAGAGTGTTGCTGTTGAATTATTACTAAAAAGATTAACATTGTCATGGTCAGTAATTTTTGGATGGAAGAGGTGAAAAAAATAGTCTTTTACTGCATTGTCTTCACTGAGTTGCTACTAAGTTAAAATTTACTGTGGGATTGGAAATTAAAAATTCTTTGAAATCCTGATTCATTAAAAAGTATTTACTGAGTGCCTAATATGTGGTAGGTATTGTTCTAGATGCTAGAGATTTAACAGTGAACAGAACAAATTCCTGCCTTAGAGGAACTTTACATTCTTGGGCATCTACATACGCAACTGGCTGCCATATGCATTCTATGATAATGTAACATGATTTCCGAGGAGCTATCAGCAACATCTAAAATAAAAATTGTTTATCAGAGGGGCACCTGGCTGGCTTAGTCAATAGAGCATGCAGTTCTTGATCTCGGGGGGTGGGTAGTGAGTTCAAGCCCCACATTGGGCATAAAGCTTAGTTTAAAAGCAAAAGATTAAAAAATGTATATCTGATTGATCTCGAGTAAACCATTCATTAGCTTTTGTATGGTTTCATTGCAGGTTTTGCAAAATCTTGATAGTGAGAAGAAAGGAAAAGCATTTATTGAACATTCACAGTATGCCAAGTATTCTATTAAGAATTTCTACATACCTTATTCTCATTTCACTCCTTTCAGTAGGCCTGAGAGGCAGATATTATTTCTGTTTTTATCAATGAAAACAAGAGAGGCTCAGAGATGTTAAGGAGGTTGCCGAGGATCATATAACCGATGAGTGGCAAACTTTATTCAAACGTAAGTTCTTATTCCAAAATGATTCTTCCATAAGCATTGCTGTGGAGAATATACCACAGATTTTTAGTTGTTTAGTTGAAGTTCTCAGAATGATGTATTTGCAAATATAATAGATATGATAGGGTTTCCTCAGGTGAGCTTTATTCACTGGGCTGTATTTCATATAGCAGCAGATCCATAAGGAGTCAAAGGATAATGTGGGAGTCCGTTTGTTAGGCAAAAGGTCATGTTAATGTTTCAAAGTGACTTGAGGTGCTATGTCACAATACTTAACGTGCACATTTTAAAATGGCACACATAAAGAACCAAGAGTAGGTGTTTTTCCAGTTCATCATGACCATGTTTCAGTGGTTTGAAGGTGTTCATTTCCTCCTCGCATTTTAACATTTTTGAGATTAGGATGCCTCTAACGATTCATGTCATATCATGCTGTAATTGGCAAAAAAAATTTTTTTACATACAATAGCACATAAATTCATGAGGTGCCTTATGATTCAAACAATGGTGCCTTAGATTTGATGAAATGTAGGTATTTCTATTTTGGCAACACCCTAAGTACGTATATGCATTGTATTTCCAAAGACTCCATCAACTCTATATGAATTGCCAGATTCTTAATTTGTGTTTTTAATGGTTCAAATGTGTTAGATAAATGCTTACACTTAAGATCACCTTTGCAACTTTTAAGTGTTTACTTACTCTTCAGCATAGCTATGTTTGGATGTTTTTGGAACATCTATTCATATGCCAGCAAACTATAGGTATTATTAGATTATAGTGTATTTTGAAGAATTACATATTATATGTATATAATATATAATGATTCAAAGGAAACATCAGGCTTTTCAAGTTATTAACTCACTTTTTTGGTCTTTAAATATATATTTAGATGAGTTACTGTGATTTTTAAGATTTCAGTCTTTTTTTTTTTTTGGTATATAATTAACACCAAAAGCAGGCAACCTACTAGAAATTAATGCAGAATTGTAACTTAAAATTTATTGACAGAAATAAAGTGAAAATGCCTAGTATTTTGAGTTTTGTTTCTTTATCTATGTCCATGAGAGTCTGCTGAATTTTCTGAATGGTGGGAGATTTGGCACAATTTTGAACATATGTATCTTTGATTTCCACATGTTCTAAGTGATGTCAAAAGTAGTTTTTGCATTGGCAGCCTGAAGGTAGACTGTGGCATTTAGCATTTAGTATCTAGGTACACAGAAAGTTCAGACTCAAGGTTGAGCAAAATGCTGAATTGTGCTTTTTTGACATGGTTTGCCTTTTGAAAATATAGTAATGATGATATTGTGTATGTTGTCTCTCATAGTGTTTCTTACATATTTTACAAATATCCCAACCACAGAAAACATTGCTATTTTCATGTAGTAGTATTTAGGTCAAGCAGTATGTGGTTCTATAAGAATTCATTGACATTATGAAAATTGCAAATTTTAAAGATTCAATAAAAATCAGGTTAGTACTATACCGGAAAATTATAATCCCTCCCCCCCCCCAAGATCTTCCTGAAAAATTATAATTTATAATGCTTATCTTGTTTTTTTGCAGAAGTATAAGTAAGCACATGAATTAAGTTTATAAGCCTTATAAAAACTAAAGATAAAACTGTTTGAGAAAATCAACATTTTAAATCATGCTAAGTCTGTTCCTAGTTTTACTCATCCTCTTGCAGAGCATTGACAAAAATATGAAATTGATTTGGTTGAAGGGTGTTAAAGAGCCGACAGCCAAATGTCACAAACAATGAATGGCTGCAGTGTTGAAAAAATCAATAGGGAGGTTAAGCTGGTCTTGTGAAAGACTTGGCAGACTGCTCTGTTCCAGGAAGATATCTGTCTTCTGGCCTTGGTTGCATGATCAAAAGGAAAACTTGATAGGTTTAATGAAGGGAGATACTGTAAAACTGACAACAGAAATATAGACACTGTGGTAAACTGTAGTGCACATCAGTGAGTGGTGCTATTAGATACATTTTTCAGCCTGAAAAAATATTTATAGGTAGAGATGTCAAAAATATTAACATTCTTTTACTTTTTCATTGATTCCTCCATTAGCTAATAAATTTGCCTGAAGTAAACAAAGGTTTGCATTTGGCTAAGTGTACAGTAAGATAATACATGTAAAGGATATGATAATTACTGTATTAATTAGTAAACGGATTTTCCAAATCCATTCGTTACAACATCTAAAATCTGAATCAAAATAGATTGTCGTCATTCTCAGATTATATTTCTAAGGTATGAAGAAAAGATTAAGAGCCTAGCTAAAAAAGATAGCCATTGACTTGTCAATGAGAATAGAAAGTCTGTCATTGAAAACCAAGGTAGGATTTATGATTCATTAGTCCACCCCACAGGCCATTAGAAGATATTTTATAGAAGTATCCTCCTTTATACTTTTATTGATAAACAGTATGTTGGCCTAAAAAATACTTCACTGTGATTGTTTTGGTCAGTGCTATATATTATGAAGCCTGACATTTTAACACATAACAAATAAGATTAAGATCATGTGTCTTTGCAGTTTACTGTAGTTCATTGTTTATCAGCTTTATACCAAGTGATATTTTGTGTCTGTGTTACTTTTTCACCTGAATTTCTGGAGAACTCTTATTAGCCTCTGAAATTCATTATTTCTTGGGTGCTCACTTTGCATCTGTCATTATGCTAGGTCCTAATGTCCTTAATTAAAAGCATTTGTTTTATAAATTTAGAGATTTACAAAAATTTTTGACTTTTTTTAATAGGCAGTTCCATTGTATTTTATTAGCTATCATTAGATGCGGCAGTTTCTTTGTGTAAGTCTGTGAGTGGCTTTAAGAAAAAGAAATCATTGGTTTAAAATTCCCAAATGTGGTATTCACTTTAGAGAAGATGATATAACCTGTTTAAAAACAAATAAATAAAAAGAGAAGAAAAAGGAAGAGATGTCTGGCAGATTTTCTGCAAGTGGACGCTGTAATAAAAATGCCCCCTACTTTGTCGGGATGGTATTTGGAGGGCTGCTGCCATATGTTACTTTCCTTTTTAGCTGGGATTATGCCATCATTATTGCTGATAAAAGCTGTTTACTGCCTTGGCAAAGGAATGATGCTTGGAGCAGTTTTGGAAACCGCCATTCAGTTTACAAAAAAGTTCATTTAGTGCCAGATGCTAGAATCCTAGGTCTTTGTTATCTTTTCCCATTATTAGATCCATCCATTGTTATTTCTTTTTTCCCTTTTATAATAGGATGTTGTCTCTCACTACCTGTTTTAATTCAAGCTGTTAATGTGGGAGGTTATCTAAATTAGTACATTCTCTGTATTATAACTGATCAGTACTAAATACAGGCAATTTGGCTTTCAGAATCATTGACTAGATTTGGAATAAGCACTGTAGTGAGAATGAGATTCCGGTTCCTAAACACTGAATGTGTTACTTTTTTAGTACGATTGCACATCAAAGGGAGGTGGGTTCAGTCTTTGAAAAACTATTGGCTGATATGCAGTCTCCCGAAGCGCTGAAGGTGGGTGTTGTTTCAGGTCAGTTTCTCACATTGTTTTTATGCTGTCCTGAAACATGTTACATAAAGTGAAACAAAATTTGATTTTTTTCCAGGAAATGTTACGTTCATAGTTGTTATAACTTTTTATGAGAGTATTTCCGAAAGGAAATTTTTCTGAAAATTTTTCAGAAACTTTTTTCTGAATTTTTCTGAAAATTTTTTCAGAAATTTTTTCAGTTGTTTTTCTGAAACTTTTCCTGTTTCTAAACACTGTATGTGATAGTGATTGCATGCTCAGATTACCTGCCTCAGGAATTTGTAAATGCTAATAACAAACTCTGTTTTGTTTTGTTTTTGTTAATTAGCATATAATACCATCTGCACAGACTTACTACTCTAGGTTAGTATAAGGCAAGACGATTGTTTGCTTTTAATGTTTTTTTGTCAACATTTTGTTAAGAGATGTGTATCCTTCAGTGTCTAAGTAAATTCTCTTTTTTTCTCAATTTGCAGCATTGTCTGGTTGAGTTAATGTGTATAGTGTGTGACTTACTGGCCCACCTTGAGGTCACATCATTGACCTTGGATGTGTTGGTATTGTGCTTCACCATCTTTTTCCATCCATCAGAATTTAAATTACACTTGTGACTTGAATTTAGAATTTCTTTAAGTGTAAAGAGTGACTCTTATAAATAATGTTGACACATTAGGATCTTACTGATTTATCTCAAAATATAGCCCATAGTTCTTAATGCTATGTCCCTAAGTATACTTTTACTCTAATGTTATCTTTTTTGTAGGAACTGTCACCAGGAAGACAAGGTCCAAAACAGTGTAAATGCTGCAATTTTGTGTAGTCATTTTTACAAAAACAGGGTTAGCCATCTGCTAGGAAACTATACATACTTAGAACACACTGAAATACACCCAGACCTGGACGCCATAAAGGGCCCTGATAATTCAAACTTTTGGATGACTTTAGGTGGAAAGAGAAAGGAAAAACAATCTTCAAAATTATCCAAGTACAAAGTTTAATAATACAAAATTTCAATGTCAGATTGAAGTTGAAAAATTATAATCATCTGAGTAAAAGGGCTAAGGATCCCCATTAAAAGTTGTTATCATTTATGTTTATGTTGACCTTTCTTTTTCAGAATTTTTTTCATGGTTGTGAATGAATGTTTATCACTTGCTAGCTTCTTGAATTATGTATAAGTTATCACAAAAAACAAGTATTAAGGGGCGCCTGGGTGGCTCAGTCGGTTAAGTGTCCAACTTCAGGTCAGGCCATGATCTCATGGCCATGGGATCAAGACCCGGTTCAAGCTCTGTGCTGCCAGCTCAGAGCCTGGAGTCTGCTTCAGATTCTGTGTGTGTGTCTCTCTCTCTTTCTCTGCTCCTCCCTTGCTCACACTCTGTCTCTCTCAAAAATAAATAAACGTTTTTTAAAAAGTATTTAAATAATACCCAGATAAAGAATTTTCAGACCATATTTTATTATTTTTTAAAATATACTTTATTGTCAAAGTGGTTTCCATACAACACCCAGTGCTCATCCCAACAAGTGCCCTCCTCCCTGCCCATCACCCACTTTCCCCTCTCCCCCAACTACCTTAGTTTGTTCTCAGTCCTTAAGATTCAGACCATATTTTAGAAAGTAGATACTTTAATGCCCAATATTAGTTAATAAATGAGCATTAATGTGAAAAACTGTGCATTATTTAAACAAGGAACATTAATTGGCTCCGATAGACTAGCCATGCACACGCACATGACACTGATAGGAATCTTTGGAGAGTACCATGCCCTGTATCAAGATAGATCTATCATTTGAGTCATGGATTTATTTTTAATTTTAAAAAATTTCCAATAATCCTAAATAATTGTCTTTAAACTTGTATTTGCAAAATTGTTACTGAAAATACCACGAATTGTAGGAATTAACATTAACATTAAAACACCATCCCTGGTGATTTAAATACACTTTTATAATTGTCATTGAATGAATATGTTTGATGCATCTTAGATAACTTTAGTTGTCTCAGATTTTTCAGAGAGACTAAAAAGTTACTACTTTCTTTTCCCATTTATATGTTCATTTGTACTTAAGCATTGTCTTTTAGGACAATTGACAGCTAGATTGAGTTTAAAGAGCTTTTGTTCTGATATCACATTGCCTTGGGTTACAACCACCCCTCCTTTTATTTTTTTATTACAGTTATGACTTTGAACTAATTATTGAACTTTTTTGAAAGTTAGTTTTCTCATTATAAAAAATGTAGTAATATCTAATTTGTTTGTCAGGGTATTATGAAAAGAGCCTGTGAAAAAGTTGGTATTTGGTAAACTGTAGATATTTTTATTACCAGTGAGCTAGACTGTATCAAACATGGAGTGACCAAGTTAAATTAAGACAGCTTAATTTTCTCTTTCTGGCATATCTTCATGGAACTCTCTGGACATGAATTCTGTATCTTTTATTGGTTGAATAACTTAAAGCCATTCTATATTATTTGTAAGGTCAAACAAAGTCACCAGCAAAACTGCCACAAAACCAGGCAGAAGGGAATCAGAACTTACGTGTCGTTTTTAGTTAGGAATCAGTCCAAGAAGGCATAACTTTAATATATCTGATTTCACATAGAGCTTGTGATATTTTCATTAGCACATCTTTGCAGACCATGTTTTCCAGTTTCTTTATGCCAATAGTTTAATTTATATAAATCATATAACATATAGGGGCACCTGGGTGGCTCAGGTGGTTAAACGTCTGACTCTTGATTTCAGCTCAGTTCATGATTTCACGGTTTATGGGATCAAGCCCTGCATCGGATTCCGCTGACAGCACAGAGCCTGCTTGGGATTCTCTCCTCTCTCTCTCTGTCTCTCTCTCTCTCTCTTCCCCTCCCCTGTGCATGCTTGATCTCTTTCTCTCAAAATATATAAATAAACATTCAAAAAGAACGTCCTAAAGTCTAACAACATATTTACAAAATTTATAGAGCACTTTAACGTATTCCTAGAAATGACTTCTAATATTATAAATATATTATTAATGTTTCCATTATTATATGCTTTACTAGCATTATTCTAATTAATGTTGATTTGCTTTCATTTTGAAGTTCAAGGCTTTTTCCTTTTTAAAAAATTCCTTCAAATGATAATTGATTATCTGTTCATCACATTATAGATATCATCTTGACAGTCTATCAAAATTGCTTTTACTAGGGCACAAGTGTTACTTTTGATTAACTGTGTGTGTGTGTTTTGTTGTTGTTTGGTTTTTGTTTTTGCTTTTATTGTAATTCTGTGGGGAGAATATGACTTTTTTCCTGTTTAGATAGATGCATCTAGAACCAAATGAGGGCAGTAAAGTCTAATAGAAAGCTTTACAAATGAAAGTTTTGTTTCTGTTTGTGCAATACCTTGTTCCCCCTTCATGTATCCTGGGAAATCATACTGATCAATAGTTCCCATTTCAGTACAACTGCAGCAAGCATTACAACTGTATAAAATTTACAACATTGTCTGCTGTAAATTTTAATTGGAAAAACCTTATAGCTTTGCTCTCCATCTTTGGAGGTTTAAATCTATATGATTTTTTTTTAAGTAAAAAAAAATTTACAACATAATATCATGTCATACAATTTTTATGGACATGTAATATAAATAGGACCAAAACCCTAGCCTTATTGGAAAAAAATAACTATAAAAATGTATTTTAACACTTAATGCATTCAACATCTTTGCTATAGAAACAATAGACTTGGTAAAGTAATTTAATGAGTGTTGTAAATAATTATGAACCATATCAGGCAAGGAATATTAACAGATAAATGTATTAATAAAAGATATATTTTGTGGTTTCTCTGTCTCCCATGTGAGGCCTCTTTCCGAATCAATGTGAAATACTCTATCTAGAGCTAGTGTGCTGAACTAGAAGAGGGTAAGAAAAATGTTGCTTTCTGCACAGCTTTATTTCTGTCACAGGTCAGGCTCAGAATGCTGTGTGATACAGTTATTGACTCTAATCTGGGCATAAACACAAGTCCTCAAGCACCAGTCCAATTAATAATTTGCATAATTAACACGCATATTAAATAGGGACTGGCCTTGCATCTGTATTTGCAGTGATCGGGGTAATGAGGGCTAACGGAGCGGCGCCTCGGGCCTGTGTTAGCAGACGTGTGGCAGTAGTAATTTTTGCTTGGATTGACAACTGCTAGACAAGCGGTCCCAGCATAAAGCTAAACCCCGTTTGGCAGTATTAATCGTTGACAAACTGCTCTTAAAGCTGTAACATTGTTTCTGTCAGTTGTTTGGTTTGATGTCACTGTTAGACATAATAAATCAATAGTGTCAGAATTTGGTAATGTTTATAGCTAGCAAGGTTTATTATTTCATATGACTGTCATGTACAAATAGTGGTTATCATGGCTGCCTCTAAATTATCAAAGACAGAATATTGCTTTGAATATACTTCTGTAATTCTCGTTGCAGTGAATTCTTTGCCATCTGGAAATGCTTTTGGTTGGTATGCCTGCCCAATTTCAGTGTAGTATTCGTTCCTTCGTGCAGTATGGTCTGTGATTTTAAAAAGAGAATACAATTTAATTTCTTGAAAGTCAATTATGGTTTTAAATTAGGAAGATATACCTAGCTTCCTCAGCTTCACCCCCATTCAAAACTTGATGATAGTGAACATGTATGACAGAGTGCAAGGGCACCGAAATTCCTCAGAGTAGGATTTGGGTTTCAGAGGACTTCAGATATAGGTAGAAAGGAGATATTACAGACAGTCAGTATTTATAAAGAGAGTCAGCTCTTCAGAGATAACAGGTAACATTCCTTTTCTCTCCACCCTTTCCACAGATCATCTCTCCAGAAGTTGTAACATTTGTGTTATGCTTTCTCACACCCGATACCACTTATAGAATATTTTAAGATTGTTTTCTTCATTCAGATTTCAAAAACGTTTCCTTAAAAATTATATAAACGTGTGCTGTTATCTTTACTGTCATTTCCTTAAAACAGTCCTGTTGGTGGTACTCTTGGTGGAGTAGAATTTTATGTGTGAAACTGCTAGCTAATGTACACGTGTTTATCATGTAGCTGTAACATGTTAATGATAAACTATAGTAAAATATTAAAGGCTGTTTCTAGTGACTTGGACTGAATTTCTGTATCTCTCTGTAGCATTTTGATTTTTCAACTAAAAATGTATGTAAATACATTATGAGCAAATTAAGGGATTTTATGATCTGCCAAGATATTTTCTTTGGCAAACAAATAGGCACTTTTAAATTATGAGCATAAAAGGTATATCAGTTCAGAAAAGGTGGAGGGATGCCTGGGTGGCTCAGTCAGTTAAGTGTTTGACTCTTGATTTCGGCTCACAGTTTGTGAGATCGAACCCTGTGTAGGGTTCTGTGCTCACAGCGCAGAGCCTGCTTGGAATTCTCTCTCCCTCACCCTCTGCTCTTCTCCCACTCGCATGCGTGTGTACATGTGCTGAAGTACTCTCTCAAAATAAATAAACATTTAAAAAAACGTGGAGTTATTTGGAGTGGGGCTGACCTTCTTTGCTGTAGAAATGTTCCCACTTAAAAAAGGGAACATGCATATATTATTTCAGGAAATTTTTAGTCCATGGGCAAATTAATATTAAGTTCTGAGTATTATACAAGCTTTTAGTAAGCATTCAATTAAAAACATGGCTATCCATTGTACCTCTCATTTACCCATGATACCATTTAAGCTACAATTTCAAAGCTTACTGCCCATCTTTTGTATGCTGACACATGGGCATATTTTATATATGTTAGCATAATGCTACAAGGAAACTGCCTCTGAACAGTAGCAGGGGGTTTTCAGGATATGAAAGTAATATGACAATTTTTTTTTTTTTTAAATCAGTGCACTTAAATGAATGGAGTTATAAGTCAAACCTATTTCTAGAAAGTAAATGCATATTCTATTTTGGGAAGCCCTACTTTTGATTTTGGCCATCCTGCTGAATATCTTTAATGGTGCCAAATAGAAATTGATAGTTAGAGATGACTGTAACTCAAATGAGGTTTGTGACCATTCCTTCTGCCTATCAAGAAGTCTAAGGCGGGGCACCTGGGTGGCTCAGTCAGTTAAGTATCTGACTTTAGCTCAGGTCATGATCTCGCCATTCAGAGTCCGAGCCCTGTGTCGGACTCTGTGCTAACAACTTGGAGCCTGGAGCCTGCTTCAGATGTTGTGTCTCCCTCTCTCTCTGCCCCTCCTCTCTTCATGCTCTGTCTCTGTCTCTCAAAAATAGACATTAAAAAAGAAAAAAAAAAGAAGTCTAAGGCTTTGCATGTTTGCAGTCAGAGGTCAAGTAACCCATGGGAGGTGATGGGGAGTAGTAGAGAGAGAGAAATGGTAGTTGGGGATAGGCCAAGGTTACGGAGATGGTACAATGAGGCAGAATGATTAGATTCTTTTTCATTTTTTAGGTCTCAGTTTAAATGTCACCTCTTTGGAGAGACTTTTTTCAACCACTCTTGCTAAAAATAGATCTTCTCTGTTATTCTACGACTCCCTCCTTCATAGAATTTACCACAATTCTAATTTTTTTTTCTTTTACTCCGTGGCCCCTGAAAATAGGGAGCATATCTGCTTTGCCATTATACTCTTCAGAGGGAAAGGTAATGAAGAACATGTCTACTGTAAGACCTCAGAAGGGTAAGATAGGGAATTTGAAGAAGGGACTTAATATTTCTTTAACATGAGCTTTGTGCTTACGTTTGGTAGTACATATACTCTTATCTCCTTAGAATAATCTTTTTAAAAAATATTTTAATGTTTATTTTTGAGAGACAGAGTATGAGCAGGGGAGGGACAGAGAGAGAGGGAGACACAGAATTCGAAGCAGGGTCCAGGCTCTAAGCTGTCAGCACAGAGCCCAATGCTGGGCTTGAACTCACGAACCGTGAGATCATGACCTGAGCTGAAGTCAGATGCTTAACTGACTGAGCCACCCAGGCGCCCCTCTCCTTAGAATAATCTTATCAGGTAGTTATTAATATTTCCATTTTGTAGATGAATAAATGGAAGCTCAGAAAAGCAAAGTGACCTGCTAGAGATCGCACAAGTAGTAAGTGGCTGAGCTGCGATTTGAACCATATTTTTGTAATTCCATCCCACAGGATACCACATTACCCAGCCTTGTGCAATGTGTTGTTGTGGTCATTATCCAAGGCAATCAACACACTTGTAATGGAACGTCTAAGCAGGATTGGGTATTCAGTTACGAGTACATGGCACACATTTATAGTGAGCCCTGACTTCAAAGTTCTGCTATTGCTTCTAGCCTTATTTTCTAGAATAAGCATAGGGACGATGAACATGTGTGTTATATCAGCAAAGATAAGCTTGGTGAGCCTTTCTTAACTAAGGTTGGCCTGTTGTCATTCCTGTGCTAGAATGGTACTAACTATGTACCATTCTTGGGGGAATTGTAGTCAGCTAATTTTCTGTGAGGCTTAATTCTCTGTGGAACCCCAGCTGAGAAAGGCTGTTAGGTTATAACACTGAAAAAAACAGCCTCCAAATCTTTATAGCTTCAAGACAACAAACTATATCCATTGTATGTCTGTGGGTGGCTGAGTTAGGAAAAGCCATCTAGTCTTTCCTACTGTGTCTTTTTTTACTACTCAACATGGCTTCACTTCTGTGTGGGTTTTCCCCCCACCAAGCAATTCTCTGCAACACCAGCTGGGTGTCCTACAATTTAACTCAATTTTGACACTATCCACCTTTACATCCCACAAGTTAGATCCTGCAAGAATGCTCCCACCCCATTTCAGATGCCAATTCCAAGTCCAGATTGTCTCCTGTGCTTCTAGACTGATCAACTATAGATCAGAGGTTCCCATGACCCCCTCCTTGAGTTCAGTTCCTCTGCTAGAACTACTCACAGAACTCTGGAAAACAGTTACTTATGTTTACCAGTTTATTAAAGGATATGATAAGGGTGACAGATGGTCAGGTTAAGAGATACATAGGGTGAGGTCTGGGAGGTTCCTGAGTGCAAGAACTTCTCTGTCCTTGTGGAATTGAGGTATATCATCCTCCTGGTATGTGAATGTGTTCAACAATCTGAAAGCTCTCTGAACCCCAGATTTTAGGGATTTTTATAACATAGGATGATAAATCATTAACTCCATTTCCTGTCCATCTCCTCTCTCTGGGGAAATGGAGTGGTGGAGGGGCAGAGCTGAAAATTCTAAGCTTCTAATTATGGCTTGCTTTTTTTGTGACGAGCACCAATCCAGAAGCCCATCTAGAGTCACATCATTAGAACAAAAGATGCTTCTATCGTTTATGAATTTATAAGGGCTTCCGAAGCCCTGTATCAGGGACCACAATCAAGAGCCAAATATTAGAATAATAGATGCACCTAGTGCTTTTGTCACTTAGGAAGATATAAGGTTTTTAGGAACTCTATGCCAAGAACTGGGTGCAGATACTAATATATATATTTCTAATTAGTTCACAGTATTTCTATTGTAGTCACATAGCACCTAGGCTAACAGTGCAGCCACCATCTCTCAGACATTGTCATTTGTCTTCCCAGAAGGAAAGCAGTTTTGGGGATGTTGTCCTGCCAGCAATTTAAGGTAGTTCAGAAGTAACAGTTGTTCATAACTCTTGCTTACAAAGTTTTGGCCGCAGTCACATAGCTGACCACAAGGGGCCAGGGAGTGCAATCTTAGCGTGTGCCTGGAGGGAGAGGAGACCTGGATGTCAGTGAGCACTACTAATGACATTCACAATTAGCCACAGTAGGAACTAAAGAATTCTAGGTAGCCAGTGAGAGTATTGCTACTGTGATTAAATCTGGATAGTTTGAAAGTCCGGTGGCTAATCAAGTGTGTTTGTGCACTGGGAAAATTAGGAAGAAAGGTTCCAGGAAAGAAAAATGACTGTTAAAATGGTCTGCGGAGTACATTTAAAGATGCTCAGCTTCATTAGCCATCACAACAGCTCTTGTACAATTTCCTCTGTTCTCTTAATACTGAACTTTGCCCAGGTGTTTATTTTCTTTTCCTTTTTTACTAATCACACTCTTAAGAAAAATATTTTTTTTTCTAATTATATAAATGCGCCAGTAAGAACTTTTTAGTTCCGAAGTAGGTATTGTTGTTTGAACTCAAGAAGTCCTTATCTCCTTAAAGAAGCAAGTAACAATGAGGAACGTGGATTATAAAACAGTAGAGAGTGTTGCAAAGTGGGTTCCATGGAACAAATGTTCTGAAAGATGGTGTGGAAGGTATTTTGGTAATCATTTATCAGTGCATATACTGTGGCTGTCTGACATGCCTTAGATTATAGAGGACACAGCTAGGAATGACGTGAGGCATCGTTTGGTCTAAACTTCTTGCTTAGAAATGGGCAAATTGGATCTCAGAGTTAAGTGACTTGCCTGTGCTCAGGCAAGTTTTGTCTGTGCTCATAGCTAGTTTTGTCTTTCACTTTTGCCATTTGTACATGCATGACAATGATACTAACATTTATTGTGCTGGCACTGTTCTGAGTACTTATTATGTACACATCCATTTAAATTGGCTAACTTGTGGCCACACCAGCATCTGAACCCAGACCTTCTGGCTCTGGAACCTCTTCATGGTAAAAAATCCTTAGAATTGGTTGATTTCATCACTGTGAGTAAAAGTGATTTTCCATAAGGCCAGATGGCTCAAGGAAACTACCCAACTTCATTCTCTTAAAAAGAAGAGGTCATGTTTCCTGTTTCCTGGAGAGCGAGTCAGTAGCTATTACTGACATTTGAATATGCTCTTACATTAGGCCTAACCCATGTATCTTTATGAAAAGAAATTCAATAATCCAAGAGAAAATAATTGTATTTCTTAGGGAATTTCTCTAGTATCTTTATAACAGTATTTGTTCTAAATTATAGATTGTAGCCTTATCTGCAGTACTTCATTAGATAGATGAAAATATAAGCTTCTTTCCATGATAATTCCGGTTTAGTATGATTTATAAAATTATTATTAGTATGTTTAAATGGTAATCTGGATGTTTCTAGCTTCTCTAAATGAGCACGAACTCTATTCCGATAGCCCTTAAGGGACTTTCAGTAATAAGGAAGAACTGATCTGATTTTTTTTTTTTTTGGCATAACATTTCTCTTTTCAAAAGATCCCAATGCACCTCATAAATGGGAGGATGGTGTCACCCATCTGGCGCACTAAACGCATTATGTCAGATGTACTATAAAATAGCTAAGGATTGGAACAGATAAAGATTACCTAGTCTTACCTATAGAAGAATGTGTGAAATTGTCATTAGCTGCTAGTCTGTTTCTATAAGTGGTTGGTGTGAGAAGACCTCTATGAATCATATAGTTAAATTAGGCTTAGGGCTTATGTCAGGAAAATGTATGTTGTGTGTGTTACTTACCTGCCCACCAGCTTGCCTTCCTGTCCTGTTTTTTGTCTTCCAAAAAGAAAACAGTTTTACCTTTTTCTGATCACAAAATTGTCTTTGTTTATTGTTAAAATATCTTTTTAAATTTATTTCCTTATTTTTTATTAGATTTATTATTTTTAAAATTTTATTATTATTATTTTTTAATTTATATCCAAATTAGTTAGCATATAGTGCAACAATGATTTCAGGGGTAGATTCCTTAATGCCCCTTACCCATTTAGCCCATCCCCCCTCCCACAACCCCTCCAGTAACCCTCAGTTTGTTCTCCATATTTAGGAGTCTCTTCTGGTTTGTCCCCCTCCTTGTTTTTATATTAGTTTTGTTTCCCTTCCCTTATGTTCATCTGTTTTGTCTCTTAAAGTCCTCATATAAGTGAAGTCATATGATTTTTGTCTTTCTCTGGCTGACTAATTTCACTTCGCATAATACCCTCCAGTTCCATCCATGTAGTTGCAAATGGCAAGATTTCATTCTTTTTGATTGCTGAGTAATACTCCATTGTATATATATATACCACATCTTCTTTATCCATTTATCCATCGATGGACATTTGGGCTCTTTCCATCCTTTGGCTATTGTTGATAATGCTGCTATAAACATGGGGGTGCATGTGTCCCTTCGAAACAGCACACCTGTATCCCTTGGATAAATGTCTAGTAGTGCAATTACTGGGTTGTAGGGTAGTTCTATTTTTAGTTTTTTGAGGAACCGCCATACTGTTTTCCAGAGTGGCTGCACCAGCTTGCATTCCCATATTGTTAAAATATTTAAACAACTCTGAAAAGTATAAAGAGAAAAGTAGCAGTGACTTAAATTCCCACTACTCAGAGATAATCACTCTTCCACATACTGGTAAACACTTACATGTATGTATTATTTTTCCAAAACGAGTTCATTATACTGTTGGATATCTGGCATCTTTTACTGAATAATACATTATGGCCATCTTTTCATGTTAGCAAGTGTAGCTCTACGTCATCCTATTTATGTGGCTACATAATATTCCATGATGCCTTTTCCACCAGTTTTATCATGTATTATACATGTGCTGTAATCACAAATATGTCTTTAATTACTTTATACTTTTTTGGAGGGCTTAATTTAAAATATAGCATTATCAGGTGCTTGTGTGGTTAAGCACCCAACACTTGAGTTGGGTTAAGTGCCCAACACTTGAGTTGGGTTCAGGTCATGATCTCATGGTTCATGGGGTTGAGCTCCACATTGAGTTCTGTGCTGGCAGCATAGGGCCTGCTTGGGATTTTCTCTTTACTTCTCTGTCTGCTCTCTGCCCCTTACCCACCTGCATTCTCTCTCAAAAATAAAATAAACACCAAAAAAATGGATGGTATTATCCTCAAATGGAAGTTAAATTCATTCATCTAATTATTATTTATTGAATGTTTACCATATGTTAATCACTGTTTGAGGAACTTAAAATATATCTGCTGCCCTTGTGGAATTTATACTCTAGTGAAAAAACAAGTAACGTTATATGACATGTTAAAATAGGTGAATAAAGACAACTCTGCCTAGATTGCAAGAGGAGACCAGAGAAGCAGTCATATTGGCTGTTTTATTAGAGGATGGGTAAAGTTGCCAGAGGCCTCTGTATGTGTCCAGGAAGGTGGAAGATGTATCGTTTTCAGCTTCTATATCTCGTTTCCAGTTAACAGGGTCATGCTTTGTTCTAAAAAGGCAGATATTGTTTGTAACTTTGCTATAATGCAATATATTTCTACTTTAAGAATTTTTAAAATTTCAGAAATGTCAACAGTTACTTCTCTTGAAAATATTTGTATTCGTGCTTCATAGTATTCAGTGCTATACTTTGGTGATTTCCATATGATACCAAAGTACTTAATTTGCTGACTTTATGATTGGGTTCCTAAGTCCTTTGTCTGACTTGAGTTTTCCTCATAATAATTCATCTATAAAGGGGTGAATTGATTTTTATGGCTATCTTAGGTAAACACAAGATAATACCCTCTACATGTAATTACAAAGCAGTTACAGTGGCAAATCTAAGATCTTGTGACATCCATTATAGAGATCTCATAATTTTCCTCAATGATCATTTTTTAAAATATCACCATGAAAGAATTTGAAAGCAAGCTCAAGAAATACAGTTTAACAGTCATACAAGTGACGAATTGTCATCCTAGATTGATGTCTGTGGGACCTTTCACCTGAGATGTGTCCTTGGTCCTACCCAAAGTAGTTTTTTTATTTTTATTTATTTATTTTTTTAATGTTTTGTTTTATTTTTGAGAGACAGAGACAGAGCATGAGTGGGGAAGAAGCAGAGAGAGAGGGAGACAAAGAATCTGAAGCAGGCTCCAGGCTCCGAGCCATCAGCACAGAGCCCGACGCGGGGCCCGAACCCACAAACCATGAGATCATGACCTGAACTGAAGTCGGACGCTTAACCAACTAAGCCACCCAGGCGCCCCCCAAAGTAGCTTTTTTAAAATATCAATTGTTTTGATAGAAAGTTAGAAGACATGGGTAATATTTTCAAGGTATGTGTTACTAGAGGAAATAGCTGTTCAATAATAAAACTAAGACTCCTAAACAAAACAAAATTTAATAACTTCTAATATTGGACCCAAATCAACTGTAATAATGATATTGATTGCCATATTGATGCCTCCTGTGTCCCAGGCACTGTGCCTAGCATCTTGTATGAACTTTCTTATTCAATTTGTGTAAGAACTCTATGAGATAGGTACTGTTATTATACCCATTTTACAAAGACAACCAAACTGGAGATGTTACATTGATTTTATTAAATTTCTAATCTAAGGCCATACATTTACATTAAAAAAAAATAGATTGTGTTCATTTTCTGACCATATTGCAGATTGAGTGTAAGGAAAAACTTTGTCTGGTAGAGAACACTTAAAATGCTGGCTAGAAATAACTTTCTTTCCAAAGCATGATTGTGAACTGGTAGTGAAGTAAGGAGACAGTGGCTAGAAAGAAGGATAGAGAATGAGTCCACAGATATAAGAACTGACATTTGTTCTGGCAGGAATAGAGAGGGTTGGAGGGTGAGGGAATGTCTGCCGATCTTGGTGACCTGGAATGTAGGTTTTCGAGGGCCAGATGCAGCTTAAGAAACAAAATCAGAGATCTTCACATGAAGCCAGAATTCTTAAAAGGTGAGTATTCTGCAAGTGAACTTGCTCTTGGCTCTAGATAGGACGGGCCTGAAAACTCCTAGCCATAACCTACATTCAACTGATTTGAGGATGGAATTCCCATTGCCTTCCTGTCTCAAAAAAATTCCAAGCTGAAAATTTAGTTTGAAGTGAGTTATTCGTGCTCCCAGGCATTTGTAAAATGTGCATCTTCTCTGAAAGAAAGCATTTAGACTTGGATGTCACAGAATTTATGAAGGTGAGTTTTTGAGGGACATGGGTTCACAATTAAAAAAGAAGTACCTGAGTAAAAGAGCCACTATGATTAAGAGTTAGCAGAAGTATAATACTGCAGAATTAGGCTCACAAAGACTGAAGCTATTTAATATGAACAAATATAACAAATAAAATCACTATGTTTAAAGAATTAAAGAAATTAAAAGAAAATAGGGCACCATTAAAATTAATAAGACAGATGTAGAAAACAAAGAAAATTCGTAGAATAGACATGGCTTAAGGAGAGCATTAGTGAAATAGAAGACAGATACGAAGAAATTACCCAGAATACAGCACAGAGAAGGGATAGAAAATATGAAAGAAAAAAAAAAAAGATTAAGAGGATAAAGTAAGAAAGCCCAACAAACATTCAGTCTATAGTTTCAGAAGTAAAGAATAGAAAGATTGGAGAAGAAGCAATATTCAAAAGATATTTAATTAATAATGTGTCAGAACTGATGAAATATGAACATTCAGATTCAGGTAGCCCAGTGAATTCTAGGGGTAAATGGAAAGACATCGTCACTGACATATGCCACAATAAAACTTTAGAACTGCAAAGATTAAAAAAATTTGAAATCAGCTGGAGGAAAAAGGAACAGTGAATAAACATAGCTAACTTTTCAATAAGACCAGTTCAAGCCAGAAGGCAGTGAAATAACTTCAAAGTGCTGAGAACAAATAACTAGAATTGTCAACCTAGAATTGTCTACTCATTGAAAATATCTGGAACATGGGCAAAATAAAGGTGTTTTCAGACATAAAGTTAAAAATGTTCACTACTAATAGAATTCCACCAAAGGAATTTCTAAAAGATATATTTTTTAAAAAGGAAAAAAAATCCCCAGAATGAATGTCTGAAAAATAAGAATAGCGATGGTAATTATAATAAGTATTGACTATATAAAATAATTTTGTGTGTATTAAAAAGTTAAGATAGCTTTAACTGGATGTAAGTTGAGAAGATATGATCAGAGTTAAGGCATTGTAAGGTCCTTTTATAAAGGTGTTCATTAGCAAGGAAATACAAATTAAAACAACAGTGAGATATCGTGTACACAACCCCTGATTGGTAAAAAATAAAAAGTCTTACAAAATCAAGTTTTGGTGAAGATGTGGATGAACTGGAAGTTTTATTCACTGGTGATTATGTAAATTGGCATCACCACCTTAGAAAGTATTTGTTGTTGCTTGGCAAAATTTAAGATGGATAGAGTGAGAGCAGAAGGAAGGAAGGAAGGAAGGAAGGAAGGAAGGAAGGAAGGAAGGAAGGAAGGAGGAATTAAGTCTTGAAAACTCACGTGTATACCAGAGACCTTTATGAGATTGTTCAGAGCATTATTGTAAACTATAGATAAAAACTGGAAACAACTCAAATGTTGATCAATAATAAAATAGATACATAAACTGGGGTTTATGCTGATGATAGAATGCCACACAACAATAACTATGAGTGAACTGTTGCTACATTCAAGAACATAGATGGATATCACACATATTATGTTGAATAAAAGAGGCAAGACATAAAAGAAAACATACAGTATAATTCCATTTATATAGAGATTCGAAAACAGGAAAATTGGAGCTGTATTGCTAGGGCTGCACGGAGATGACAATAATACCTTTTAAAGTATTTAAAATACTAAATAAAACGAGGAACAGCTTATCACAAAAGTCAGGATAGTGAGCAGAGCTTCAGTAGGGTAGCCTCTGGCTACATGTGTCTATAAGAGTATTTGAAATGCAAGTGCTCAGAATTGAGATGTGCTAGAAGTGTAACATATATTGGATTTCAGAGGCCTTAAAAATAAAAAGAATATATAATACCTCCATAATAGAAATTTATAGTGGTTACATATTATAATGGTAATATTTTGTATATATTTAGTTAAATGAAATACATTAAAATTTAATTTCATCTGTTTTGTTTGGTTTTACATTAAAAAAATGTGGCTTCTAGAAAATTTGAATTCTCTGTGGCTGTCATTACATTCCAATTGGACACAGCTGCTCTAGAGGCTGAGGTCAGAGTTGAGATTGGTACGAGACCAAGGGTTCCTTCTGTGAAGGTGGCAAAGTTATGTTGCCTAGGTGGTGGTTACAAGGGGGTTACTATATAATTATTCATTTACCTGTGTGTCTATATATACACATCTGGTGTGTAAAATTCATATTTCTGTTTATGTGCCTTAAAATTTAAAAAAATGCTTCTAAGATATTGATATTAATAGACCTTATACAGTAATCATTTAAAAAACTGAAGTAGATGGTATAGCCTCCAGAGTAATAAAGGAAGAAAAATGAATGGAAGGGGCAGGAAAAAAAAAAATACAATTCATTCAGTCCAAAAGAATGCAGGAAAGGAGAAATATAGAAGAAACAGAAGTAGGATAAATATAAGTCATAAAATGAGTTGGGAGACATAATTCCAAATATACCTTATAAAAGGACTTGAAAAGGTTAAAGATTAAAATAGTAAAGAAAAAATATAAAGATTAACCAAGAGTACTAAGCAGGTATCAAACAAACATCTAAACAAGCAAAAAAAACCGACCAACTTATTTATTTATGAGATACACATAATACAAAAGGACACAGAAAGGTTGATGGTAAAAGGATGGAAAAAGATGGACCAAGCGACTATTAACAGAAGGAAAGCTACAATAGCTATATGGTAACAGATAAAATAAACTTGAAGGTCAAAGGGAAAATGCATTTCTAGAGATAAAGAGGGTCACTATATAGATAATGGTTTACTTTGTCAGGAAAATTGTAACAAGCCGAAAATTATATATGCCTAAGAACATAGCTTCAAAACTATAAAGCAAATATTGGAGAAATAAATTCGGAGTCGACGTGGGAGATTTTAACATATCCCTATGAGGCAATGATAAAACAGACAAAAAAAAAATTCTGTAGGTATATAGTAGAGTTTAAAAAATACAACTAACAAGCTGGACTTTGGAAGTGTAGAGAATATATCCCTAGCAACTGCAGAATACATATTCTTTTCAAGCATACGTAGGAACAATCTTTAAAACTTAATCATGAATCAAGCTTCAACAAATTGAAAAGAAACAACATCACAAGTCCCATATGCTGTTATGATGAAACAAGTGATTAGAAATCAACAAAAAAAATCTAAAAATAAAATAACCCCTACAATATTTAGACATTTAAAAACATTCTAAATCATTCTGCAGTCAAGGAAGAAATTGTAAGGTAAATTGTAAAATTTTAAAACTAATTTGAAATGATAAAGGTACTGCTAGTTATAATAACAAAATGTATGGGATATAACTAAAGCTTTATATTCAACTTTTTAGCTTGAAATGCTTACAAATTTAGAAGAAGGAAAAGGAAAAAAAAGAAGGAAAAGAGAGATGAAGCACAAATAAATAATACTGGATTTGAAAAGAAGGATAAAATGTGGCAGAGATTAAAAAGGAAAAAAAAGGACATTTTGTCAATATATTTAACATGTTAGGGAAGTGGAGTATTTTTTTAATTTAATTAATTTTTTACTCAATTTACATACAAGTTAGCGTATAGTGCAACAATGATTTCAGGAGTAGATTCCTTAATGCCCCTTACCCATTTAGCCCATCCCCCCCCTCCCACAACCCCTCCAGTTACCCTCTGTTCTCCATAGTTAAGAGTCTCCTATGTTTTGTCCCCCTCCCTGTTTTTATATTATTTTTGCTTCCGTTCCCTTATGTTAATCTGTTTTGTATCTTAAAGCCCTCATATGAGTGAAGTCTTTTGATATTTGTCTTGCTATGACTGACTAATTTCACTTAGTGTAATACCCTCTAGTTCCATCCATGTAGTTGCAAATGGCAAGATTTCATTCTTTTTGATTGCCGAGTAATATTCCATTGTATATATAGACCACATCTTCTTTATCCATTCATCCATCGATGGATATTTGAGCTCTTTCCATACTTTGGCTATTGTTGATAGTGCTGCTATAAACATGGGGGGGGTGCATGTGCCCTTTTGAAACAGCATTCCTGTATCCCTTGGTTAAATACCTAGTAGTGCAATTGCTAGGTCATAGGGCAGTCTATTTTTAATTTTTTGACGAACCTCCATACTGTTTTCCAGAGTGGCTGCAACAGTTTACATTCCCACCAGCAAAAGAGATCCTCTTCTCCATATCCTTGCCAACATCTGTTGTTGCCTGAGTTGTTCATGTTAGCCATTCTGACAGGTGTGAGGTGGTATCTCATTGTGGTATTGATTTCTATTTCCCTGATGATGAATGATGTTGAGCATTTTTTCATGTGTCGGTTGGCCATCTGGGTATCTTCTTTGGAGAAGTGTCTATTCATGTCTTCTGCCCATTTCTTCACTGGATTATTTGTTTTTTGGGTGTTGAATTTGGTAAGTTCTTTACAGATTTTGGATACTAACTCTTTATCAGATATGTCGTTTGCAAATATCTTCTCCCATTCCATTGGTTGCCTTTTAGTTTTGCTGTGAAATGGAATATTAATGGAAATAATACACATTACCAAACCTTATTCAAAATGTAGCAAATGTATACAGTCTTAAAAAATCATTAACTAAATTGAACAAATAGTTTAAATTTTGTTAGAAAACATTAGAACCAGAGGGTTTTTTTTAATTTTTATTTTTTAATGTTTATTTATTTTTGAGAGAGACAGAGACAGAGCATGAGCAGGGGAGTGGCAGAGAGAGGGGGAGACACAAATCTGAAGCAGACTCTGGGCTCTGAGATTTCAGCACAGAGCTGAACATGGGGCTTGAACTGAGAGCCACGAGATCATGACCTGAGCTGAAGTCAGACGCTCAACTGACTGAGCCTCCCAGGTGCCCCAGGACCAGAAGGTTTTGTGAGTTCTGAACGTTCAAGAAAGGTATAATTTCAGTCTTTTACAAAGTATACACTGTTGCAAACAGAAGTATACTCTTCAACCAGTTATATAACACTAATATTGAAACAGGTTGGTATCAGTATAAGAAAGAAAAATGATAGGGCAGTCTCATTCATAAACAAAGGTGGAAAAAAAATGATAGGGCAGTCTCATTCATAAACAAAGGTGGAAAAACTCTAAACAAAATACTATATTACCAAACAGAGTCTTGTGCACAGATACGTACTATATCAAGACCAGTTTCAGCTTACATCATTCATGCAAGATTGGGTTATCATTAGAAACATCAGTAAAGATATAGGACTTGGACAACACTGTCAACCAACTTGACTTAATTGACATTTTCTTCTACTCAGTAACAGCAGTATGTGTTCAAGTACACATGGAATACTCACCAAGAAAGGATGCATAAAATGAATGTCAGTTAACTGAAAATTCTGAATGTTGGCAAGAATATGGAGCAACAGAAACTCTCATGTTGTTAGTAGGAATATAAATTGGCACAACATTGGAAAATAACTTGGCAGTATCTTGTAAAGTTGAAGATTGGCACACACTATAAACTAGCAGCTCCATTCTTAGGTATATGTTCTAGAGAAAAGCTTACACATGTGTATCTAGAGACATGTACAGTTGACCCTTGAACAGCACAGGGATTAGGGGCAACAATGCCTGAAGCCATTTATACCTTTTGACTCTCCCAAAATTTTACTAATAGCCTATTGACCAGAATCCTTACTGATAACATGAGCAGTCAACTTAACACATATTTTGTATGTTGTAAGTATCATACGCTGTATTCTTACAATAACGTAAGCTAGAGAAAACAAAACATTATTAAGAAAATCATAAGAGAAAATACATTTACACTACTGTACTATAAAAAAGCCATGCATAATTTGACCCCCACAGTTCGAACGTGTGTTGTTCAAAGGTCAAATGTATTTGAATGTCCGTAGCAGCTTTGTTTCTAATAGAAGAGGGGGAAGTAACTCCCCTCAAGTCCATCAATTGCTTAATGTATAAATAAGTTGTTTTACATTCATTCAGTTATATATATAATGCAGTTTTGACATAATATAGATGGCAACGGACAGGAGACTTTTGCTTCTGGCTATAACTAAGACACATATGTATCTCTCTGGCCCATGCGTTAGTTTCTCTCTGGGGTACATAGAACTCCTAGGTTCTAGTGTGTTCGCATTTAGAAAGTAGTGCTAAATTTCCCTTCAGAAGAGTAACTAACCCATTTGCATTTTTCCCACTCTTCTCATTTTTAAGTGCTTATTTTTGTTTTATAATTGGGATCACTTATTTTTACAATATTGTGGGTTTTTTTTCTCATGAGTACTACAATGTAAACACTTTTCATGTTAGCATTAAAAAAAATAATTTTATTGACTTCATAATATTTTGTTGAGTGACTATATTGTTGCTTACTTAACCATTCTATATTTATATGTTTTGTGTCTATCTGTGAAGACTTTGGTGAGGATGGGATCAGTTCATAGACATCAACTATTTGAAAGATATTATATAATGAGAAAAGGAGCCTTTTTATATTTACAGTGAGCAGAATTAAACTTGGTGAGCTATAGGAAACAGATGGGGCTGAACCAGAATAAGGACTGATACCCACTGTCAGCAAAACTAGAGAGATGTTTTTGGAGCTAATGAGAACTCCTACACCAGCTAAAGGTGGGTAGAACCGCTTGGTAGAAATAGGAAGCTTCAAGTATTTACTTGAAGGATTGGGTTTCATGGCATTCCAACCCTGAATTTAGTATGCCCATGTTATACCTCAAGTTGAAGGCAGATCCTGTTGGCCTTCCTTAAAAACACTTCGGTTAAGCATCTGACTTTGGCTCAGGTCATGATTTCACAGTTCGGGGGTTCAAGCCCTGTGTCTAGCTCTGTGCTGACAGCTCAGAGCCTAGAGCCTGCATCAGATTCTGTGTCTTCTTCTCTCTCTGCCCCTCCCCTGCTTGCACTCTGTCTCTCTCTCTGTCTCTCAAAAATAAACATTGAAAAAAAAAAAAACCAAACATTTCTTACATCTGTCCTTTTCTTTTTGGTCTCAGAATCTCCCATCATCTTTTGCCTGAATTACTGCAGTAACCTCCTAACCAGAACTCTTGATTCTAATTCTTGGTTCAATCTTGTTAATATTCTGCTGCCAGATTGTTTTGCAATAGAAAGGCCTATGATACTGTATGTCATGATACTCAAACCTTTAATTATTCCCTATTGCCTCTAAGGTAACGCTCAAATTTTTTAACCTGCAATTCTTGGCTGCTGATAAATTGGACCTCCATTCTTTTATTCATTCAACCACCATTTATTGAGCACTAACTCTTTGCCAAGGACTATGTTAGATGCTGGTAAATAGATGAATAAGATAAATCACTATGCCCAATAAGAGTAAGTTCCAAAGATCTGGGAAGGTGGGCTTGGAACAAGTTTTTGTTTGTTTGTTCATTTATTTTAAAGGAGAAGTAAAGGGTTTTTGAAGAAAAACTCATTTAGAAGACTGCTAACCTGGTTTAGAGACTCAGAGAAAGCTTGGCTTCTACCACTCCCCTGGAAGAACTTTCTGTCCTAGTGAGACTGGCCTGTTTTCTTTCTTTTAGTACACTTGGTTAATTTCTGCCTCCTGGTGTAGTTTTTTATTTCTAATACGAAAAATGTTCATACCATCTCCCATACTGTACTTTCAAGGTAGGTCACATTCCATAGCTTCCTCTACTCAGTGTGCTATGTATCTCCCTTCAGATCCATACCTTATCTGAATCAGGAAACTTCTTTTTGCTTCTCTCACTTGTCTTTTTTTATGTGCTCATTATTTATTGATAGTGTTTATTTCAGAATGTAGTTAAAGAATACAATGATAGGAGCCCCTGGGTGGCTCAGTTGGTTGAGGGTCCAACATTGACTAGGTCATGATCTCATGGTCTGTGGGTTCGAGCCCTGTGTCCAGCTCTGTGCTGACACACACACACACACACACACACACATACACACACACACACACACACACACACACACACACACACACACAGCCTGCTTGAGATTCTCTCTCTTCCTCTCTCTCTGCCCCTCCCCAACTCACATACGTTCTCATGCACTCTCTCTCTCTCTCAAAATAAATAAATAAATAAACTTAAAAAAAATTCGATTTTGGGCACCTGGGGGCTCCGTCTTTGGCTCTGACTGATGATTTTGCAGTTCTTGAGTTTGAGCCCCATATGGGGCTCTGTGCTGACAGTTCAGAACCTGGTGCCTGCTTGGCATTCTGTCTCTCTCTCTCTCTCTCTGTCTCAAAAATAAATAAACATTAAAGTTATTTTTTTAAACACAATGATATTGTTTCCTAATCTGTATTGCAGCTACATTATATTTAAACTCGGAGTTATTTTATTCCTTACATATGCATATTTGTCTTTCTAGTGAGATTATCAACAGCTTGAAGACATGTCATGTCTTACGTATTTCTCTACCCCCCAGGGACTTGTGTACAGGTCCTACCGACTATCATATAGTAAGGTTTTAATAAACATGTGTGTTGAACGAGTACATATTGCCTTCATAAACTAAATAATCCGGAGCTGTAATAATTGAACCTCCCATACTTGACCCTGAAAGAATCATGTCTCATCATAAAGTAAGCCTTCTCTGATTTTCACCCCATCCCCCACCTGTTTTAGGCAAATGATTTTTGTGTTGCAATTACAGCTAGATAGGACTTTCCAACACTTTTTCTAGGACTTGCGGGGCTGTAAGTCATCGTAGTATCTTCTGCCACACCAGATGGCATTACCTCTTTAGAGTGTGTATGTCAAGGAGCTACATAAATGTGTTAAAACATAGAGAAATTAAGCTATATGTGTAAGTGTGGCCCATAAAATCTCTCCTTTTCTCAGTTTTCTCTTTACTAATGTATTCTTTTATATCTCCCCTGCTATAAAAGTGGAATCTTTTATTCCCATCTTCTACTTTTGTATATCATGCTCCATAACACTTGTAAAATTTGGACCCGTCTTTCCGTTTCCACATCACAGTTCTCGTGGTGGCCTTAGCTACGTTACATTTGAGCTTCTCTGTCGTCATTGTTAACATCATCATCAAGAGCAAAGACGACTGAACACTTACCGTGTGCAGGGAATGGCACTGAGCACTTGGGCAGTTTGTTGTCTTACCCAGTTCACCCTCAATTTGACTAGATCTGAAAATGGCTCTTCATTGTTTGCTTTCTTTCCATTCCCACCAATGCTTTGGTTAATAAACTGTCTTGCTTAGAGTTCATCATCATAGTCAAGTGCAGCTGACTAGTTAGCAGCTTTATATTCCATTCAGTGGTGATGGTTGTTTCTTGGTAGCGGGTGGAATAAGTGAAAAGCACAAGGGAAAGTGGGCGACCATAGTAACTCTTTACTGCTTTTGCCACCATTGTGGCAAATTGTTTGTGATTTGTGGAAATGGACTCTCTTTTATCAATGGTTGACTATCAGTTCCTTTTTCTGGAGAGAAGTCATTAGTTAACGCAGCTCAAGGATTTGTCTGAGAAGAGCAGCACATCAGTTAGAATGCTAATTCACTCAACTGGCAGCAAGCACAGTGAAATGACAGCTTGGAGGGGGGTAAGAGGAGTGTCTGAAAATGGCAGCAGATTGGTATTTCGAAAGGGGAGGGAAATTTCATAATGATGAATAAGAAAGATGACATTTGGTGCTCACATTTAACTTGCATTGGATGTCCATATAAGGGTCAGTATGCATAACCTCTCTTGATTAGGCCTCCGGCTGCCCAGCAGCTGACTGGGTGTATACCCTTCAGACTGTAACCAAAAGAAAGGCCTAGATAATTAGGCCAAGTTGAACTGCAGGAGGTAGCCAGCTTCTCTGCTGCCTTTTGTATATTCATGACCCAGCTTGATTGATGGAAGGACAGTGTTTGGTGACACTGTCATTTGCAAGTTGAAAGGTAGACTACGGGCTGGAGCCAAGATCAGATGTGCTTTAAAGAGTCTGCAATAAACTCATTTGGATGCTGATGATGTTCACATATGCATTTCTTTGTTTCTTACTGTTTCTCATGGACATCTGTTAATTTGTAGAAATTAGCTTGGCTGTTTTCAGTTAAAACCCCACACTAAGTTACAGGATAGTTTTGTTTCAAAAGTTGTACAAAGTTGCTAGTGATACAATGTGTGATGTGGTTCTCAGATGTTTTTATGTGGTATTTTCACTTTTTCCTTATGTAGCAATTTTAACTATATTTCTTGAATTGGTGTGCATCACTAGAAGCACGTGACTCTTTTCCAGGAAAAAGTTAAATGGAATTTTTTCACGTATTTCACATATTTCAGAAAGCTCAAGCGCTGATGTCAAAAAGTTTTCCAGAGAATATTGCTTTTGTAAGGAAATCTCTCTTTATCACAAGATATATGAATGTCTGAGATTCCCTTTTAATATTATAGTTCTTAAAACGGGTCTTTCATTCATTCTGAAACTCTTCTGTTTACTCAAAGAGTTGATTAATTTTAGACTTGTGGCAAATGAGTTGAAAATACTATAAAGAAAGTTAGAATCCTAAAACAGAAACATGAGGTTAACCTAAGGAGCCTCTTCAAAATGTAGGACCTAAGTTGCCATAAACTATTACAAGAATAAATACCAGATTACGTTAATTAAAAGGACGCGAAGAAAGGGAAGGAAAGACTGAAAAGGCTTTTTGATGTACCTGTTTCATAAATACTAAGCTACTACTTAAATAAAGATCCTTTGAGAAATCCCACATGGCTGTGAACACTGGTTACTCTTATCAGTAGTACTTTTCAATACTTTTATTATTACACTGAGGCTTTTGGAAGATGGTATTGTTCTGGTATAGCGAAATGATCGTCAACCTGAAAATGATTTGGATACTTTGTCTGAAAAATCTTCGGTTGTGTATTTTAGATATGTTACCTGACTTCTGTCAGTTACCATAACTTCAGGTAATATACGTAACAGCTTTTTTTCGCTATCAAGTGCTGTCTAAATAGAAGTAGTAGTAGCAGCAGCAGCAGACGTAGCACCTATCGTTGTTGTTGCCATTATTATTATTAACAATTAATCAAAGGTTATTGCAACAGATAGAACACTTGTAACATAAAGCAGCCCTCCTATTACATTTTTGTCAACTGAATGTGAGAGATCAGGTATGAAACTTTTCTTATAAAAACAAAATAGGAAAGAAAGACTTTACAAGGTCTTTCAGCTATTTTCCATATTAATTTTCTGACTTTGCTCCTCCCCACCAGATGCTAGAAAAGGCAGTGTTCCCCAACTGACACTAATGTTTTCCTAAAGAACGTTCTGGAGGATGTCGAAAACACACTCTGATCACTACAGAAATCATGCAGACTCCTTCTAAAGTTATTTCAGTCTTAACTGACATTTGAGATAAACATCTGAAATGTAGTATCCTAAATCTGTCTGTATAGTATTCAGAAATTCTTTGCTGTAATTTTTGGTAATTATTTCTAAATCAAAGTTTTGTTTTAGTGGAAAAAGTATTAATATCTCCAGAATGTTAATGAAAATGTCATTTTCCTCACTTAAATCACATCTGATTTTCATCCAGTTTTCAAATACTGGATTTTCTTTTAGATTTTTCTTATTAGAAATTTAAAGCAAGGTATTTTTTTTTTCTGTGAAATATGATAGGAATAAAAAACTGTCTTACTGAATGGAGACAGTCCAGGATTTTTAAAAAAGAGAGCTGTACCTTCTTAAACTGAATTTAAATGTATTGTGTATTTTTCTGCTACAGAGCCATGTTCTTAATGTGTTAGTTACTATTCTTCTCATTAAGTCTTTTCAAAAATATAAAGGTGTCACTTTGTCAGGAAAGTCTGGGTCTTTCCAGTGATAAAATAAACTTGACACTTGTTCCATGAAGGCATCTTCTCCCTGCTTATCAGCTCTTCAATTTATGGCTGTGCTTTGAAATTTGTGCCTGTGACTCCCATCTTTGTATTTACTCCAATTAACACATAAACCCTAATTAGCCAGATCAAGGGACTTGGGAGTCCATAAATGGAAAGTGACATGGCAGAGCTTGGCAGCTGGCATCAAGGCAAGGTGACAAAAATAGGGAAGTATCAATTAGATGACATTGATGGTAAAGCTCTGTGTTGGGACGATAGATTTTAACAGTTCTGTGTTGCTGACTGCTGACTCTAGGGCAAGGATGTAGAAATCAGTTAGTAAAATGACAGCTAAGTTCAAGTACCGAACTTTAGGTAAATGCAAAACACAATAATAATAAAACCTGCACACCATTTTAATTTGATTTTATACCATTATCAGTTGCAATAAATTATATATTTCTTCCAAAATCAATTTTTGTGAATTTCCCTGTAGGGTGACTTAGTTTCCAAATTTTGAAATTATGCCATAAATGTATAGCATTCTTATCTGAGTAGGAATGCAAGAGTCCTGAATTATCCATCCTTAGGAGTCTTACTTTCTCTCACTCTTAAATTTTTTTCAGGAAGAGGTGGTCCAAATGGGTGGATCTGGGAATATCCATGATCACTGTTCAATATTAACTTAAGATCCAGACTGCAGTTTTAGATTACACATAATTCAACAGTGAAAAAAATTTAGGACTTTGTAAACATTATTCCAGTTTTAGAAATCTAATGTTACAAAAAGAGACCTTTGTCTCAGTTGAGGAGTGTTATCAGGCTTTGTGCATCTCTCATTACTTTAGAGAGTAATGGAAGTTAAATATACAAGAACTGGGGTGCTTCTCTAGTTTTGTGGTTTCAGCTATCTGGTTTCTAACATTGGTCTTTTCTTCAAGTGGGTGGCTGGGTATTTGTAAGAAGGTTCTGGAGGGTACTGGAAACACTTTGTGATCAGTACAGAAATCAGGCATGCCCTTTAAATCTGTTGGGATCAAAGAAGATAAAATTTATTTATTTTTCTTTTAAGAATTGGTCCAAATGATAATTTGAATGTATGTGATCTATTAGACATTAGACAGTAGAGAGCATATATATTTAGGTTCTTTTTTTTAATTTTGGGTAGCCAGTGACTCTGTAGGCTTAGTTGGTATTTTGCTTGAATGTAGAGATGGGTCTGTAGCTATTCAAGTGGTTGCTTGTATGCTTAGACTTTTAAACTGTGAAGTTTTAGTTGTCATGTACCCCTGTTTCAAGTACTGCAGAAAATGGGAGAAGAACTCTTATTTGAAAAGTCACTGTTCTAGAGGAGTATTTGAAACATTAGAAATCTGCCAGAAGGTCTATTAACATAAATGTTTAACTCAGACACACAAACATGTACCGAAATGAAAATGTTTCATGCATTAATTTGCTGCAGAAGGAACTAACATAACAATTAGAACAACATTCTGCCTACTTAGACTTCAATTTCCTAGGGCAGTGATAATACATAGTGTTGATGTAGTTTAAGTCTTTTAGCATATACAATAGTTTATTCTGTTGTTAAAATGAATTCTTCTGTTTTAAACCATTCAAACACGGTAAACCCTAGATAACTGGAAAGAAGCATTAGGAGTATAATTTCTAGACTAAGATTTGGAAGTTCTCTCATCAGCTCAGGGCTTATTAGAAAAACTTGGAGGAGACCATTTCTTTCCTAGCTCTGCAAAGGAATGATGTCTGTATTTTGTGATTGTGAAAATACCAGATGCTGTCATAAAAGCAGGGAACCCAACTAATACAAAAGTAATCTATATGAGACTGTTTTATTTGCTTGCCATTTTCAGTCATTACTGTCAGCAGTATTTTGTGGCTGAGCTGGTAACCTGCCTTATAAGGAATACCCTAGCAGTGACCAAATATGTGCTGTATAGCTTTTTTTATACCAATGAGAAAAAATGAGACTTTGGAAATCAGATGGTTTCCATCCTGCTTGTGTAGCCAATACATTGACTTCTTTTTTCTTTTTTTTTTCTTTCTTCTTCTTCTTTTTTTTTTTTTTTTTTTTTTTTTAGCATGCTGATCCCAGTTGCATGGTCATATGTTGTAAACCACATGGAACTATTTCAAACTGTGATGGGGGAAAGTAGCAACTGCAAACATTCCTCCTTGAAGCAAGTGGTTGTCCTAAACTGAGCACTGTAGAATAAAAATGGAAACATAAAAATAGCAGTTGGAAAGATAAAACAGCATTTATAGTACTAATAAAACCGTTGTGGCTTCCACAGGAAAACATGCTTTGTAACCTAATGCTTACCTGAAAGGACTGTCGAGTTTCTGAGAGTTATAGCTGTTTTTGTAAGAGAAGCACAGAGATTTGCTTGAGGGCTGAGTGATAGATTCGCCTGCCTGAAGCATCCCAGTGTGTTTATACATGGCTTGTATGGCAGCTTTCATAAGACATTTACCCCATGATTTGCGATGAGCTTATGTGTGAATAATTAATGGCAATTAATCCTTAATTACAGTAATTAGGCAAGTCACAGGAAATTAAGCTGCAGCTGGAGAAGACCATGCCTGGGAAGAGAGGATTGGGGGCTGTGTGAATGTGCCATTTACTGACAGCATTACTAGGATGCACAGTATTCAGCAGCTTTGGCATTTCTATTGGCAGCCTTGGGTAGGACAAGAGTGCTCTGCATTAGAAGCAATCTATAGTTGTCTACAAGAGTTTTAAGTTCAAGTGCCAAAATGTTGTGTTGCATATGGTGATTATCTAAGTTTATTGGTTGCTATAACTCAAATGACTGTAATTGTTTTTGGCTTGATAACAGTGACATTAGAACCAGGAGCTTTTATGTATTCATAGGTTCTGTTGGCATGAAACATGATGCAACTTTTAGAAACAATTCATCCAGGTTTGCAATTATGAAATAGATAATGTAATTGTCTAGAAATTAACTGAGAAAATTTCAATCAGGAACAACAGCAGAACATACAGTATCTTGGTTGAGAAGTTAATTACTTTATTACTAGTTGCCTTTCCCAGTTAAGCATGGTGGTACACAGTGTTCAGGAAGCCTTTACTGAATTGAATATATCCTCCAAATGTAAAAATACCTCAAATTATAAAAACTAAATCATTCACATGAAATGCCAACAAACTTAATGCTTAAGAACCTACAAGGTGTATTTTAGAAACAAACAGAGCATTCATTTGATTAGAGGGCAGCACTGCCCTACAAACCCCTGGGGAGAGATGGTCATAGTTCCCCTTTGGGAGTACTGAACTTCTTCCATTACCTATGTGGAATTTAAAAATCATATGGCCACTGTATACCTAGGTAAAAAGCATGTAGAGAAGCCCCAATGTATTTTTCATAATTTAATACAAACTTGAACATGAGAAAAGCATCTTTATCTGCCCAGTGAGTAGTATTGCCTATCATTCGTTTCTCTCTTTGAACTTCAGGGCACAACTGAAGTTGGGCCCATGTTATTAGCTGGGGCCCCGTATTAAACTTTCCAAACTATTAATCTGTTACAGTTATTATACAGCTATTATGATAGCTAGAGTACTCCTAGTACCACAAAACCATTGGGGAAAGGATGCCCTTGGCAGATAGTCTAAAGTAGATTAAACACACACACACACACACACACACACATTTTTTTTTTTAACAGTCTATCTAATTTAGTTGGAGACATTTGTAAAGGCTCACCTTTTACACTAAAAAGGAAATTTAGGGATTTTTTCCACTCTAATTTGTGATCAGAAATACTTGGTGCAGTAGGCTCTTTGGTTATTAAATGTTAAATATACAAAGCCTCATCTTTTCTTCTAAGACCACTGATGGAGAGTGAAGTTATGTGAACATATATAGATTATTGCCTTCTGTACTTCTGCTTCATTTTAAAGAGGAAGTGAGTCACAATATCCTAATAATGGTCTTGATTTTATAAATGATTTTTCCCCTTGAAATAAGCAACACATTCATTTTAATATGTAGAATCGGTTTGCTAGCAGGGCGACAGTTTAAAAAGGCTTCCAACTGTGACACAAGTGCAACCATATTGCTTCCTATTACTCGCTAAGGTAGTTGTTTAGAAGAGAGAATGTTCTCCCTGGAAATGTTTAAAGTGCTGTAATTTTATTTAGGATAATGAGGATTTATAACCATTTTGCCATATGAAAACCTGCCTTTAGACAGAGTGAAATAGGCTGTTTTGGTTATTGAATGTTCTTAACTCTAGGGTGTATGTGTGTGTGAGTGTGTGTGTGTCTTACAGCAGTAAGTGTTTACCTTGGGGATTATGCTGGTTTATTCTATATGTTGACCTGTGTTGCATATTAAAATATTAAGTGATATAGTTCAAGTTTGGTCCATGTAAATGTTTACATTTCTTTGTGCATGCAATTTCTTTGTATTGGAACATAACTAAATAGAAAGTCTTTGTTCTTATTTATGCAAATAATTTTAACAGTGACTGCTGGGTATCCTTGGGGCCCTGAGTCTTTATGTAACTTTGCTCACATAAGTTGTACTAGAGGAAGTTATTTTGAGTGATGGTCAGGTAGATAGTGCACAGGGAGATAGTTTTGAGAGAAAAGTGCATAGCAGGATCTGTGTTTTTAACATTAAGTGTGACATTAATGTAGTGTGTTATTATCATTAAAAATTAACCTGGTAAATATAAATTTGACTTATATTATCAATACTGTATTCTGTATCACCGTCTCAAAACCCACTGTGGAACAGTTTATGTAGGCCTCTGTGTCTGCTATGGGAGGGGAAGAAAGGAACCAGAACAGTTAGAGATTTTTATCAGGTTTTTATCTCCTCACTGAAAATCTTAGCTCTCAAAACATTTCTAATTTCCCTCATTTGAAGGTTCAAACAGTTTCAAATTACTGCCCATGGATTGTTCTTGACATCCCGAATGGTAAATTTGAGCTGTGGAAATGCTGGAATGTGTTTTTGTGCTTTTCCTGAACAAGGGAATTCAACGGGTAAATTACAGTCATTTACTGGGAGTGTAATTTACTGAGAGCCTTTAGGCAAATGCAGGAGAAAGGACAGCAGCAGAACGGAAAAAACAGCATAAAAACTGTTTTGTGTATTTTTTCCCTTTTCTCATTAAGTATTTATTCACATAAGAGTTTTATGAATTAATGGATGGTCCCACAATTAAGACAGATAACCTTTATTCATTTTCACTTCTGATAGATCCAGTATTTGAAAGTGATTGCTATGTGAAAATTATAACCTGAACC
This sequence comes from Panthera pardus, assembly GCF_024362965.1. Taxonomy (NCBI): domain Eukaryota; kingdom Metazoa; phylum Chordata; class Mammalia; order Carnivora; family Felidae; genus Panthera; species Panthera pardus. The sequence goes on from NW_026526766.1 coordinate 84,223,363, forward strand.
ACATTTCTGAAATTCTACTAGTTTATTTTGCATTTAAATCTGTGTTTATCTTACTGAGAATTATAAAGTGATCTGTTGCTCTGTCTTCAGAATGATTACATATTTCACTAATTTAGATTGTCACAATGGCAGCCATTCAAATAATAAAAGTTCTAAATTTTCTTAGTGGACAAATTAGTGAAAACACATTTCATACTTTGGTCTTGAAAAGTAGTATTCTACTTTTGTCACATGCTACAGATGAGTCTTATTTTGAAAAGAAAAAGACTCAGACCGTTTTGGTTGTCTGCAGAGTTTTAAAGCAACACAAAATAACCAAGCCATTTTATTAAAGGTTAAAGAGAAATTTTATGAAATTATCAACTAATTCTTTTTAATATAAGTATATAAACATCTGTGGCAATTCTTATAAACAGTTCTGACCAATTCCTTTCATGAAAAGCAGTGTGCTCTGTAGTAATTGCTAAGCAAACAGAAAGCTGTGTTGCAAAGTGGTTTTGTATAGCATATTGTAATTTGACACTTAAGTTGTGCCCTGCATTACCCTGTGTCATAATTGATGGCTAAAGAAAAGCACACGCTATGCTAATCATTTGTTAGAATAGCTTGTTAAATTGTGGTTGCCAATTTTAAATAAACTATGGAATGTCTGTATTTTAAGGTTTTGTAGTCTACAGTTTTAAACAGTCATTTTGAAGCTGTTTTTTAACTTTCTGTTGCATATGCACAATTCTGCCTTTGCACACAAGGTCAGCATGTTCGCCAATTTAATAGCATATTATCAAGAACAAAATCAATGAGCTGCGGGTTTCACACCAGTATCTCAAGGGACTTTTCTGTTTATACTTCCTTGTACTGACCCTAAATTTGGTGTCCTTTTAAAAACATCAAGATTGACATTGTAATACCTATTTTAAGTTCTTAAAAATAAAAATAAAAAGTTCCAGAATTAGAAAGTTAAGGGTGAATTAGAACATAAGGGTGAATTTATCTTCTATTTACCAAACATAGTGACTGGACGTAAAGCATCATATGTTAATATAGAAGTTATTAACTACAGAATGCCAAAAAGAATTTTAGTGCAGTAAAATAAGATTCCGGAGATAAGATTACTGTGCATCATCAGTTTGTGAGTTCTCATTTTTTAAATGCAGGAGCTTTTACTTAAATACGTGATGAGTCAGTTATGGCATATAAAGAGAGAGGAGTCCAAATGTGGTGAGAACATTGGCTTAGAATGGAGAGTAGTAAACCTCTACTACCTCTAGAAGAAGAGCTGAAGTATCATGAAGGAATATATACATTTAGACATAAAAGAAATGTTACTTCTGTGGAGAAAAATGATATAATGTGCAGAGAAGTATTATTCATTTTTAGGAGATTAAAAATGACTTGAATATAATACCTTTAATTTGTCATAATGGCCCGACTGGCTGCTTCCTGTCTAAAGTAAACCTTTTGATCGGTGTCCATTTTGATCTCTTTGCCGTGTACTACATTGAATGGTTAAAGGTATGATTTTCAGTTATTGTACACATCCCTAATTAAGCCAGTAAAGACATGCATATGGATTTAGCTCTCAATCATTTAACAGCCAAATACGTAAAAGTAAAGGTTATTCTGTGGCCTACAACTGACCCCTTTGTGTGAAGGAATTTCTTGAGAACATTCAGGATTAAGTCACTCTGTTGTGTAAGAGGTGGCACACGTGCCTTACAAAAACACTCTCCCTTGATGGCATTATTTGAGAGGTAGATTTGATATTCCAATATTGTTCTTGTTGTATCTTACCAACACCTAACACACCTGCGAGATGAAATTTACAATAGTTTTGTTGAAGGATTTTGGGGTCTGTTTTGTAATGTATTTCATCCTCGGCTAAACAGTGCAAAAACTAAATACTAGGAAAGTTACAGAAACACTTAAAGCAACTGGTAATTTGTTCAAAAATTTGTAATGCCCTGCTTCTGTAACTGAAATTAAGTAACTAAATGTGTACATTTGAGATGTTAAGTTCTTAATTTTTAAAATAATTTTTGTAGGAGGCCAATATACTAAAAGATATAGCAAGATTTAGTCCTAATTTAGGTCAGACAGCATAAGGCTTGGGAAGTCACATTCTCTGCTTCTTTGGTGAAGAAGATATCCAACGTGAGATACTTTGGATGATTATGACTATTGAGTAAAAAATATTTTTAAAGTTTTTTTTTGGTGTAAAATGTACTTTTGCAAGTTTACTGTTTATTTTAACCTTGAAGTACTTTCTCCCACGTCAGGTTATGGAAAGAAAAACGGTGACCACAAACTACAAGAAAATGTCCTTGACATAGTTTGATTGGAGGTGGAACAGCAGTAATACAAATTGGGCACCTTACTGAAGGGTTCGTGAGCATCCCCAGGGTCATCGGCCTTAATTTCTGTTAAGTGTGGCGTCGCCCACGATTACCCGTGGTTTCTGGGGAGTAACTCACTGACCCGTGGAGAGGTGTCTCCGGTCCTGGCCTCTTCCTCCCTGGCTGTGGGTTGTTGAAAGGCGTCTGCACGCGCGCCGAGTAGGTGCGCGTTGCACACGCACCGGCCGAGCCAAGGCTCTTTTGGCTGTGCGCACACGCAGCAGCCTCACTCTTTTCCTCAAGTCCCGAGTTTTGCATAAAGATGTGTTAGGAATCTCCTTTCTAAAGATTCTAGAAAGATAAATAGTGGATGTGTGGGAGCTCAGTGTAAGCCCAAATTTTCTTTCCTTAGTAGTTGTTTGTTCTCAGTCACCTTGATGAAACAATCTTGAAGCCGCTCCGCTTTCCGTGGCGTTTGGAAGGAGTCCCTGACAGGCTGATTTTCCACCCCTGTTGTGATGCTGCTTTCTCTAGTTAATATTCCTGTGTAAGTGTCGCACAAAAGTAAACCCAAAGAGCCCGCACAGGACACGGAGGCTGCTCCATTTACATTAATTATGCAGTCAGGGCGGTGAGAATTCGCTGTCAGCCCGAGGGGCGGGGGCGCGCAACAGCGGGAGCGGGAGCGGGCCGGCCCCGGGGCCTCCCGGCGCGGCCGCGGGAGGGGGAGCCGGGATCGCCGCGGGCCGCGGGGCCGCGGGGCCGTCGCTCGGCGCCGCGGAGAACAATGGGCGCGCCCCGCGGGCCGCGGGCCGGAGCGGCGCCGCAGTCCGGAGCCGCCCCCGCCCCCCGCGCCGGAGGCGGCCCAGCCTGAGCCCCGCGGGGGTGGGTGGCCGGGCGGGCGGCGGCCGTGGAGGCCCGGCCTTTCCTGCCCGGAAGCCCGCAGCCCGGCCTCGCGCCCTGGGGTTGGCACCACCTGGGAATCAGACCTGCTCCCGAGCCAGGGAGTTAGTCCTTTCGAATCCAAACCCGAACTTGATTTGAGGCCTGGCGACCCCAGAGGCTGGATTTCCCTGATGTCACTTTAGCTGGGTTGCTGCCGACTCCGGTTATCTCAGAGGAGGACGGCATAATCGCCCTGTGAACGTCTTCGACTGATTGGAAAAAATTCCAAACCAGCTACAAAACAAGAACACCCTGGGAAAATGGTGGTTACGAGGGGAGTGAGGAGAGGGGAGGGGACCAAAACAAAAAAACAACCCTTTCTAATCCCTCACCATAAATATGAAGCATCCTCCTGGAGGTTTCCCACTGTAATTGGCTCTGAGGCATCCTAACTTAATGGCTATTTTTCAATGGGAGACTGAATTCCATAGGGAATTTCACAGGGAATTTAATTGTACAAACATTTGTTGAGTACCTACTATGTCCTAGGTGATGGGAAATTATTACCTCATTATTGCTGTATGGAAAACATTCCAGAAAATTAAGATTATTGCTCTTTCCAGGATTTAAATATGGAGGCCATAAAAAACAGCTCTTTTTGTCACCACTATACCCAACCCCACCCTTTTCTCCAGGACTTGGCTTTAGTCAAGAAGTACTAGGGATACTAGGGAGGATGAATGTGCCTTTTCTATTCTTTTAGCACTTCTGAGGAGCATCAGTAAAGATTATTGTGCTGTATTTCTACAGTGTAGTTTATGCATCTGATTGTGTGAAGTTAGAATTGTATGCTTACAAGGAGTAAGCAGCCACATATCCATGCCAGTAGAACAGAACAGTGAGATTTGGAAAGATTAATATAAAAGGATAATTTTTAAAAGCCTTGCCCCTTTTTTGCATTTGCAAAAACAATTCCGTGGTCATATTTTGTACTTTTCTTTAAAGGATGGTGTGTGTGGCATTTTCACGAGTAAATTGTGTCATATTCAGCCAGGAGCAACCACACTGAAAATTTTTCCAAAAGGAATTAGGCCATCTTTTCAAGGCCACATGTAGTTGCTAGCTATGATGATACTTAGCTCTATCCCAGCCAAAAAAAAAATAATTTCTGAAGAGATCAGTGCAGTACCTTTATCATTTTCTGTGTTTCTTTCAATAAATAAATAAAAAGCATTATGTAAAAAACGGTAATACTTTCTTCTGACATTTGTACTATGCCCTTGTTCCAAAACCGAACTAGTTTTGAGAACAAATGTCGTTAGCTTCTCTGGCCTATAAGGAAAATGTTGATCCTTTGATGCATAGTACGTATTTTTAAAGTCACTTCTGATTGCTTAGAACATATTAGTGTGGATGACTTTTTCTCACGTGCATACATAAAAATATAACTTACTAGAATGAATATTAAATCATGTGAAATTGCTGATAGTATCTGACCTGTTTTTATTTGAAAGATGTCAATTTCATGTGGTTCAATCAAAAAGACAATATTGGTAACACATAAGTGAAATGAAAAAGCAAAAAAGAAAGTACTTAGATACTTAAAACCTTTGTGTTTAAATGTACACATGTACAAAAGATTGCATTTGATGTTACACAAATAGAATAAAATGTTTATGGAGTTCTTTTTTTCTCCCATGAAATTGCTTGAAATAACAATGAAACAAGAATTTTAAAATTTGTTTTCTTTTAACCCTCAGGGGAAAATATCTCTGTTCTTTAAAAACAAAATTGATAACATATGCCAAACTTAGTGATCTAAGGGCCCTTGGAATTTTAACTATGTATATCTTTGTATTATTAACTGTATATATTCTGTGTATAAATACCTGAAATTTTGGCTTTTGACTCTGTTTCCATTCCATTGAAGAGTTAAGGTACTACTATTATGTACATTTCATCCCTAATTTTACCTGAATCTAATGGGAGCTTCCAAAATTAGCTCTTGCAGTCTAATCAGCATTTTAATTGGAACTATATTTACCAATATGGCTCAACTTTTTTTTCCTTACCCTCTCAGAACAGTATGTATCATAAAATCATTCACACAGTGTTTGCTTTTGATGCTATCATCTGTGTGATTTTTGTCTCTGAGATAAATTTCCACAAATAAGTTAATTTTTAAAATTAGAATGCAAAAGTGATAAATTATGAATATACTTATTTTAAAAATATTTAAATAAGATATTCACTCAAAAAATCATATTCTTACTTCATATCATTAGCTTTGACATCATTGTATGGTGCCAGATTATAATGATATGAAGCTTATAATACTATTTCACATTTTTATCCACTAAATAAAAACCTGTCCTGTGTTTTATTACAAAGTAGGTGGCCTGAAGGAAAAATATATGTATTCTTTCCTTTTGGTATAAAATATGCATTTGGGCTTCTCATTTCATCCCCAATCTGTGTTATTCCTTAAAAATGCAGAACTGCCTGAAGTCCTCTTTAATATTTAATTCAACAACTTTTTAATCTGTCATTATGCTGTGATGAAGTAAGCATCAAGTGTCGCCGAAAAAGATTAAATTATACTTGGAAATAGGAATTGAAATGATTTAAGGTTGGAGGCTGAATATTTGCTTTGCACAAGTAATAATAATAGTAGCTTGGGTGAAGAAGGGCTTTGGTTTGGCTTTAATGTCTTTGCCTTGCTGTGCTCCCCTGTGGCTCCCCCTGATTTACGCTGGCATTACTGAGCTTTATTTTATTTAAATGGAGGTAGAAAGTGGAAATTACTACACTACAATACATTAATTACTCCATACTATTTCTTTGTACTGATTTCCCTTTTTTCTGTAAACATCATAAACAATGATGCAACCTACCCAGTATGGATAGCAGCTGTAAGCAATCCTGTAGTTCTTGTTAACAAGCTTATCTTAGAAAGGAAAGGCAGTAATAATTAATATCCATCTATGGAATAGTGAGAAGCCAAGGAACATTTATGCTTTCCCTTTTATAGGGGATGATGTCCTACATAAGAATAAGCTGTGACAGTACGTGTTAATATTTTAACCACTGCATTTTACTTCCTCCTTTTAAAATCTAGACTTTAATCTGTGGGCTGTTTTGTACTTAGAGACCAAAGGTGCGGGACTTTTAGTCCTCAGTGACTCTTAGATTATTCAACAGGTGACAAAAACTAACCTCTTTGGAGTACTTTGTCTCTGCATATGTTTAGATCTCTGTCATCGGGAAATCTCTGACTGCCTAGGCTTATTTTTAACCTAGTTCTGTAGCTCTGTCTACACAAGGCCAAAGCATCAGTCAGTCTAGTGGAGAAAACTAATTGAGAAATTATTCGGTCAAGTACACAGACGAGCTCCGGTGGTTGTTTGAAAGACTGCTGTATTTCATTTTTACGGTAATGTATGTGTATTGTTGGTTTGTATGTATATTCTGGCTCTGTCTGTAATGAATATTCTCAAAACATACCTTCATTTGTCATGATTTGGCATGATGATGGTCCTTTTAAAAATAAGCCTGCAAAGAGACTAAAATCTTGACATGTAGCACACCTGTTGAAATATTATCTGTATTAGCTGTATTCACTCCCAGGGATCCAGGTGTCTGCCATTCAGATGTCCATTTCCCTAGCATCATGTCCTGTCATGGAACAATAATAAAGAGAAAAGGCCTCCTCCTTACTTTTTTGAAACATTCTCAGTGAGAATGTAAACTTATTGCAGTGAGTTCAGAATTATCTACTAACTCCTCAGAATTAAAAAATAAAATAAAACTGGCGAAGTGTTTTTAAGTTTACAAAGCTTTCTTTGTTACCTTGTGATTCTTATATCAACATGGCTGCATAAGTTGTGCTAAGCATAAAACATCTGGAAAAAGTACAAAAGGCTTTTTGCAAATGATATATTCATTTTTTCATAAACTAATTTTTGTTGGTAGCTTGAGTTAATTTTATGCCCTCCCTAATGGAATTCCCCGAATATTTAGCTCCCCGCTTTATTGGTGAATACCCAAGTTATGGAGGGTGGGACAATTGTGTGGGTATCATTTGACGCCTTTTCCTTTGTTATCCTTAGATATTCGAAATTAAAGTTCTGTTGTTTTTGATAGTAAATTACTTCTTGTAGTTCATAAGTGTATATTTAGAGGACTAGGTTCACAGATTTTTTTATGATTTGGTGTTTTGATCTAGAAGATCCTTTTTAAATAAATCAAGTTTTTACCAATTGGTCAATGTTTGCCTACATAGTGTTATTCCTATTAAGATATGCATTTGTCAACATGTGCCTTTTTTGCTGTAGCACAAGACTAGTTGCCTTTCTGAAACCTAGTATGCTTGTAGGGTAAAGTAAATGCATGTCTTTGTAGAAGAATAAATAAAAAGAGCAACCTGAGTCAATAAGCGGGTTCAATTCATGCCTACAGCCATGGCGGACAGCTCATTTTGTAGATGTGGGTGTTTTGTTTACATTTATAATGCAGCTTTATTTAATGCTGACAGATATAGCTTGTGGCAAATGATAGTCAGAATGTATGAGCAGTCATAATGCTTCTGTCTTCTTATAGTGTGCTGCTGAAAATAAGCAGTTCACCTCTGTTTTTATTGAGGAAAGGATATGAGACAGCTATAGCTTCGTGAGGCTATTTATTGAGTTGTTTTACTAGCTGTGAACATGCCGCTTTATAGCAGTTGTGAAAATGGACTTTGCTAGTGTGTGGGAAAGGAAATAACATTGCAGTATACAAGGGTAGTAAAAAATCTCTATAAATAATTTTTCAGACTGAGGAATATTCTCATTTAAACAGGCAGAATGGGTTGTGATTTTGGCTAGGTGTCAGTTTCCCCCCAAAAGTCACCAAGTTGGAATTAATCATATATTTCAGAGGAAAATTTTGATTCTGCAAATATTAATTGGGTTTGAACTTAGGAAAAGTTGTTTACATGTCCACCTAAATCTAGTACAACATTATGACCTTTGGGGCTTAAAGGATCTATGTAACCAGTTTAGGGGCGTAGATTATAAAATGCACTGGGCTGCATGTATGTGTGATAAGACCTACCTGTAAAGCTATGTTATTGGTATCATTTAAGAATGTACACCTGATATAGAGAAACTTGCATTCATGTACTGTTTATAATGTAGTAGAGAATTCAGATGTTTAAGTAGCACACAATGGATGGAAAATTTTAAACATACTTGTGTGTTGACCCTAAGGATTTTTATTCAGAATAACTAAGGGAAAGTAATAAACAAACCACGTAATTTGAGTTTGCCTCATTTCTTTCATCCTTTGCAAATTATAGGCACTCACTATACGTAGAATTTTTAAGTCTACAACAAACTGTTTTGGTTTGTACACTAGTTTTTTGTTGGTTTTTTTTTTTTTCCTCCACTAAATCTGCCCAGGTCTACTACAGCTTTTTGATGTATAGTTATTTATTGGCTACCATAATTGTGATGGATATAATACTTTTTATTCTTAAACATAAAAAAGAGCATTAGAAAGGTACATGTTTGAAAATTTTATTACTTTTCTATTTTTATTCAAATGCTCATCATACAGTAGTGAGAAAGGTACACAAATAATATTTTCATGCATGCAAAATAATTTAGAAAGCAGTGTGAATCTCAGCAGGTGTTTCTTCCATGTCTGTGCTCAAATTTCTAGGGAACACTGAATATTAAATTGAAATAACCTTCCCTTGATATTATGCAGCTAAAGTTCAGTTTAATTCTCCGATAAGGTTTTCCTGGACACATATCATTTTCCTCTCATGTAAATAAAAATCAGACTACTTAGATTTTAATACTTGCTACTTTACAAAGTAAATCAAAATGCTGCAAAGTACTCACTTATTTCTTTTCTTGGTGCTTTTATTAAGGCATTTCTGTTACCACTAAATATATGGATTATAAGGATGCTGTAAAAATGTTCTTATTTCCTTCTCCACTGGCTGATGAAATGGGTTAATCTCTCAATAGAGCTATTTCCTTAATTCACCACCTGTTTTCAAATCCCTAGTAACTGACAAGGTAAGCGGAGAGATTCCTCTGTGTGTGCCTTGTATACTTATTTCACAGAAAGAGGAACCTAGAATAAAAAATTAAGACAGAAATCTTCCTTGAATTTTTTTTTTTAGGAAAGTTGTTAATACATTACTAAAAAGCTGCTATATTTAAACTATCATTTAGCAGCCCAGTTATGTCACCCACCAGGCACTTTTCAATGGAAATTTTCAACTCAAAAGGGCATAACTGTATATAAAGACATGTATTACCTTTTAGAAAATGCCCATTTCCTTTCTGTATTCCTTACTGTATTTCTGTATTGAGAATGTGAGACATATAACTAATGGAAATTTTATATTTTTGATTTACAAACAAAAGAACTGATTTTATACTTGTAAAACCAAATGTGGGCTTGGCTGTTATGGTTAGAATGTCTCAACTGTATATAAGTAATCATTTATTGTTTAAATACAGAAGAGGCTGTAACCAAATGCTGTCAAGAGCCATCACACTCATTAACCTGCAAGCTAATTAGCCTCCTCCTGCCTGATTGCTGACAAGTTCTTCAATCTGAACCCATTGCTGTTGTGTCAGCAGAGAAGCACAGAGTGAGGTAGAGGAGGTCTCCATTAGATGTTTGTGAACAAAGTCTCTGCATTAAAGGTTTGTTTTTTACACTCTAACAAATGTTAGAGCATTCATATCGCCAGCTATAATTAAATTGGCAACTCTTAATTATTGTAATTAGTGTATTAACTGTTTCCTTTCCTGCTCATCTATAATTGATTTCAAGAAATTACATGTAATTTAATGTGAATTTTTAAAATGTAATCATTGTTTAAAAGGTTTCAATAGTTAGGTGTATATCTAAATGGTATTGAATATTTGAAATAATATGCATAATAAAATCACTGAAATGCAGTGTCTTGTCAAAACCAGTACATATGAGCTTTGTATTCACATGTCCTTCTTTTCTGTGCAAACATGACATTCACTCCCCATTAGATTTTTTTTTTTTCCTCCAAGTAGGCTAACATTTCTTAACTAGGTTGCAAATTAGCATTGGAATGATAGAACATTTTGCAAATGCATCTTAAAATATGAATTCATTAATTTGTGGAAGACTAATTCATTTAGAATAGCTTCTTGAGGGCAAAAAACATTCACAAGATATTTTGCTTGTTATACCATCCAATCAAACCCGAGACTTTATGGAGAATATCAGAAAAAATAGAGTATATTTTGGAATGGTAAATGATCTAAGTATGAATTGAGGAGGCCTTTTCTGGGTTCTGAGAATTATCACTATTAACTACTTTCTGGCAAATGTTACTTACAATTTTGGTTTAAAATATTTGAATGATCTTCAACAAATTAGAGGCGTAAGCCATTCTGAAATGTCATATATACCAGTAAAATGTATTCACATGTCTGAAAAGCCACGTACTGAAATTTATTGTACTTCTAGTTTATGCAGAGAAAACTGCTATTTGAGGTTATCTGATTTGAAAGTACTGGATTGAAGTAAGAAAAAGCATCAGAGTTTATGGGAGCTTTCCATACAAGTGCTGTTTACTTGTATTGGACATGGGCAGAATTATTATTTGCATAGCATCCTGTAAAGGTCTGTATTATTTTTTATTTTTATATTTATTTGTTTGTTTGTTTGTTTATGAGAGAGAGAGAGAGCACGAGAGCGAGCCTGAGCGTGGGAGAGGCGCAGAGAGAGGGTGAGAGAGAATCTCCGGGGCTCAATCCCATGACCCTGGCATCATGGCCTGAGCCAGAATCAAGAGTCAGATACTCAACTGATTGAGCCACCCAGGCACCCCAGAATCTTGTCAAGGTCTTAAACACTGTGAATATATATCTACCACTAGCTGGTGTTAAGCCCTAATTAAGGAACGGGTATTTTAAATAAATTTTAGTCAATTCTTAAAATAATTAAAATATTAATGTGTCTTGTTTCAATTATCATTCACTTCCAGGTGGCAACCATTTTATGAGGCACTACCTAGTGCACTACAGAATACATTGTTCTTTAACAAATATGGCCTTTTAAGTACAGTGGCCTCTACATAAGAATTGTAACTTGAGCCTGAAGTCAACTGTGTGATGGAATAGATAATGGGGTTTCTTCTTGTACTGTAGATCTGTGGACCTGGTCTCTGGGCTAAGAAAGATTTGAGGTTCTGAGGCAGCGTTTTGGGTCTTTAGAATAAGATTTATGTGTTAGGTGTTACCGTTCTTACCGGTAAGGACACTGTCCTACCACCATTCCTTACCTCTACCCCACTTCCCTAGTACAACCTGATTCTGAGAGAAGAACAAAATTTTCTCCTGGAAACTTCCATACTCTCCTTTAGAATGTGATGCAACTTAAGTTTCAGAGAATTTAGTGTAATAATGACTCAATTTTGCTTTACAGAGTAAATAAAATTAGGGCCTTTTGAATTTTAGGGCCCATTTCAGAATCATTGGGCCACTTATCATAGTTTATAATCATAGTATCAGAGTCCTAACTAAAATTCTGAACTTGTCAGGGAAAGGAGCCTATGGAACATCTAACTCAGTCCTCTCATTTTATAGACAGAAAAATAAGACTCTGGGGAGGCAACTTGCCCAAGGCCATACAACCCAATAGTACAGCAGATATGAAATGAGGATCCAGATCCTTGGACTTCTGGTCCAGTGCTTCAAGTTTCATAAATTCAAGTTGTAGTAGATTGATTTAGTACTTCCTTCTGGGTATCTATGATTATTTTTATTATGGTTATTTTACGTTGAATGTTAAAGTTGTTTAAGGTATGAGTACAATTTTTTTAATACATATAATTTTATTGTTTACAGTAGATGCCCAAAGTTACATAAAACATTTAGCCTTTTTAAAGAATACACAAGTACTAACATAGAAATGGCTGAATTTAGAACTGAATGATAGTAAAACAGAACCACCGTTTGACATTAAGGGGTATTTTTCTCCCATGAGTTATTTAATAAAAGAAACTTCTGTGGTGTTGGAAGTAATGTCACTAAAATGCTGATTTCAGTAAGAGCTTCTAAAGAAGCTAAATTGTTTTTCAACAAACTTATGAGATGAAAGCCCTTTCTATCATATGCCTAGTTTATTTTTCTCCTTATTGTGTATGTCACATTCTTTAGATGGAGTGTGTGTGTGTGTGTGTGTGTGTGTGTGTGTGTGTGTGTATGTGTATGTTGTCATTGTCAGAGGGTACATGAAGGGAGGAGAATAGAACACAAACCCTAAAGCTTTATCGTTGACAGTGTCTTACAGCTTTTGGTCAGCTGGTGACTATTTCAATGCCTCACTGCCATGACTAGACTGTCCACTCTGCACCCTCTACAAAGTTAGGATTAGAACAAGGAGACTTTATTTTTAAAAAGGGGGGGGAGGGTTCTTGCCCAACATTTCATGTGAAATAAATTACTTGAATTTTGATACATCTTAAATGACAAATGTAATATTTTTCTATTTTCTATTAAATGTGTCTATGTAAGTGCTTATCTAGAAGTGATTAAGAATTGAGGACATTGTCTTCTGTAGAACTGTCCCGGTGTTGGTTTGGCAACTCTGTATTTGCAACTGTTAAAGAGTAAAAGCCCCAAAAAGTATTTTCTTGATATTAGCTTTCATTTATAAACCAGAATAATTCTGAATGTTTATAGTAATGGGAGATAACCCAAGGCAAATTTAATTTTAGATTGGGCTTTTGCTTAATGTATTATTCATAGTATTGTATCATCAGTTAAGCATATCCCTGACAATAAACTTAAAACTTAACTTTAATAGTAATATCCACCCTAATTTGGGTGAGTCAAATAGTGACCTGACATGACTTATTTTGCCTCATTATTGTAGATAATTTTTAAATAATGGTGTGATGGAGTTATTTGGTATGTTTTTCTCATTCTCCACTCCCCCCCCCCCAACTTTTTTTTTTTTTTTTAACACTTTGCCATTTTTGCTGCATGACCTGGTTTTGCATTTATCGGATTCTCTGTTCATCTAATTAGTATGTTCTAAAAAGACCTGGACCACTTATTGTACAGAGACGTAGCCTGTGGGTGTTTAATAAGGAGCTTTCAGTGTTACATTTGCATCTTTTGCTTGGGGTCTGAATAGTGAATTACCTTTAAGATCATTAGAAGCACTGCTGTATTGTTAAAATCGGGCTGCAATATTCTAATGACAGTTTAAAACTTCAGGCTTCCTATATAACCCAGGTGACCCCAGCATAATTGTATGCAGTGTAGAAGACCCCAGGATAAACTGCTGACGGTTCTGCTCATCCACAGTGTAGCCTCAACAGGCAGGTAGCTTTCCACCCAAACAAACCACATAGAGATGTAGTGAAAGCAAATGAGTCTTATCCCTAGTCATGTGCACTCAAGTGTATATATTATTTATATCATGATACCAGTCCCCCAAATATGCCTTGATACTTTTCAAAAAGAAACACATCCACCAAGCAATGTGCGGAATGCAGAATGTATTTTATCAGAAAACTGACCCTTTTTACATGTACTACCTGGAAAACAAGAAGCTTAAAAGTGGGATGTTTTGCTTTCAGGTTCTTCCTCAAGGCCAAAAACTCAGTAGGGGAACATTTTGTTGCTCAAGGATCAAACTATAATTTATTCTTTCTCTAACCAAATATAACCGAACTATTTATAGATACCAGGTGAAGGTCCTTAAATCTGTTCTACAAGATGGCTTAAAACACTGTTTAGATATTTGTGTATTTTGTGTTTATATATTATTTTAGGTTTTTTGTCATTATTATAGAATTGTAGGCTTTTAAAGCTGGAAGAAAACATAATTTAGCACCTCTTTTTTGTCATATTCTCCCTAAAAGTTTTCTGATCTCAAATTGGTGTGATATTCACCTCCTGCTGTTGTAATGCCAGAGAGCTCAAAGGTAGCCAGTACCAAAGGTGACATAAATAAAGGGAAAGATAGTGATAAATTTTATGTTTTTAAATAAATGCCTTTACTTAGAGGGCATTTATGGATTCCTTATCTGGCATTTACTCTGGATCTGAGCTTCTTGACTACATATGAAAGACTAAATGAATACAGATTTTTTTGTACAACTAATTTTAGTAGATGGCATGTTAATTGATTTAAAACCTAGGAAATTGTACTTCAAAATTGCATTTCTGAAATAGCTTTTTCTTAATGGAATCTGAAGTTACGTGGTTGTGATCAGTAATTTCTGCTAAACAGCTATATGTAAGTTTTAGCGCAGTGCTCTATGTATAATGGGTATTTGGTAGGTGGGTTTGTTGAATGAAAGCATGAATGAATGAAATATCAAATAGAAAAGAATATAAAAGGAAAAGAATATGTGCCTGGCACATAGCCGGACTCCTGTAGTTAGTTGAGTCAACTAACCAGTTATGTTTTCCAGAGGGTGTCACTTCCAATAACAGTTGCAAAAGTATTAAAAGAAATAATAAGCAGGCAGTAATTAACTTGAGTTCACCTGGCAGCCTGTCTATAATGTGTTTATTTTGCTTATCTCATCCTTTTGTGCTCTTTTCTTGTTATCAGTTTACTACTCAGAGTTCTCCAGATCAGCTGTGAAAAGTAGCTACCTGATGTGACAGGATCCTTGTTTGAACCATGACACCCAAAGTTGCCTTATTTTTATTTTTTGCCCTTGTTTTAATTGTCACCTTCATTGTTTGAGAAACTCAGATCTTTGTTTTTTGAAGAAGGGGCTTTATTTGTACCTTTTAGATCTATTGTGGCAATAAAACAACTTGTATTTAAAAAAATAAATGATTATTTCTTATATGGGAAGAGAGGTTCATCGTAAGGCAGGTATTTCCTGCAAAGACCTGAACTGAAAAGTAAAGTCAGAGTAAATTTTTAGTTAAAACTGAGTCTAGATTATGTGCATATTCAAAAAAATTATATCAGATTTAACGTATATATGATCAGGACATTGACCAGTGATATTCTATTAAGTAGTTTTGCAGGATTTTCTCTTCTACGAAGAATTTGTTGTACTCGCATTATTGTTTCCTTTGGGATCTCAGACAATGACTCTGTAGTCTGATTCATTAATATTGGTTGTCTTCTGCAGGGAGTATCCAGATTTGACCTGCCAAGTATTAAATTTTTAATGTATTACTAGTTCTTTCAGAGAGTAAGCCTCGTCTTTGTTCTTCATATTTTCGTACCAGTACAGTTTGAATCAGATACAGATTTAATTTGTAGCATCACTAAATATGCCTCATTTAAAAAATACACACACAACACACATACACAACTATAAAAATGTTTATTGATGAAAGTATTTCAATATGAATTGCTACCTTTTAAAATATTTGGAAGTATGCATTTCCAAATTTATTTTGAAAAGTGCCAGGGGGTGTTATGTGCTATGTACAACAAGTTAATTATTATGCTATTAACATTGATGATGTTGAATGTGTATTAGTTAATGTGTTAATGACGTGTTAATTACTGTACATGTTGTGAAGACCCTTCAGGCTTGTTCTATGATGCAACATGTCAACTTGAACCAGACCAAGTAATCTGCAAAGCAGACTGTAACTCTTAAAAATAACACTTGTAAACATAAATTATAAATTAAATTATGCTTTTTATTATCCTTTTTCTTTCTGGTAGAATGAATAAGTAATTCTTCTGCTATCTGCACCTGTTAGAACCTAATACTGTCAGACTCTGTTTTCCCCAGGAGGATCGGAAGAGATTTGTTATGCAATAACTTCCGCTTTGTTTACGCTCTGGCATTTAGTGTATATTTTATATAGATTCATGTGTTTTGCAACCTGAAAGATCCTTCTTTTTTTGTTTACCAGATTAATTTATAATGGAAGACACTCAGTCTTTGTGTAAGCAAGTGAAGAGTAGCTTTGTTCTATTAGCGCCACTAGTTGATATGAAACCGGTCTATCTATACAGATTTGTGATTCAGGCAATGGCTCTTCAAACTTGTTGGCCAAATAGTTGAAATCTCAGGAGATCAGTCATAAAAACTGGATGCCAGTTTCAGATCATGTAAAAGAGGCCCAAATTTGCTGCTATTTATGGAATAATTTACATTGTTTTTTGTATAAATACAGTTTGAAAATATTAAATATTTGAACTTTATTACTTCAACTTTTGATTTATTTATTTATTATTATTTTTTTAATGTTTATTTCTGAGACAGAGAGAGACAGAGCATGGGGGGGGGGGTGGGGCAGAGAGAGAGAGAGGGAGACACAGAATCCAAAGCAGGTTCCAGGCTCCGAGTTGTCAGCACAGAGCCCGACTCGGGGCTCAAACTCACAGACCGCGAGATCATGACCTGAGCCGAAGTCGGACGCTCAACCGACTGAGCCACCCAGGCGCCCCATCAACTTTTGATTTAATGGTTGCTTGTGTCTTCCTAATTGACAAAATTTTTGGAAAATATGCCCCGGTGATCATCTTTAAAAGATTGATATGGAGAAATATGATAAAATTGACAATACAGTGTTATTTGTATAATACTATTTTTATTTCTTCAAAATCACTGTTTCATATAAAACAAAAAACATTGATGAAGAATGAGCATTCACAAATGAACAAAGGGTCTTATGGTGAAGGCGTTTTTCAAATGACCCAGAACCAACTTTTAAAAATACAAAAATAAAATAGAAGTGAATGTTCCTGGTAGGAAGTTACTCTGTATTTTAGATTCTGTTAAAAATAGTATGTGCAAGAGGAGGTGAAGAGTTCAGGCTGTAAAGCTAGAGTGTCTAGGTTCAAATCTTGGCTCTTTTGCCATCTAGCTGTGTGACCATATGCGTGGGCTTTCACCGCTGGGGTGCGCCTCAGTTTTATGATAGTAAAAGTGGGCATAATAATAGTACCTCCCTCTTTGGATTGTTGGGATCGCTAAATGAGTTAACACAGGTAAAGCACTTGGATCAGTGCCTGGCACCTAGGAAGCACTCAGTATGTGCGAGGTCTTATTAACCTTCCTTTGATATTACACTGAAAATTATTTGGAAGCATTTAATTTCCACAAGCTCTTTGAATTTCCAGAGACCCATTATGAATGTGAGTTTTTGGTGTTCAGTCATTATAGTCTGGTACTTCATCACAGAAAAACATCTTATTTTTAATGATGATTTTATTACTCTGGTATTGTTTGCATCCACCTGGAGTAATCCCAGGCTTTTTCGTTCATCTAACCCTGCTTGATCTCCCGGAGCACGGTTCTTGTTCAGATGTGTATTGGCACGGAAGGGTATTCTGACCAAGACTTCTGTCTCCCTTGCAAATATTTGTGTATCTCTTGTTTACGGCCCTGATGTCCTCTTGTAATACCCATGCAAAAGGGATTCTAATAAATCTTGTGCTCAGCATTACACATTGTTTGTTTTAGCTGCCTTCCACTTCATGCTTCCTCCTTTAAGAGCGAGCCATTACGAAAGGTTAGATTCACAGTTAGCAGGCTTTAGCTCTCCCTTTTGAATCAGTGAGGTTGCCGTTTTATTGCTCTCCGACTTACACTTCAGTGATGAGAGTAAACTAGCATCAGATTAAAGGTCAGCAAATCCCATCAAAGAGAGGAATATTAGGGGCAGAGATAGTTGGAGAGGCAGCACACCACTGGGTATTGACAGGGTGATTCCAGGGTATCAGTCAGCAGAATTATAGCTGCCCAGAGAGTCAGTACAGCTTTAATGAGCCTGTGTGAAGAGGAAGAGGGTGGATTTATGTAGTTCCTCATAATTTTCTGTAGAGACTGTTATTGCAGACATTCTGTGGAGTGTTCTGGTCTTTCATTTAATTCAAAGGTCCTGGAGCTTATCCATCCTCTAAATTCCTTTTTGTTAGCTCAAATCAAAGTTGACATTTCCATGGTTTACCACCTAAAGCACCCAGTTCAAAATCAGGTTTCTTTAGGCAATTTTGAAATCTATATACTGTTAATATAAATCCACAATCATGTTTATATTAGTGCATATGTATCTCCTCTGCAGAGAAGTGGGTTGAATAATAAACATTTTTTTCATAAGTAGGCAATGGGGGGAAATGTGCATTTACACATTGCCCTCTAAGTAAGTGGAAAAAAACCTGATTGTAATTATGTTATGGTGCTTTTCAGAAGGATCTTAATATTCATCCTCCTTAAATTGACTTTACTAATTAATTGTTTATATGCCCATTTGTATATGCCCCATCTCACTCTTTATGCCCCCCATTCCCCTAAACTGGAAAAAAATATTTTTTTTCATCTCTAGAGGCAAAATGTTTTTAATTGTTCTAATGAGCAATACTCTATTTAATTGCTGTTATTTTCAGTCCACCTTGATTTTGATATGTCTTTGTAGTGAATTTGACTCACTTCAGTTTCAGGAAGGGATTAAATCTCTATGATTTCAAAATCTAGAATATGCTTTGAGGAGTTAAGGTTTTTTGTGTTGTTGTTTTTTCTTCTTTTTTTTTTAATGTCTTTGGATATTTTTGCTGTAGGTTATTTGCTTAAAGAGTTAATGGCATATAGATACAGATCCAGATATAAATAGATTCTTTTTGGTTAAGCTTTTATTTAATAGGTTACTAGAAAATAGATGGTTTGTGGGAAAAATATCAATAAATTTATACTAGAATGTTGGGTTTTATGAGTCAAGCCAGCCTCTTTTTGTAATTTGTATTTCAAAAATATGCTACTTTGATTATTTATGAGTAAATGAATGCATTATTAGCAGAGGTCTTGTTTGTGTGATTTGCTGCTCGGAGGATGCTTTCAGGCTTTTCTGCCATTGTCCTCTGCATTCCATGTGGGTGGCCGTGCTTTTCAGACACTTACATGGTTTTTAATGGAAGAGAGTGATGGATGTGATACAACCATGAGAAGCACAAATATCCTTCTCGAAGTTCATCGTTGACTGAAGCATCTACAGTAGTTACAGCAAAATGTAGACTCCTTAAGAGAGATGCATATAGATGGATAGTTGGTAAAAATCTAGAACCCATCTTCAGTCATTAATTAGATGCTATATTTATATTAAAGAGCCAGCACACTTAAAAGTAACATCCTATGGAAAGTCCAGTAAAGTTCATGTTTCCTATAATCATGCCATGCTTCACAAAGCCTTTTCAATAAAACTGAGCCTGCGTCCTTTATAATAATACAGATAAAACTTTACGCCGTGCTGTTACATTGGAACGCACGGAGAATGCCAATGACCCTCATGCCGTGTTTACTAACATGCTCTTTTGAGCAGTGCCTGCGCATCAAGATCATTCGGCATTACAGAAACAATGAAGCGGGCATTTCTTCCTATGAGGGGAAAGAGGGAACAAGTGGGTGTCTGCTGTTCATAATGAAGTCGACTGACTGTAATTTTTACATTCACTTGTGAACATTTTAGAGAAAAGAGAAAGAAGATGGCCGCAGCAAAAGCAAAGGAGCTGAATACAAAGATAAGCATAAGGTTAATGATCTGATAGGGGCCGGGTTCTTCCTGCCCCGAGGGGTGTATGAATGATGCTTACTGATTACCTTAAAAATACGCAACCTAGTACAGGTATTTTTAAATTCACCTGGGGTCTAGAATTTTCACTTGAGGAAAATAACAAATGCAAAAAGGACCATTTTTCTCCCCAAATTCTGACCAAAAATTTTGTATCGTATATGGATTACATGTAAAGTTTTAAAAGATACCATCCATTTTATCTACAAAAATGTTTTATTAAATATTCCCAGAACACCAATTGAGAAAAGATGCATAACTTTGGGTAATTTTAACTAATTTTAACAAAATACAGTATAGCTAGTTCTAACATGATAATGAGTAAATTCACAGGATGAAGAGTCCTTATTTCAGGACAAATAAACGGCACCATTTACTTTCCATGCAGTTCCCTACACGTGGCCATTCTCTAGATTTCTGAGTTTATTTGAAGTGTGTGGCCAGAGACTGCTAATCATGAGTGTTTCATCATCAACATACATCAAAGTGCCATTCTACCACCGGAAGCAATATGTGAGAGTAAAAGTAACATGAAAGAACAAAAGAAAAGAGATAACTTAGGTCATAAAAATTGAGAAAGCAAAAAGCAATAAAACCACAAACCATTAAAATATGTTGCACAATAACAGCAACACAATCTATGACAAAGAAGTTCTGATATATAAAAAACATCAGATCAAAGGAAGAAAAGAAAAACTTCAATCAGAAGTTTTGGTAGGGGCGCCTGGGTGGCTCAGTCGGTTAAGCAGCTGACTTCAGCTCGGGTCATGAACTCATGGTTCATGAGTTTAAGCCCCGAGTCAGCCTCTGTGCTGACAGCTCCGAAGCCTGGAGCCTGATTCAGAGTCTGTCTCCCTCTCTCTCTGCCCCTCCCCCTCCCCCCCCCTCAAAAATAAGTGAACATTTAAAAAAAAAAAAAAAGAAGTTTTGGTAGTGGACTAGATCAGATTTGGTATGAACACTACCAGAGGTCAGATAAAAGTTGTTGTTGTTTTTTTTTCAATATATGAAGTTTATTGTCAAATTGGTTTCCATACAACACCCAGTGCTCATCCCAAAAGGTGCCCTCCTCAATACCCATCACCCACCCTCCCCTCCCTCCCACCCCCCATCAACCCTCAGTTTGTTCTCAGTTTTTAAGAGTCTCTTATGCTTTGGCTCTCTTCCACTCTAACCTCTTTTAAAAGTTTTAATTGTAGGACAGATTTGTTTCAGATTACATTTTAAGACTGTAAAACTTCTGCATTGTTTTATATGTATGGCATGGCTCTTGGTAATGTTTCAACATCACAGATGATACTTTGGAATTCTGTAAATAGTTCTTTGACTTTGGGAGATGTAGTACTTTAATAAAACCAGATTTCAGTCTTTGTGATTTAAAGTGAACGCCCCTATTATTTTTTAAAGTGATGATTATGTGCCAGGTACTGTTTTAGGCATTTTTGCACATTTTATACCATTTAAACTCCACAATGATTCATTGAGTTGCTGGTATCTATATTTAAAGAGAATGAGCTAGAAGACTTGCCCATAAACACAGCTAAAAAGTAACAGAGTCAATTTGAAGCCAGGCTTGTGTGACTCCATATTCTCTTGTAATGTGGTATATTCTCCAGTAGTGTAGCTCGTTTGTATTGTACTTGCAAAGTCACCTTAAAATCCAATATTATTACCTCTTCCTCCAGGTGTTTGAGGTATAATGGAACCCTGGACTTAAAGGAAGGCAGGTCTGTGTTTGAATCATTGCTTTCATGTTTACTAGCCACATGATCTTGAGCAAGTCACTTAACCTCTTTGAAGTTTGGTTTTCTCATCTATAAATGAAGATAATGGCATGCTACCCTATAAGGTCATTTACAAATCAAATGAGAGAAAATGTGAAAGTCACAGCGTGCTGCTTGGCATCTACATATATGCTTAATCAACATGCTGAAGTTTGAACCTAGAGAACTTTCAGGCTAAGCAACAGAAGGATACCCAAGTGCAAACATTGTTTTGGGTTATCACATTAGCAGCTGTAAAATAAGAGGTTAAAGGCACATAAGAAATAAAAGGACACAAAAAATTTGCTTTGGGGGAGAAACATTTTGTATTGTGGACTGGGTGTAGGAAGAACTTAAAGTCTAGAAGATTCGGTCTTCCAGAAAATAGAGTAGTGGGGAAAGCAGCTGTGTGGTGGAGCACACACGATGCCCTCTATGTTAGAAGGAGCAGGCGCCACAGTGCAATGTTATCCCATTCACAGCATGGCAGTGATCTTAACTGACAAGACAGGAAATGAAAGTGCCATGGCGATCTCATTCTGCAGGGAGAAAAGGCAAGGGGACAGAATGTGGGGATGTGGGCAAAGGAAGGATGCAGTAGGAGTTTGTGTAAACGAATGCTAAAATGCATTTAATAGAAGAGGAGCACGTCCAGAAAATGCACATAATAGGACTAACTGATTTTGATGAAAGTCCAAATACAGGACTCCAGCATTTTCTAGTGAGGAGACCCCAGGCACGTGGTAAATTTAAAAGGATATCAGAGGCACATTAGATCACTGGTAACCACACAGAATAGCTAGTCACAAAGACCTGTAGGTATGAAAGCCAGTGTTATTAGAATTCTCTCCCCCCCTCTTAGATTCTGAAACTCATTGCTTTTCTTTATACAGTGCTGGGGTTTTTTTTTTTTCCTTTCAAATTTAGTTGTCATATTTACCAATCCTCAGAATCTTTTCAGTAGAGCATTTTGTTTGAACATCTATCCCTTCAGATAAAAAGAAAATGGCCGTTTCCTTTTTTTCCCCACTTGTAATAATTTCCTTTAAGAACAGAGCACAGGTAACCCTTTGTGCTAATATGCGTGAGAAACATGGCCTGTTTTTTCCTTCATCCTTTTTTCACTGTCTCATGCAAGCACAGCATACTTCATATCTTGCCCTAGCCCTGTTCTCTTCTTCTGTAGCTGACAGTGCTTATATATCAAGCGCTCCAACAAGATGCAGCTCCATTTAACAAAAAAGTGCCTTAAAAATGTAACTCTTCTTTCTGCATTTTTATTGCACAGTCCATCTGCTCCTTCATCTTGGCTGCTCTTCACTTTCACAGTGACAAGGCTCACTCCTTTTTCTTGTCTCTTGAGGCAAGATCTAATTGGCAAGTGGGAAGTCTTCAAAATTTGCCTTTGCCAGCCAACAGTAGTTTCAGATTTTTATGTAAACAGTTGGCTAAAATAGACTTGAAGGGGAAAGAGAAACTATAATGAAAGTGAAGGATTTTTCGAAAGTCTTTTCCCGCAGAATGAACACACCTTCCCACAATAGAAAGGAGCATAGTAAATGTTTTCAAATAAATGAACGGTACCATAGCTTTATCAGTTACTGGGTAAATACGGTAAATAGGATCAATATTTTTGACGGCTTCAAATAGCAACATGTTTAGTGTAAATTATTATATCAGGCTTTTGTGTAGAACATTCCTCTATTTCTGGCAAAATAAACATCTGAACTTGCGATTTGGTGGGGATTGGTGTGGTGTGGCCAAGGAGAAGAATTGATTTATAAGTGGTCTCTGTATTGTCATTTGCATTGCTGGGAGCATGCAGAAATGCTAGAGTCATAGCCTTGGGACTCATACTGGCACGGAAAAACACCGGCGACTCAAGAAATACCTTTAAGTGCTTTCCCTCTTGTCATTTAAAGTACATCTGTGAAACTGCAGGAAAATAACAACTAGGTTCTGCCCGGGAGTCTAGTACCTGTACAGACCAAGATACTAATAATGTCATTATAGCATCTAGCTGCTTTCTATCGAACCTCTAATAAAGGTCATTAGTTGCCTGCTTTCTTGAGTGAGATGGCTTTGCAGCAAGTGCTTGGAGAAAAGTTATCAGTGCTGTATGTTAGAAATAGGCATCCTGCCAACAGCTTTATAATGAAGGTGAAGTGTAATAAAGCGATGGATTGACAGTTTATGTGTTGAAAGTGAAGGAAATGGAGGTGTGGAGAAGCATTATGGGGAATCTTTCTAGTCATATCTTCAATTTAACCATCAGGGGAAATGCTTCAAAATCTTAGATTTATGAATTTCTAGTAAGCAGTTTCCCAGCATGTAAACAAATCTCAGTGGGCTGTTTTAGGAAGGTAGATTTGGGCAGTGAAGTAATCATTTTTATTCCTCTGATTTTCCAAATAGAAATGGACATATATGATAAAAATGTCAGCCACACTCTCCACGTCAGGGCCCTAACAGGATTACATGTCAGTTCTTAATGTCTCGCTCTGTTTTTCTTTGCCATGAATGGCTGCATTATTGCTCACAGGAACTTCACTGTAATATATGGTAAGAGACAAGTAGCTCTTTATGGCCAGTGATTATTCGGTTTGAATGAAACCTGTGATTTATGTCCATTTAACTGAAAAGCCTTGTAAATTCCCAGTGCTGCATTTTTCCTCAATAGAGAATGAGTCAAGCGAAAGTGACAACTAGGTTGGCGTGGAAATGTGCAGTGCATTGCCGTGTTATATTTAATATACCTGACATGAAAAACGTGCACACACCACGCAGTCACCTTAAATAGGAGTGAAAGTGACATTAGCTTGTAATATGACTGCCATATTCAGTGGATTAGACACTAACATTGGCTTAAAAGGAGATTTGGAGCTAGAGTGGGATGGGCATGGGGCCGTGAGTTGTGATAGGCAACTATATCATCTGTCATTTCCTCATACTATTTTAAAAATTAGTTGTTTTTACAGTTGGTTCTACTGATACCTACAAAATAATAGGATTCTTCCCTTTCATTACAAGTCTCATCTTTAGTCCTAAGAAGGAGAGTGAGAAATCAGGTGCAAATATTATTCCAGATCTTTCTTTTTTCTTTTTTCTTTTTGTCTGTCAGTCAGACCCCACTCAAGGGTCTGCCTTCCCTGGACTTGGCCTTAGCTTTATCTCTAGTCCACCCATTGTTTGTCTGAGAACCCCAACCTCCCCTCCTCCACCCCCAGACCTAAGTCTACTTTCAATAATGGTGCCTTGAGGGATTTCTCAGTGTCTTTCTCTACTTTGTTTCCAAATTATATTCCAGTTTTTCACAACGAAAAGTGATTGTTTCAAATGAGGTCTTATAACCATGGGGCTTGTGACCTTCATTTCATTTCCAGCTCTTCTGTTTCATATTTAAACTGCTTCTTATTTAAAGGATTTCACAGAAAAATATCTTAGCTTTTTTAACGTTTGGGGGGAAAAGTAGCAACCTGTCTGTATTAATCTTTGTTCCTTATAATTTGGGTTATGTATATCAAACTGAAGCCAACTTGATTTAAAATGCAGAAAGCACAGAAAACAAAGTTGGTATTTTCTTTAATCATCTTTAAACCACAGACCATAATCCTACTTGTTACTTTTAAATAACAGACACAAAATAAAATCTATGGAAAATTGTAAGGAAAACAGAAAGTATTAGCATTGTGACTGGTTTCAAAGCAGCCAAGAATTCAGGGCTTGCTGAAAATATCTGATCTGGCCTCGTTTTACGTGTCACTGCTAAAACATTTTCCTCTGAGCTAACACTGGAGTGGTAGTTGAATGAATCGAGAACAAGTCCATCAGAAAACAAAATTATAGAGATTTCAGAGCCCTAAGCTTATGAATAATTTGGGATCTGGTTTTATGGCATGCTCATTAGGTGGGGGGGTGGGGTAGGGTGGGGGAATCAAACAACTCAAGTTTCCATAATAGCTTTTTGTTTCTCAGCAGATCTGAATAACGAACTGTTTACAAAGTAAAAATGATCTGATAACTTTTATTTATCATTACTTATACGTATAATGTGCCTTCCCTGATTCTGGAAATATTGTAGAGCTAGCTCTTAGTCGTGCCTAATTCATTGCTATGTGTAGAAAACATTTGAAGTAGCCATGGTCTGAAGCCACTCTTTAGTCCTGGATGAACAGAGGTTTGTCATGGTCCAGTGGGCTTGGTCCTTGAAATGAGGGAACCATGAAGCTTAGTTAGTGCCCTGTGTTTGCACCTCATTCTCTTGGGTCAAGCCTTCATTGTATTACAGAGTTGTTCTGTTAGAGAGGCTACTACTGTACCATCCAGCCACTGCAGATTTCTAATCTGCTTATTTATAATTCAAAAGCTTGCCTATATATTAATGAACCCTTAATGAGCTGTTGAAAATGCCTGAATTACGGTCAGATTATTAAACTCAAACAGCCCCGTAATCATACCATTTGAGTGGGCTTTAGGTACTTTTCACATCTGCAGCTTAGTATTGTGAAGGGTATGCGTTTATTCGGAGAAAGCTTTGTAATAATTTTGACCCGTAATTTATTTATTGCCCTCCGAATGCAGTCGTCTATGCAGATGCTCTCTCCCATTATCTGTGGGGCAGGTGCACAGCATGTTGAAAGACAGCTAATTAGGATTTGCTGAAAGATATGCAAAAACTGTGGGCTTATAACAAAGCCAAGTTCATTGTTAAACAATGTTTTACTGTGTTGGTATGATTTGTCTAAATCTTAGGGATACTGAAATGAATGTTGTGGTTATAAGTAGATTGCAAATAGGGCTGTGGTGGTTTTTAACTTCATAATGCTGTTATAACCAAGGAACCTAGATGTAAAACTTTACAAATCTCTGTAAATGTTCTAGTATGCATTTTGGATTAAAAACAAGAATGAGCAATTTTTAAATTACCATTTTTCCAACTTTAAATCTGAAGATATCAAGATATTTTGGTAACTACACAGTCAAATTCGTTCTGGCCCTTGCAGATTTAGGTTCATTAAAATGTTTATAGGTGCCCAGAGGAGTAGGTGTTATAATTGGAAGCCATGTGTGACTTTGGCAGGTTAGTAAGCTAAGTAATAGTGGGTGAATAGATAGATGGGACGAGGAATAAAATAGCAATCTTGAATGTAAGGTAATATGAATAGAAATATTCAAATTAACAATAATTTTTGGAAACTAGATATTAACTATTTAAAGATCCATAATCATGACTTTGCTTAGTAGAGAAAGAAATTTGATTCACTTTTCCAACTATAGGTATGAAAATGACTTCAGTATTGATAAATAGCCTTCTCAATGTTGCCTAATTATACAGTGCTTTAGTACTTTTCATCCAAAGGAGTATGAACTTTTTGTTAGGAAATGATTTTTCTGATTAGATTTGATGCACATAATTTGTAAAGTAAACGCAGAAGGATTGCATTCAAACATTTTTCCTGTATTTGAGGCAAACACTGAAGTGTTGATTTAGTTATGATTTTAGAAGAGATATTATTCATCACAAGGGGAAAATATTATACCAGCTAAAAATACATTCTTATAATTATTTTTATTTGTGTCCACTACTACTGACTTTAAGGATTGCTTCCTGTTGGTATAGTGGTATTGGGAATGCATATTAGGAATGTATAAAAGTGTCATGTCTTTGGCATTTCTTCCTGATGAATTTCCTTCTTCTGTCTCCCTAATAGTCTGCTTCCTTGTGTATTAAGTCACTGAACATGTTGTTTGCCACGCTTGTGCAGGGAAGTGTAATAATTTTGACTGTGGATGTTGATCTGCTATTAAAGAACCTCACCAAATATCCATAGGGAAAAGATCAATATGTTTAAGTACAAGGTGGAAAACTAGAAACCTGGAGGAATCTTGAGGGCAGATAAAAAAATCACCTTTTCTGGAGAAGCACCAGTATCTGTATAAATAGAAAAAAGAAACAATGAACACATGAAAGTGTGAGCAAACCTTTAGTTTAAGAAGGAGAAACTTAGAAGCTGAGTCCAAATGTAAGATAAGACGTTGCTCAGTGAGTCCTCACTGCATGCCAGATGCACAAAAAACTTGGTATGTGGAACTACAAGTGTGTCAAGGCCATGAGATTTTAACATCTAACAAAGTGAATTGGATGGAAAGAAAATCAAAGATGTTAAATTAAAAATACCAGTGTAACCAGTATTTGCCAGATCTGGAAGAAATAGCAAATACACGTTTTTCTATTTTTGATTAGCAGCAATGTTGATACTGATTTTATCTTATTTAGAGAGTTATCTAACTTTCTGGTTCCCTAAATGAATTTATTGTCTTAGTATATTACAGTTTTCAAACCTTATTTATTCACCTCTGACCAGGCACCAGATATAATTTTAAATTATTGTGAGTTAGTTTTATTACCCAGTTGAAATTATTCTGAAGTATATTTTTAAATGAAAGTGACAGCTTTAAAGTGTTTTGAGGGAGGAAATTAAAGTTGTGTGTTTGAGTTAAGACAACCAAGAGCTCTGTCATGCTGTGGGTGTAATTCAGGACATCTAGGAATGAAATCTGTTCTTAAAAGAATTGATGGTAGTTTTAGGTTAGCATATAAAATCACGGAGCTGGTGCTCAGCTGAGTACTTGGCAGCTTATAGATGTTACTGTCATGTAAGTTACACTAGACACAGAGTGTGCACCACTGTGGATAAACAACAACAGGCACAGAGGAAAAAGGCAGCATCCAAATGCCGACATGCAAGATGCCAACTCCCCTCCTCCCCCTTCCCCAAGATGCCTTGTAACTAAGTGTGGGGAACCTGCTTTTAAACAGATTTACAGAGGTTAATTGGGCTGGGATATTTTAGATTATGTTACACATTAATGAAAATGCTGATTTTGAGCTGTCATGACTCCAGTGCTTTTTATACCATGATAATTATTTTAAAACTTTGTCTTCTGTGTTGTTGAAAACATCTTGGCAGAAAGCCTGTGTGACCTGATTAAACCTATGAATTGTCAGCTGTGATCTATAGTTCTCAGATGAGGTTGCTGACTGGGCATCACTTAGGAAGTTCTTGATTTAAAAGCAAAATTACATGGAGACTACTGTGCCCAGCACTGGATTGCCATTTCAATGGTACATTTTTAATACTATATTTAGGGTCCTGATTGCATAGATTGCTTAACAGATTCATTCACTAGTATATATATATATATTTTTTCAATAATATATACTTTTAAAGCATAGCTAATTACTTCATAACATATGAATTTCTCTTCTCCCCTTGAAATTATACAATGGAGACTCCCGTCTAATTCTGTTTATTTTCTAATTTTTGGCTATAGTTTGTGAATGAATTATTCCATGGGATTTTTAGATTCTGTTCTTCCAATCATACAGAAAAAAAAAAAAAACCAGAATAACTACCTTTAGACGTGTTTGTTTGACATCCTTGGAATTATTTTTGTCCTCTCAAAATCCCAAAGTTTTTACCCCCTTCCCATTTTATGCTTAAAGCATCTAAATTTGGGAAGATTGACGTTAGAATATTCTGAGCCGCAGTTACCTTTTTCCAGCGATCCAATCTAGGATAAATTGAGAGGGTGTAATATTAGGAAATCTGGGATGCGTGTAAATATTCTCTCAAAGAATTTTCATACTCACGCTTATTGGTAAATGTGAACAAAGAAATTCTCAGCATGAATTGTAGTGCACTAATGTTGTTTGATCATTTTCTCAAATAAACAAAATACTCACACTATTTGTCCTATTTCTCGCTTCTTCTCTCTCTGTCTCTCTCTTTCCTTGAAGGTCTCAGCATCAGAGGAGCCCAGGAGGAGGACCCTCCCGACCCCCAGCTAATGAGACTGGACAATATGCTTTTGGCAGAAGGGGTTTCAGGTCCTGAGAAAGGTGGGGGATCGGCGGCAGCAGCTGCAGCCGCGGCAGCCTCTGGAGGTTCTTCAGATAACTCTATTGAACACTCAGATTACAGAGCCAAATTGACCCAGATCAGACAAATCTATCACACAGAACTGGAGAAATATGAACAGGTCAGCAGCCGCCACTCTCATAGTCCTGCACAAACCCTCTGTTGCTCTTCCATTAGACTGCACTAACCAATTCTGAGGGCTGTGAGGGGTAGGTGTTAACACGAAGAGCAAAATAAATAAGGTCAATGCAAAAACCCAAGTGAATTGCTGGATTCATGAAATGAAGTCCCTTTGAGATTTCGGAGGTGAAGCTGAACCTATTTTATCCCATTCACTTGTTTTCGTTTTACCCATTGCTCACATTCACGCACCCTTACTACCACACCTGCAACCATCCTTCCCCTCTAACCTCACTGCTTGGTGCCCTTCAAAGCTCGGGGTAATTAACATTTACACACTGGCCTTGTTCATGAGTTTTAACAACTTTCAGAGGAAGCGCTGCACAGTGAAGTCTTCCTCCTATGCTGTGAGCTCCAGATCCTCCTGGGAATTAATTCTTATGGATTGTGCCAGAATATAGGGGAGGGAGCTAACCGTCACAAAGCAAGCAGGCTCTGGCCTTTCTCTCTGAAGAGGAGACTCCCAGGATAATTCTAGGTAACCTCGGGCTGGGAATACTAGGCATTGTGTGCTAAATTCCTGATTAGAAAGAGAGTGTAGATTAAAAATGCTATTCTCAGCACTTACATTAACCATACTTCACTGAATCTAAGGCATCTTTGATTTTAAGTTGTGTCACTGTTTATGTACCACCAAGGAAAAGTAACGCTACCCAATTTAACTATAACATGCCGTTGACTATAAAATGCTTCCAAACTTCAGAGATGTTAAAAGGTGGGAAAAAAGAAGTTAAGTCTTAGCTTCAATGAAATAAGGTAAAATGTTGATAGTTTGTTTTAAACATATTTTAGTTGTTAGTAAACCTGAAATCCTGTTTAGTTTGGAGAATTCTCACTAGCAGATAATAAAAAAAAACAAACAAACCATTATTATAGGAAAAAAAAAAATGTGTCCAAAAAGAAAGATAACATTATTAAGTTGAATCCTGTGAAATTGCCAAGTTTTTAGGTCAAAAACAGTATTGGCAGTTTTATAGAGCCCAACCTAGAATAAGACACTGCCTGGACATCCATCACTCAGATAAATAATGTCAGTATTTTGCCAACTTTATTTTGCCTATTACACACACACACACACACACACCCCTACCTACCTACCTTGTTCTGGTTTTGGTGGAGTGTTTTCAGGCAAGGCTTAGGCATCATACCATTTCATCCACAGACATTTCACTGTACAGTCAGGCACTTCTTAAAGTCGGAACACTTTAGTAAGATGTGGGTCTCCTGGTCAGTTTTATTACTGATTTTTTTCTGAGTTCCCTGCGTAGTTTCAGTAGTATATGTTATTTTTTTTTCATCGTCTTCTCAAGTATTCTGGATGTGGTGGCATTAAGCAAATGTAGGATTCTGTTCCAGAGGTGAGTGTGTTTTGAGGAAGGGTAGAAAATTTATGTAGCTTTATGTTAAAATATAATATAAATTAATATTATAAGATACGTGTTTGGTTTTTTTTCTGAATAGTACTTTCTGGGGTCTCAAACTGTATCTCTAGTCTCGGTAGGAATTTTTGGTAGAAGATGTGCAAATAAGAATTTTGGAAAAATTATCTTGTGTGTGTATATGCAAAAAAATGGAGCTTTCTGATTTGACATATGAATAATTGAGAGTAAACAAAATAAGTCATGGTTGAAAAAGTTGCCCTGAGCATAAACAGAAGAAAATGATTCCAATCTGTAGCGTAATCTTAATCGCATAACTTTGTTAAATACATCTATACATACTTACTAAATAAATACCACCAGTCACCTTGCATGGAAAGATCTATATAGTATTAGGGACCAAATGGCCCGACTTTTTTGGCTCAGAAATTAAGGTGATTTCCTTACTGTCTCCTGCCATGGTTCTTCACATCAACTTCGTCTGTAGCCCTGCTGGAAGTTAGGTGAGGCTGTCATTAGTCACTGTCACCAGGGGGATTTCTTTGCTTTTCCTTTGAGAACACACACAAGTTCTTCATAAGTTAATCTACACTATGTATATTTGGAATTTTTGGATTAAATATCATATTGGGAAATAATGAGTTTTAAAGTATAATGATGAATCTTATTTCCCAATATATTCAGTAACCTAATAAAAACCGTTTAAGTATATATTTCCTTGCTCATTTTTAACACTTTGGGAAGGAAAAATACAGACATGAAATTGCTGCAGTATTATGAACAAATAAATAGATGGAGTGTGATGACTGGTTGGCTGAATAACAGAATTTAAGTTTACAGATTTTCTTCTGTAGGTTCTGAATTTTCAGTTCTAGAAACAACACAGCAGCATTTATTTCTCTTGAGTTGTCTTTGGGGCTGGATTTTATAGCTCTTCTGCCTGTAGTTCCTAAGTTATTAGATCAGTGAGTTTTAACAGAAGATAGTCAATTGTTTTTTTGTTTGTTTGCTTTTTACAAGTTTTTGGTATACAAGTTGTAGGCTTTATCTGGGATAGACCTCCTAGGGATATGCTTTGGAGCAACTAGGAGGGCTAAGCAGAACCAAGGGAGAGGAGGGGATGGCATTTCCAAAATAGATGGCATTATAATTTCTATTTTATAGATGAGAAAATGAGACTCCAGTTAAATGATTTGTCCAATGTCACACATCTGGTTAGTGTCCAAATCAGGTATTGAAATCAATTTCTGACAATATACCTTCCATTTCCATTGAATTATGCTTGCTACTTATATAGAATTGGAAAATAATTCAGTACATTCTGGTTGGTTCTCATTTGCCCATGTGGACTTGCATTTAGAATGGGATCAGAATACAGCTGGAAAAAACAACTATCTTAATCACTTTCCAGAAAGCATATTTTTCCTCCTAAAAGTGAACACAGGTATTCCAAGTGACAGAAGCCTGTTAGTAAATAGGAAGAACATACATGTTAAGGCAGTGGATTCATCAGAAAATTGTGTTGAGTCTTTTACTGAGAGAAATAAACTACATTGGAATCTTAGAGCTATTCACTCTACCGTGTTTTGCAACGAAGCTGTAATGAAAATGTATCTGAAGCCTGTTTAGATTTAGATTGCCATAAAATTAACAAACACTACCACTGCAGTAAATTAAAGTACCTTATAAGCACAGCCACATTTACAAAGCTAAGCAGACTAGAGCTACACTTTGAGCAAAATTAAATCCAAGCCACAAGGCTCAGTTTTATGTGTGTGTTTTAGGAATGGTACGGTCTTTAAAATCCTGTCCTTTTTTTCCCTCCAGAAAATATCCTTTGATCGTATGTCTTCGTTACATAGGCTCAGATAAAATGATTTTTGATGATAACCATCTGAATTCACTTATACACACTTTTGAAATATTAGGCATAGAATATATAGTACAGTAAGGTTCTTGAATATTACTACCACCCAAAACGAAACAAAACTATTTTACTTTTCTCTTGTTGATCCTGACACCCAACAGGAATATATAATTTTCCAGAGTTTGCAGCGCCTGTCTTACAACACTTCGTTTGGGGTACATTGCTTCCCTCTTTGGCTATGAAAAAAAAAACAAACCCGGTTGCTTCTTTGTCTTTTTGTTGATTAGCTACAAGTTTTGAAAAACGCTTTTACACTACCTTTCAAAAATAGTCTTACAAGTAAGGGCCCAACTGTTAGAATAAGTGAATTCCTAATGAACTTGAGCCTAGGGTCCTGGGAAGCCTGATTTTAAGAATTGAGGGTCTTCTGGCTTCCTCCACCTCTCTTCCAAAGGGAAATGGACACATGGTTTTTGCGAATGAAATTTGACTTAGACATTTGTTCTCAGTTAAAAAGAAAAAGATATATCATGCCCTGTGCCGCTCTCCCACTTTGCTTGTACCAGAAGAAATGCTTGTACACAGGCAATTCACTTCATAATTTACAGCTGCTATAATAGAGATGACATATTGAAAGCTATCTACTATAATTATATTGAAATACATTTTTGCTGAAGGCGAAAGTGTTGTAAGGGTCCCAACCCTCCCCGAGCATCTGGGAACCTGCTTCCCGGGTTCACAGATGTCTTTTGAATTCACCTCAAATCAGGTAAAGCACTGCAAGCAAGCATGTACACCAAATGTGCCCAAGACTAACCAGGTAATGTTTAGCTACTACCAGACTTTCAGACTGCAAGGACTTAATCGTGGGAGGAATGGAAGTTGAGTGTGGAGCCTAAACCATTGTAAAAGCATGTCCTTGTGCTTGTCGAGGATCTCAACATTATGTGCTTACATTTGCTGGCAAAATCTCCTTTGCTTGTAAAGGAGTTTTATTTTTATCAGGTTAAAAAAAATACTGATGTTATTACATGAGAGATTGTGTAGCTTAAGAGGCCGGACAGACAAAAGGGTACTCTCTGATGGAAACTTTATATTTCATTTTCCCAAGCAAGGCTTTGTCACCGATTGCTCCAAGGGAAAGGTTTTACTTCTTGTCAGCTTTCATGCTGGGTCTTTTCCTTGGCTGGAAAGTGTGTTTGAATGTTCGCCTTTTTTTCCTCCAAGTTTCTGCATTATTAGCTCTATGTACCAAATGTCTCTTTGACCACAAACTTGATTAATCAAATGACTTGTTTTAATATGTGAATACTCTTTTGTTTTCAGCTTCTGTCTGTATAATTCAGGAAGTGGGAAGGCCTGACTGTATTAACTGTATTAGGTAATCAGAGTAGGGACTGCTTGCGGAATAGCTAACATATACAAAATATGAATTTCGTAAAATTGCCATTTTCATTGTCAACAATAACTGCCATTTATTAAATATTAATTACGTCCTAGGCTCTGTGCACAGACCTTAGCATGTATAATATAATCCTTATGAAACCCTTACGAGATAGGTCCCTAAATCATGTAATTAGGTAAGAAGTGTTGAGGTACAGTAGATATTTCATCTTTGTGGCTGCTCCTTACACATATTTGTCTCATTCCACTTGGATTAGGAAAAATCTTTAGGTGTTGACTTTTATCCAAAACAAGAAGAATTTGTTGATTTAATAAACATTCCATAAATACAAAATCTATGATATTGGACCAGAGTTACTTGCAAGGTTATAAAGACAGCTAGAAAATGGATGCATGCAAATTTGAGAGGCAATAACTTTTAATAGAGATTTATTCTCTTTGAAAAGTGGATTTTAGAATGGGGGTATCATGATCTGTTGACTACAGTCAGCTTCTCTAGATGGTTACAAAAGACCAATTCGGTTGTTAGATCTGATCACTTACCCATTTTAAAGCTTCCTCTAAAGTCAGTGCTTGCTCACTGTCTGATTTTATATTTTTACATTTGTTGATGTGAATTTACAGGCAAGAAAGGGATTGAGTCTTGAATTCACAACTGAAAAAAGCACCGCCACACAACTTTAACTCGGCACTCTGAAAACTTTGAGTGTGAACGAAATATGTATGGATATTGAGGAGACAGTTTTACTAGCCAATAAATATCATTAAAAACATTATCCAAATAGTTCAAATCCTTAACTGGTTTTGGGTTTTTAAGGAGAAGGGAACCAGTGACAAGGAGAAAGGCTCATAATAAGAATTGATTGAAAATGTTTTTATCAGGCAGATCTTTTCATACTTTGTGTTCAGTTAACTATGTTCTTGCAATGTGTGTTTTAAAACACAAGCAAAAATGCATCCTAGATAGTTTCAACATCTGGATTAAAAGAAAAAGAGGCTTCTGCCATTGCTTTAGCTCAGAAAATTCAAGGAGTCGAAACTCTCATTTCCTAAATATTCTAATTAACCAAGGTGTTACTACATTTGTATTGTGGACATTGACCAGAAATTTTTTTAACCGATAATTTCACCTGGAAAAATAATAAGGCAATGAAAAATTTCTCCAAAGTCTATTTTAATACTCTAGTCTTGTAAGTGTGATTGAGGTTGTGATAAATGAGCATCCCACATTATAAACGACATCGATGCTAGTATGTGGTTGGGTGGCCCTTCAAAACAACTCTGCAATCATTTGATCATTCTTACTGCATTTATCTGCTTAAAAAATGTATACCTTTTAAGGAATAGAAGATGAGGCAGTACTGTGCTCTGCTCTGAAACTGGTACAGATGATGCTGTAAATGAGGCTGTAATTTACTTTCAGTGGTATAAAGGAAAAAAATCACTTTGCCTAAAGTGTATGCATCTTTCTTAAGGGTGTACCCAGATTTTAATTATCTAAATGTAAATACTTAACGAATTTTACTTAGAGTAATGAGCTAAAGTGCACACTACATAAATGAGATGTTCTAATTAATCATGTATGAACTACTGGTTTAAAGAAAAGCTATGTGAATTCTGTGAATGTTGGGCTATTGCCAAATTGCTAATCAGCATTTGCATTCATAGATGAGTTCACTTAATAAGTTGTGAGACATTCAGCAAATGTTTTAGGAAATTATGAGTTTTTAGATGCAGAAAGTTTTTGCTTTTAACCCTTTTTTTCCCCTCACATGCTTCCTAGAAACCATAGGCAAACTTTCTTTCTGGAGAGATTAAAATGCAGCCAGAGAAAAACGTAAGAGAGCTTGCATCTCAGGGATCATTCACATAGGAGTTTTGAATTATTTATCAAGACGTACACCCTGTCAAAGATATATGTTACCATAATGTGCAAGCTAGGTTTTTAGGAATTTGCAATGTTCTGTGTGCAAATTACAAATGCTTCCATACTCCAGTGCCGCAGTACTCCAGCCTTTTGGTCTTAAGACCTAGACTCTTAGAACTTATTGGAGACCCCCAAGAGCTTTTGTTTGGTGGATTATATCTGTCAACATTTATTATAATGGAAATTAAAACTCAGAAATATTAAAAGGATTCATTCATTAATCTTAAAATAGCAATAATGAATCATTATATGTTAACCTAAATAC
The DNA here is from genome assembly GCF_024362965.1 of Panthera pardus. Classification (NCBI taxonomy): domain Eukaryota; kingdom Metazoa; phylum Chordata; class Mammalia; order Carnivora; family Felidae; genus Panthera; species Panthera pardus. Next base: position 84,259,841 of record NW_026526766.1, read on the forward strand.
CATTTTTGTAAAAACCTGTTATTTTCCCAAAAGCCTCAGCATCTATTGAGAAGAATGACATTGTTTTTATATTCTTGCCAACTCTTTAATGTTGGGCTCAATAGAAGTCACCTGGATCTTAAATGTGCTTCTGCAGTCAATCTGTTGTCATTGTGGTTGAAATAATACAAAGAACATCTGGATCTGGCCTCACACAAATATGTCATTGGAAAAGGCAGGAGTGGTAATAGCGTTTTCAGATAGCTGTGGACTTTCTTCTTTGATATTACACCAAAACTCGGCAAGCTGTAATTTCTTAAAGGTTAGTTACAGTGCAGAGTCTGAACCCATATCAATTAACTCTTTGTACTCTGTTCCTTTCAAATCCATCGGTCTAATATGCACTTGGAATGGGTCTTCTGCCTATGCATATTTTTGTAACATCATGCATTGATCATTTGGAAAGTATTGGTTCACTGAGTTACGTATATCTTCCAGTGTTGACACATTTCATTATATAATACCAAAATATGTTTATTAGTATCAACATCAAACTAATCAGAAAGTCCACAGAGAAACTGTTAAGCTAACAGTGGTGGATGCAAGTTTTCCAAAATTCTAATTTTCACTTGAAAGCTCAAATTCATTAAGACAGACGCTACTGTCAGCTCTTTTCCTTTACATGACAAGCACAGTTTGTTCATTTTTGAGGGCATCTGCCAAATACCCAAGTCTGAATAATTAGAATTTGTTGGTTTTGCTTTAAAAAGAAAAAATGGTGTCCCATGAAAAAAGCAGCTTTAGCTCACAACTTAAACAATCACATAAGTGCTTTTTCTCAAGGTAACTGTCTGTTGATATGCAGTAGAGTGCTTTTTGTTTGTTTCCCATTTTGTCACACAGAATATTAACGACCTAGTGAAGGGCTGGGATATAATAAGATGAATAATTTCTCTTGCTTCACCAAGGACATTCATAAATGAAACTTTCTCTTTGCGTGTGTTTGTGTGAACGCAGGGTGGTGAAGGATAAACAAAGAAGCATCAAAGATTACTTAGTATTCGGTTTCCCAAAGAGTTTTTCTTAGCACATGGGTCCCCAAGATGCTATAGAGCTGTGCTGTCCAGTACGGTTACCACTAGCCACGTGTAGATGTCAAGCACTTGAAATCTGGCTAGTATGAGTTGAGATGTGCTATAAATGTAAAATACATACCGGGTTAGAAAGTGAACCAAAAGAGATAATGTAACATACATCACTAACTGTGTTTCTTAAATATTGGTTATGTGTTGAAATGTTCATAGTTTTCGTATATTGGGTTAAATAAAATATATTTTTAAAATTAATTTCACCTGATTCTTTTTATTTTTTTAATGTGGCTATGAGAGGTTTTTTTAAATTTTATATGTGGCTTGCGATATATTTCTTTTGGACAGCACTACTCTAGAGAAAAGAGGTTTTATAACCAAATTTATTTGGGAAAAGTTGGCTATACCATTCCCCCTTGAAGATTTATTGTGCACATTGCTGTATTAGTATTGAGGAGTCTTGCAAAAAAAAAAAAAAAGCTTAAAAATTTTTGCTTAACTCTGCATTTTCCAAATATACTATATTTTGGGACCATGTATTAACATTCTCTGGAACTAGCTATAGAAGTACATACTTTCTGATCCCAGTGTAGGGACATAGTTCCAGTCTAATTTTCTTCATTTTATTGATAACAAAACTGAGGGGTAGAGTTTGTCAAGTTATATCATTTTGAAATTATATGAACATCTCTTTAGAGAAAGCACAAGAAAAAATAAGTACATATATTTCTTGTCAGGATGACCACTTGTTCTCAGTTTGGCCTAAGGTAGATAAAGTAATATAATGGGGGACAGTCTTAAGTCTGTTTTTATTTTGGTATCCTTAAAGATAGAACTTCTGGTTTTAGAGCTACACAGTTCCTTGACATTTTACTCTGTCGTAACCTAGGATAATAGTTCGTAGCCTTGTTTAGTTATAAACTGGCTAAGAATCTGAAAACAAAACTCCACAGTTGTCCCTTCAGGTATTACACAGGCACACACAACCTGGATAAGATTTCAGGGACTCCTAGACATTCTAAACTTATCCATGGACTCCAAGTTAAGAATCCCTCACATATAGTTCAGGGACAATGTATGTACAGATATTAATCAACATTACTCTCAAATTGTAATACGGCTGACCAATCAATAGATGTTTATTGGATGCCCGCTGTGTACAATGCATAATTCTACACTCCAAAGAATCCCATAAGTGTAACATAGGGTCACTGCTCACTTAAATTGCATAAGACCTAAGATATACCCCCCCAAAATCCTTTCATTGATAAGCAAGACTCATTTTACTTCACCTTAGAAATATTTGTAGAAAAGCTCCCTAAAAGCTTAGAGTAACCGAAACACCCAGTGAACTTACTTGAAAGGTTAGTTCTCTAATGAGCAGTTAGAAAAACCATCATGTGCTATATGTGAGCCATGTTCAGGGTATCTATAGGGAAGTGGACATTATTATAGCTTCAAACTGTGTCTTGCGGTGATCAATGATTGTTCTGTCTGCTCGCCCTACCAGGGGCATCTGTACAGTAAGATGCAGAATCTCCTGTCATGCCTTTTTAATGAAAATGCCAGAAGATGTTCTTTTTATTCAAGGGTGTAAACTGATGCTTTATTTACCAAAGCAGTACTAGATTTCAGCGTGGGCCCCATTACTTGGTTTTATAGGTCTAAAAGAATATAGGTGAACTGAAAGAAGGGCTGAGGATTGTTCACTTAGAAGCTCGAGACCCAGCTCTGATCCTTCTTTTCCTGCTGCACGTCCCCTGAAGAGTTGAGCTGCTTTACCCATCTTCCACGGATGGCCCATATCTATGGATAAGGCCGACACCATAGCTAAATTTTACTGGGACGTTGGCATGCTTGACGTCCAAGGCCCTTTACATGCCAGGATGGATCTGAATCCCCTCTTCTTCTCTACATACTCTCTCTCATCCTCTGAACTTGCTGCATATTATTTCCGTGGTTTTTCTTGTGCCTAGCATTCTTCCTAGTTTCCATCTTTATCCACTTTTCAAAAATCCTACCTATTCTTTAAAGCCCAAATGTCACTGTGCCGTGAAGCCTGATGTGATCTCTGCCTCCACAGGAGGACACTCCTTCCTTGGAACTTAGGAAACACTTATTCATATCTTCCTGTGACACTTTGGAAAGACCGCCTTGTTTGAGAATTTTTTATATATTTATTTTATCATAGTAAAGGCCGGGTCCACATCTTGCTCCTTTCTCTATACCTTAATAGCATCGGGAAGAGTTTGCACTCCATAGTCCTTCTGTAAACATTTGTTGAATAAATGTGGAACCCCAGAGAAAATAAGAGGTTCTTAGTATTGACAATAAACATATATTCCTGCTTATCCATAGGAGTTGGTAGAGCATATCCTCCCGTGGGAAAACCTCATTTTGGAACTGGGAAAAGGGTGAAGGGAAGGACAGTTGAGTGCGATATGCCTCCTTTGCATGTCCAGGCCATTCATAGTTTCAGAATTCTTGCTGCCCCATCTAACTACCACTGCCATTTGACAAGTGTCTTAGTTTTCATTTTACCCTACCCACTGCATAACACCACTGGCAATTGCAAATGAGGTGGAAATTTAGATGTTAATGTTTGGGTGTGATAATCTAAAATACCAGATTCCTAAGGAGTGACTTTTTTTCCCCTTTACAGGCATGTAATGAATTCACTACACATGTGATGAACCTTCTCCGAGAGCAGAGTAGAACACGTCCCATTTCCCCAAAAGAAATTGAAAGAATGGTGGGCATCATCCATCGAAAATTTAGTTCCATTCAGATGCAGCTCAAACAAAGCACTTGTGAAGCAGTTATGATTTTAAGATCAAGGTTCCTTGATGCCAGGTATGTGAGGCCACAAATCTGTTGCATGGCTCTCCCCCCCTCCCCCCTTCACTCCTTGTATATTATTTTCTGTAAAACTGGCCAGTTGGTCTTAGATTCTTCTTTAATTTGGGTATAAGAGCTCTTCTCTACAATAGATAGCTAATATCACCTCATGGTGCCTGCACCGTCAAGGTTCCTCTTGTTTGGGGGTGGACCTATTAGCTACCAGTTTGGTGACTCAGGAAACAGGATTTAGTGCTGCTACTAATGACTTAGGAAGATGGAGCCTATAATTCTGATGCTACAAAGTATTTTTAAGGATAATTTTCAGTATGTGTAACTCTGTACTTTAACAAAGGCTTGTGGTCTAAGAATTTCTTGATGTTACATCACCTGTGCACATTATAAGAAAATATTTGGAAATACTAGTGTCCCCAAGAAGGAAGTGGTGTTGTAGTTCATAGCAATTACCACAAAACTCCGCCTATCGTTGTTCCAAATCAAGGAAGAAAGCCTGTCAGTTTCTCCTGTAGGGATAACAATTTCCCTTTTATCTGAAACGTTCACCGAGTTTTGCAGGAGTTAATCAATTGTATATGGTGTGTTGGACCTACTGGGTGACGTAACTGAATTGTCACGTTCCTGCTACATGCTGCCTCAGCAGGGATGCCTCTTGGGCATTGCTAAAGCTTGTGATCAGCCTTCAGCTTTGGAAAGGAGTTTCTGATTTGTTTTGCTTTCTCTCCCTTGCAATCTGACAGAGGTGGTAATTATCATCCACATTTTGCAACATTGAAGAAAATAAGTTAGCTTCTCAACTGGAAAACAGGTTGTGGAAGGGTGTTCACGCCAGAGCTCTGCCTTAGGGCCCAACAAAGAAACACATGCCACCAACTATACTACTGTTCCAGTTAAGGAAAGCCCCAGATCATTTCCGCTTCCTTCTTCTTCCGTACTGAATCAGTCACCAGTTTTCAGCCTTTCTCACATTAGCTCACTCTTCCTGCCCACACACCGCTCAATCCTTGCCTACCATTTTGTACCTGGACCAGCGCGGTCCTCTCCTGTGCCTCCCTGTCTCCAGCCTCAATCCCTTTCTCACCCCTCTTCCACACTCCGTTTCTGTTTCTGCAGCATCTCTGTGATGCCTTAAAAATCACAAGTAGCTTTTCCATGCTGGATAACTCACACGCTACTTAACCTAGCACTTAAGGCCTAATGTGACCTGTTCTCACCTGAATTACTTTTTTGTTAAGATTCTTTAAAGTTTTGTGTTTTTTCCCTATTTGAAAAATCCCAAGCTCAGTATGGAAAATTGGAAAACCTATAGAGTAGAAAGCTGAAAGATAAAAGACAACCGCATTTTTGCTACCTAAAGAAAAAAACTCACTGTAAATGCTTTAATATGTTTCCTTCTGGTTTGGGGGCTTAAAAAAAATGTTTTTGTGATGGTACAATATGCATAATTCGGTTTGCTTTTTAAAAAATTTACCCTGACTAAATAAAACATTTGTATAAAGTATAAGCTATATCTGAGCTTTCAGCAAATTGTAATCTTTTTGCTGGTGGAGGGTCTTGCCTCAATGTTGATGGCTCCTGACTGGTCAGAGTGATGGTTGCTGAAGGCTGGGGTGGCTGTGGCAATTTCTTAAGACAACAATGAAGTTTGCTGCACGATTGACTCTTCACAGACAATTTCTCTGTAGCATGTGATACTGTTTGATAGCATTTTACTCACAGTACAGCTGCTTTTAAAATTGGAGTCAGTCTTCTCAAACCCTGCTGATTGATCAATTAAATTTATATAAAATTCTAAATTCTTGGGTGCCTGGGTGGCTCAGTTGGTTGAGCATCGACCTTGATTTCAGCTCAGGTCATGATCCCTGGTCATGGAATCAAGCTCTGCATCAGTTTCTCTGCTGAGCACGGAGCCTGCTTAAGATTCTCTCTCCCTCTGCCCCTACCCCTATTCACTCTCGCTCTCCTCTGAATTAGAAAATAAAAATAAAATGGTCTAAATCCTTTGTTGTCACTTCAACCATCTTCACAGCATCTTCACCAAGAGTAGATTCCATCTCAAGAAATCACTTTCTGTGCTCATTCATAAGAAGCAACTCCTCATCCATTCAAGTTTTCTCATGAGTTGGCAGCAACTCAGCCCCACCTCTAGGCTCCACATCTAATTCTAGTTCTCTTACTGTTTCCACCACATCTGCAGTGATTTCCTCCACTAAAAAATCATGAGGGCTAGAATCAACTTCCCTTAATGGTTCCCTTAAAGGTTCATAATGGCCTCAGAATGGTGCATCCTTTCCAGAAGGTTTTCAAGTTACTTTGTCCAGATGCATCAGAGGAATCGCCATCTATGGCCGCTGTGTCTTTACAAAGTGTATTTCTTTTTTTTTTTTTTTAACATTTATTTATTTTTGAGAGACAGAGAGCATGAGCAGGGGAGGGACAGAGAGAGAGGGAGACACAGAATCAGAAGCAGGCTCCAGACTCTGAGCTGTCAGCACAGAGCCCAGTGCAGGGCTCGAACCCATGAACCGTGAGATCGTGACCTGAGCTGAAGTCGGAAACAACCTACTGAGCCACCCAGGCACTCCTACAAAATGTATTTCTTAAACAATAAGACTTGAAAGTCAGAATTGCTCCTTGATCCATGGGCTGCAAAATGGATATTATGTTAGTAGGCATGAAAACATAATCTCATTGTCCATGTCCATCAGAGCTCTTGGGTAACCGGGTGCATTGTCAATGAGCAGTAATATTTTGAAAGCAATCTTTTTTTCCCCCGAGCAGTAGGTCTTAACAGTGGGCTTAAGATAGTCAATAAACCATGTTGTAAACAGGGGTGCTGTCAGCCAGGTTTTGTTGCTCCACTGATAGAGCACAGTCAGAGTAGATTTAGCGTAATGCTTAAGGGCCCTACAATTTTCGGAATGGTCAGTGAGCACTGACCTCAACTTAAAGTCACCAGCTGCATTAGCCCTAACAAGAGAGCCACAGCCTGTCCTTTAAAGCTTTGAAGCCGGGATTGACTTCTCCTCTCTAGCTATGAAAGTCCTAGATGGCATCTTCTTCTAATAGAAGGCTGTTTGGCCTACATTGAAAATCTGGTGTTTAGTGGAGTCCCCTTCATTAACTATCTTAGCCAGTTCTTCCAGTTAACTTGCTGCAGCTTCTATATCAACACTTGCCGCTTCATCTTGCACTTTTCTGTGATAGAGATGGCTTTTTTCCTTAAACCTCACCAGCCAACCCCTACTAGCTTCAGACTTTTCTTCTGTGGCTTCCTCACCTCTCTTAGCCTTCACAGAATTGAAAAGAGAGCCTTGTTCTAAGTTAGAATTTGGCTTCAGAGCATATGTTCTGGCCTGTTTGAGCTTCCATTCAGACCGCTGAAACTTTTTCCATCAACAATATGGCTGTTTTCACTTTCTTACCGTTCATGTGTTCACTGGAAGACCGCATTCAGTTTTCTTCCAGAACTTTTCCTTTTGGGGAGCCTGGGTGGCTCCATCGGTCGGGTGTCCGACTCTTGATTTTGGCTCAGGTCGCTATCCTAGGGTTGTGGGATTGAGGCCCACAACGGGCTCTGCACTGGGCCTGGAGCCTGCTTGAGATTCTCATTCTCTCTTTTTCCCTCTCTCTGTCTCTTTCTCTCTCTGTGCCTCTGCCTCTCTCCCTGGCTCACGCTGTCTCTCCCAAAATAAAATTTAAAAAAAATTTTTTTAATAAAAAAACCCCAACTTTTCCTTTGCATTCACAACTTGGTTGACTGGCTCAAGAGGCCTGGGTTTTGGCTGTCTTACTAAGCTTAATAAAGACATGCCTTTCTCACTGAGCTCAGTCATTTCTACCTTTTGATTTCAAGTGAGAGACATGTACTTTTCACTCCTTTTACTTGGGTACTTAGAGACCATTGTAGGGTTACTCATTGACCTAATGCCATATTGTTGTGTCTCTGGGAATAGGGAGGCCTGACAAGATGGAGAGAGTCGGGGGAAGGAGCAATCCAAACACCCACAACATTTATTAAGTTTGCTGTCTTAGATGGGTGTGCTTCTTGGCACCCAATAACAGTCACAGTAGTAACATCGAAGACCACTGATCACAGATCACCATAACAACTATAATAATAAGATAAGAGTTTGAAACATCGCAAGAATTCTCAAAATCTGACACGGAGACACCAAATGAGCAAAAACACTTGGAAAAATGGCTCCGACAGATTTGCTCAAGGCAGGGCTGCCACAAACCTTCACTTTGTTAAAATTGCAGTATGCCTGTGTGCTATACAATTCTATTCAATTATGCAGTGAGATGTAACAGGATAAGTGCTATGAAGAAAATAAAGCAATATAAGGGAAGAGAAAACGATGGAAAGAGGATACTATTTTAAACAGATTTTTTAAAAGTTTATTTATTTATTTTGAGAGAGAGAGAACATGCACGCATGAGTAGGGGAGGAGCAGAGCGAGAGAGAGGGAGAGAGAGAATCCCAAGCAGGCTCCATGCTGTCAGCACAGAACCTGATGCGGGGCTCAAACTCATGAACCGCAAGATCGTGACCTGAGCCGAAACCAAGAGTTGGAGGCTTAGCCAACTGAGCCACCCAAGCACCCATAATCAGATTTTTTTTTCAAAAATTTTTTGATGTTTTTTAATTTATTTTTGAGACAGAGAGAGGCAGAACATGAGCAGAGGAGGGGCAGAGAGAGAGGGAGACACAGAATCTGAAGCAGGTTCCAGGCTCTGAGCTGCCAGCACAGAGCCCAACGCGGGGCTCGAACTCACAGACCGTGAGATCATGACCTAAGCTGAAGTCAGACGTTTAACCGACTGAGCCACCCAGGCACCCACATAATCAGATTTTTATGGAAACTAGTGTTTCAGTGAAAATCTTTATGCATTGAAACTTTTTGATCTTTCGGGTTATTTCCTAAGGATTAATTCTCAGAAATGGAATTATTAGATCAAGGTTTGAACATTTTTAGTGCTCTCATTATATCATTGAATTGTTCTTTCCTGTGTTTAATCCAAAATGAAATCCCTCTTGGTCTTACCTGTTTCCTCTGACTGGAACCACTTATCCTGCCACCATCCCATCTCCTTCCCTCCCCCTCCCCAGCCCTCATCCCTGGCCTTCCACAGTAAACCCTGTTCTCCCAACCGTATCCCCAACTTGGTCACCAGTAATCTGTCATCTGTGAGGGTGTCCAGCATGGAGCCTGGAGTGGAGCAAGCACTTGTGTTTGTTGACTTAGTGAGACTTTGCTTATCCTTCCAGGCCCAGCCTAAATGCTCCCTTTTTAGGAAGCTCACTGGAATCACTGGACTCGTCCTTGCCTTCTCTTCAACCCTGATAGCACACTTTTACAATTCTCTAGACCAAACTTCATTCAGACTGCCTTTCTCACAGCTTTTCAGGAACATTTCTTCTCTTCCCGAGTAAGCCACATTGTCATTGAAAGCAGCCGCCAACTCTTGAACATTCACACTCCCCACTATAATCCAGCAAGCGTCTTAAACATAATAAGCTGCAGAAGGTAATTTATTGACCAACCAGATGAATGCATGTTTCCACGTAATACTTCTTAATAGCTCAAATCAAAGAGCTGAGGTAGTGTCAGAAAACAAGAAACGTTTCGAAACTGTTTTTCAGTTTTGAATATTTTAATAAAAAATATTATGTAACAGAGATATTTAAAAGTACTTCCTTCAGAAAAGAACCCTTCCTTACAATTGCTATCCTTATTTCCACTGAGACTTTCCCATTCTCGTTAACATGTGTGTTTTTCTTTCCTTTTTTTTTTTTTTTAAACATAACCACATTCATAATGTATACACCTAAATGATTTATTTCCCCTCCAAGAAGAGGAAGGGTGTTAACAAGCCAGGGTGAGCAGAGGTGGAATAGGAAGGTGGCAGAGCTTGGAGCAGAGCCCCTTCTCCCGCAGAGGCTGCTGTTAGTGCTGTTGTGATGCTGATGGGACGCAGCCCTGGGACCCAGTCCCCAGGGCACCCTGGCCTCAGGCGCAGCCATTTAGAGTATGCCAAACCCTGGGGGGAATGAAACTTAGGGGGATGCTTAATGGGCATTTCCTACAGAATGGTTTCCTAAAAAACAAAGTATAACAGCAAGTCCTTCAGTGTTAATGCCTTCAAGTGAATGCAGGCGCTGCTTTTCGGTTCCATGTGTTCTTCTGGCGCCTTTTACAAGCTCCTGCACTGGGGAGGCAAGGCTTTCCCACTCTAGGCAAACATGCTCTTTCAGATCATAGGGTTTCCTTGCTCACTGTGGCTTTCCGTAGAGCCACACTCACATTGCCCTGGTAATTGGACAAGCCGAAGTGTGTACCAGTGCAAACCTTTCAGGAATAAATTTGCCTCGGCCCTCGGCTCTTCTGGTAGAAGGTGCTCTAGTAATTTGCACACGGCCAGTGTCCCTGGGGTGAGGGATTCTGCTGTGCCCAGAGAGTTGTTCTCCAAGGTTTTTCATTGTTTGGTAAAATCATTCCCGGGCACAGTCGACAAATGAGCTAAGCTGATCTTCACCTTCCCAGGTATCTTCCTGCTCATTCCTCCCTTCATTTCCCAAAGAAATGCCCTTGTGTCATCCCCTCCAGTGTAGCCTCGGTCTTGCTGCTAGACTCCATGTTTTATTTATTATTGTTATTATTATTATTATTGTTATCATCGTGATCTAATTGGCTTTATTCAACCATTCAGGAACTGAGCAGCATCCCATCTCACAAGGAAGGGCCCTCTGGACTCCATGTTGTAGACTTGGAGTCACAGATTCACATGCTTATTATAATGGAATCGAGTGCAGTGGCTGGATGAGGGACAGTGAGGATTAGAACAGATGAGTGCCTATCTGAGGGCACAGCCATCACTTAGAATAAGCCTGTGGCTGGCTTCTGAGAAGGTGGGGCCCATGTGACTGGTCTTCCAAATTTTCATAAGAAGCCAGAAACTTAGATTTTCATGAGTAGGTCATTACTGTATGGTCTCAACAAATATGATCTGTGAGCCAGATAATCATCTATAGATTTGACAGTTTCAAGATCTATTCTAGACCTTTTCCACCCTACTCACCCCCACACCTACTGGCAGAAGGCGCCTCTTCAAAGTGCCCCCATGTCAAAGGAATGCATGGCTGTTGCAAAAGTCCCACCTGCTGTTCTTGGAGCATTTCTCTCCCTTCCCTTCCTTCCCTTCCTTCTCTGTCTTTCCTCACCACCTACCCCTTTTAATTCATCATCACATCCTTTTAATCGCTAAATAGATCTTGAATCTCTTCTTCATCCTTCAGGAAACGACCAACGGTTTAAGCTTCCAAAATATATTGAAATTAGGAAATTTCAGGACTCATAACCTGAGATGTTTTGATCAGGCCTAGATTTCTTCCTCCCTTGACTCTCCCTTAATGTGGAGACATAGATCACATACTTAACCTGCCATGTTAGTGACATCATTTTAACTAAGAGAATCTCATAGGGTCTACACATTTTACAACTGCCTACTGACTCTTTCCTGAGTATAGGATAGCACAAGTGAGAAGATCAGTATGATTATTTGGAAGACAGTGTTAAGAAAATTATTTGGAGAAAGTATTTTCTAGTTACTGGAGGATCTAATTTGTTTAAAAAGATTTCTTTAATGTCTATTTACTTTGGAGAGAGAGACACACACACAGAATCTGAAGCAGGCTCCAGGCTCTGTGCTGTCAGCACGGAGCCCGATGTAGGGCTCGAACCCACGAACCATGAAATCATGACCTGAGCCAAAGTCAGACACGTAACCAACTGAGCCACCCAGGCACTCCGCTGTAGGATCTAATTAAAATTTTGTTTTTAACATTTATTCATTTTTAAGAGACAGAGAGAGATAGAGCATGAGTGGGGGAGGGCAGAGAGAGAGGGAGACACAGAATCTAAGCAGACTCCAGGCTCTGAGCTGTCAGCACAGAGCCCAACGCAGGGCTCAAACCCACGAATCGTGAGATCATGATCCGAGCCGAAGTCGGATGCTTAACCAACTGAGCCACCTAGGTGCCCCTGGAGGATCTAACTTAAAATGAAGTCTGACAAATGCTAATTTTCAGGCTGGAATTCTTTAAAATCATAATAACAAGACCCAAATATAAATAACATTTTTGCTATTTGGAATAAATTGTTAATAAATATTTGATCTTCTGTCACCACCTTCCCAGTAAAAACAGCAAAAAAAAAATTCCTCCCCTCCTCTTTCCCTTGTGAGCAAATCATGCCTTAATCCAGGCAGTTGCTTGAGTAGAAAAATCTAGAAATCCTTAATGTATTTTTTTTCTTTACCTTCCTTCTCTGTCTTCTCCACCCACTGCCCCCATCCAATCCGTCACCAAGTCCTGCTGCTTTTACCTTTCAGATAGATCTTGAATCTTTTTTACTTCCATTACTCTCACCCTATGCCAAGTTCCCATCATCCTTCAATTTGATCATTGCACATGTTCCCTTGAATATCTACATTTTCTGGGTGCCTAGGTGGCTCAGTCAGTTAAATAGCTACATTTCCTTTCATGCCCTCCTCCAACTATTCTCTGCAATCAGAATAATGTTTTTAAAACATAAAACTTAAAGCCAGGGCACCTGGATGGCTTAGTTGGTTAAGTGTCTGACTCTTGATTTCCGCTCAGGTGATGATCTTACAGTCTGTTGGCTCAAGCCCCACTTAGTGTTAATAGCACAGAGCCTGCTTGGGATTCTCTCTCTCTCCCTCTCTTTCTCTACCCCTCCCCCACTTGCTCTCAAAATAAATAAAAATAAAAACTTAAAAAAAAAAAAACCATAAAACTTAAAGCCTTTAATACCTTTCTGTTGCACTTAAAATAAAATGCAAAAATTCTTAGGGGGTCCACAAAGCCTATATAACCTGGCACCTGCCCATCCTTCCATACTCAACTCACACATTCCCTGAGTTTTACTGTGTTTCAGTCTCCTCTACCCCTTTGGAATTCCCAAGTTTGTTTCTGTTTCAAGACCACTTTCTCTGCTCGTTCCTCTTCCCATCTACTCTTTGACTAACTCCTACACATTTTCCAGGTCTCAGGTTAAATGTCACTCCTTCAAGGAAACCTCTCCGGACTCTGTAATCTATGTTAGATTTCCCTCTTAGACGCTTTCATTATCCCTTATACTTTTCCTTCATAATTTGTGATAATTCATAATTTGTAATCATTTCCATGATACATGTTTAATGGCTTTCTTCCCCCTAACTTTCTACTCTCTCCCTGAACCCTCCGATCTCCTTTAAGCTCTCTGGTAGACCTTACCTGCTTTGTTTCAACTGGATCTTCCCTGAGGACCTATAACACATTAGATCCTTGTTGCATAATTTAAAGAATAGAGATAATTGTGCTTCACATTCTTGTATTTTTAGTGATCCTACATCTTAACACGAGTTGGACGGTGCTTTGGAGGATGCCAAGAGCGTAATTGCAATATTGGTGTGATAAATCAGACCCTGAGAATGTTTAAAACATAGAAATCTAATTTTTTTGTATGATCCTAATCAATATAGCCCTCCTTGGTTAAGACCGATTATAACTGTAATTCTCTTTTGCTTCTTGTCATAGACGAAAAAGGCGTAACTTCAGTAAACAGGCCACCGAAATCTTGAATGAATATTTTTACTCACACCTCAGTAACCCCTACCCCAGTGAAGAAGCCAAAGAGGAGCTGGCCAAGAAATGCAGCATCACAGTGTCACAGGTGAGAGGGCTCCAAGGGTCTGTCTCGCTTCCCTATGAATCTAGGAACCCTATTCTTTCTTCCCGGTATCACCGAATTTCGGATGCACGTGTTCCAGTGTGAAAGAAGATAAAAAGAAAATAGAGATATTTCCGTGTTTTTATGCAAGCTTTTAAAGCTTCGGTGATGTGTTGGGTTTTTTGTTTTTTCGTTTTTTTAATCTAAGTGGTGAGGAATCAAGATAATCAGCCACCACCCCAGTGTAAATCTTCTATAGAGAGGACATAAACATGCCATGGGGAGAGACACGGTTTATACTTAAGTGACTCTTCAGTAAATGGCATACAGTCCTGCTTTCCCTGATTTAGGTGACTGACCTAAGCTTCTACCAGTGAGAAACCAATTTATTTGTTGCCGAAAGGAAATTTAATATAACTCTTTGGTGAAAGCTTTGAGGAATTCGCTAAGTCTTTTCTTGGTGACCCTGCTATGATATTTGGTTCCCAAGGATTTCTTTGCTTCCTTGTTATTCATTAAACAGAAGAATTAGGTTTATACCCGTCTTTGTTTTGTTTTTAATGTTTATTTGTAATAAATTGTGGCCCTGAAATTAGCTGTCATCATCTAACAAAAATACATTTAGTTTGAGGCAGATAGACTGGTATTTGATTGAGGACTGGAGACAAATAAATAAACAACTGTACCTCCTTAAACAAATAAGTATGTTTTACTGGCATTAACTCTAAAATATAATTTTATTTTAGTACTCATACTGTTGTTTATACACGGACATCAGAATAGCATTTCTTTATAGCACGGAAATGTAGTAATTACCAACCAGCTGTTGCAATGGAACTTAAGGAAAAGCTGACCCTTGGCAGAAATTTTGGTGTTTCTAGGACACAAGCATTTTAAGGTAGTTTCTAAGTTAATATTCCTGCTGTACATCTGAAGTCCAAGATATTAGAGATCCCCTTCAGATTCCAGTGAAAGTTTTATATCAGTATTTTAAGTCATTGTTATTTAAGGGATTAAAGTCTGGGCTTGAGATGATTTCCAGCTTCTGTTTTGGCATTACTTTTCACAGAACCTCTAGAACAATCATAGATTCATAATTAAGCTATCATTTAAGAGTTATTGTCATTCTCTTACGGAATAGTGTTTGTCCTGATTCGTCTTGCTGAGTTTGAAATGGCCTATAATTGATTTGAGTTACCAACTTATGAGGACATCTCTAAAACATTCCTGTTTGGGTTGTGTAGTACTCACTGCCACTTGAACTATTAAGGAACAGTATAATATGCTGGGTCAGACAGAGAAGATGAAATTAAGCGGGTGTTTTTCTGGTGTGTGCATTTTCCCTGAACATTAGTGAGAGGATCAGACTCATGCTAAACACCAGTGGATGATGCCAAGTCTGGTTTTCCGCCTCTCACAGCAGCTTTCTGACTCTAGAATGCAGATGTCTGTAGGTCCAATTTCAGTTAAGGTGTTTTCATGCTTCTGCTTCTTTTTTTCTTGTTTCCCTCTCTACCATAGTTAGCACTGGACAGTAACACAGATTATATACATTTTTTGAAAGCCGATACAATCCTGGCTTTTCATTAGTGTAATGCTAGCATTTTCTGTGTCGCGTAGGACCTGCTTAATACAGTCGCTTAATACACGCTGTGTATTAAGCGAGAGAAAAGTTTCCTTCTGACTCTACTCCGAACTGGGGAGGTTTTGCTCTACTTCTAACATAGGCTAGGAGCACATTACTAACTTTTTAATTTCTACTATATTCATTTCACTTGTTTTCTGATAGAAGAACAGCTAGGTTTTGGAAATTTTTTAGTAATTGCTTGAGACATGGAAATAACAGAGACTTAAGATTGGTCTGTCTACAAAGCAGACTGGCTGCTTTTTCTGTTTTTCTCCTAGTTCGGCCTTTCAGATGCAGAATTTCAGGGATCAGTGTAAGCATTAAATTGTGACAATCCCCCCCCCCCATTTACCTTTTTCCTACCTAAAGAAGTTAATTTCCCCTCAACAAGTCGCCACCTACACATCTCTGAAGTAGGAACAATGATGTTATCATTTTAAGTATTAGATGTCAGTTACTAGCCTTATGAGTGCCCTGTTTAAATTGTTTAGAAACAAAAGCAGAGAATATTCCAGACCTGAGAGGTTAACCACTTTCTATAGAGACCAAACATTGTTTAAAATACACATCATACTAAAATATAATTTAAAAGAAATTTTTTTAATCTTTATTTATTTTTGAGAGAGAGACAGAGCGCAAGCAGGGGAGGGGCAAAGAGAGGGAGACACAGAATCCGAAGCAGGCTTCAGGCTCCGAGCTGTCAGCACAGAGCCCGACGTGGGGCTTGAACTCACAAACCTTGAGATCATGACCTGAGCTGAAGTCCGACGCTCAACCGACTGAGCCACCCAGGCGCCCCATGCTAAAATATGATTAAATTTAGAATCCAGAAATTGTTCACATACAAAACTAACTTAAAAAAATTGAAACCCACTGAAAACAGGCAACTATAACAACACTATTTTTGCCTGACTTTCATAGAGTATATGAAACTGATTTATTCTGGATTACTTAAAATACTGCTTAATATATGAAACTGATTTATTCTGGATTACTTAAATATTGCTTAAAATAATAATTAAGAATCAGGAATAATTAAAAATAAGGAGCACCTGGGTGGCTCAGTCTGTTGAGCATCCGACTTCTGCTCACGTCATGATCTCACAGTTTGTGGGTTCAAGCCCTGCATCGGGCCCTGTGCTGACAGCTCAGAGCCTGGAGCCTGCTTCGGATTCTGTGTCTCCCTCTCTCTCTGCCCCTCCCTGGCTCATGCTGTGTCTCTCAAAAATAAATAAAAATGTTAAAAAAATTTTAAAAAGAAAGAATAAGGAACTTTCAGAAGAAAATGTAAGGATATATCTTTAGGACTTTGAGGATAGTAAAAAAATTCTTAAAAAGGACATAAAAGGGGCGCCTGGGTGGCTCAGTTGGTTGAGCGACCGACTTTAGCTCAGGTCATGATCTTGCAGTTTGTGAGTTCGGGCCCCGCGTCGGGCTCTGTGCTGACAGCTCAGAGCCTGGAGCCTGCTTCGGATTCTGTGCTTCCCCCTCTCTCTACCCCTCCCCTGCTCACGCTCTGTGTCTCTCTGTCTCTCGATAATAAATAAACGTTAAAAAAAAATAAAAATAAAGGACATAAAATGTTTAAGCAACAAAGGAAAAGATTGGTAAGTTTTGTGGTAAAATGTTTATCAAAGACTGTGAAACATCAACATGATACAACCATTTTAGTAAAGACTGGATCAGGCAGGAATCATCAATAGATATTAAATCTGGGGGGGAAATTTTGATGAAGAAAATGGTCTTAAAGTGTCTCTCCATAGGCCCTTTATTAGTTGTAAGGGTTTCAAAAAAAAAAAAAAAAAAAAAGCAATTATAGACTGGAGAAATGGAACAAAACCCAGATCAGGTGATTAGAATCAACATCACCAAAGAGAGACAGTGGACATTGTGTATAGTATTTCATCCAAGAATGTAGTCTGAATCTAATCACTAGAAAACATCAGACAGACAAAATGAAGAGTGTTCTGTTAGGGAAAAAAGGGGGTGGGAGTAGTATTCTTTAAAAATGTCAAAGAAAGCCCATGGAAATGGTTCACACTAAGAGAGGATAGAGACATGACAGGTAAATGCAATTCCTGACCCTAGACTGGATCTTGTACTGAAGGGGAGGAAATGCCATAGAGAATGTTATTGGGTTAAAATTATTACAGTAAATTACAAAATGTAATTGTTCTATTGTTGTATAAGCGAGTATCTCTAGTCTTAGGGAATACACTGACTTACTTACATAGGGAGAAAGAGCCATGATATATATAATTTACCTTCAAATAGTTCAGGAAAAAATGTGTATGTGTGTTTATACACACACATATATAAACACACATAAACGTGTATAAACACGTGTATAAACGTGTTTATACACACACATATATAAACACACATAAACGTGTATAAACACAAAGTGCACATGCGTGAGTGAACACAAATGATAAAACAAATGGGGCAAAATGTTTAATAACAGGTGAATATGACTAAAAGGCATACACAGATGTTCTTTATACTATTTTTGTTTTTGTGGCCTTTTTTGCAGGCTTGAAATTATTTCAAATAAAATGTTTTTTAAAATGTGAAGACAGGGGCACCTGGGTGGCTCAGTTAGTTAAGTGTCCGACTTTGGCTCAGGTCATAATCTCACAGTTCGTGAGTTTGAGCCTCGCTTTGGACTCTGTGCTGACAGCTCAGAGCCTGGAGCCTGCTTCAGATTTGTGTCTCCCTCTCTGCCTCTCCTCTGCTCAAACTCTGTCTCTCTCTCTCAAAAATAAATAAACATTTAAAAAATAACGAAAGAAAATAAATAAATAAAATGTGAAGACAGCCCACAGACTACAAGAAGATATTTGTAAGTGTATAAGTCAGATTAAAATCTAAAATACATAAGGAATTCCTATAAATTAATAAGAAAAAGACAAAGAACATATTTGAAAAATAGACAAAAACAAGGACTTCGCAGAAAGAATATAAATAGTCCATTATATGAGAAGATCCTTTTTTGTAATCAGGAAAATGTGATTTAAAACCTTCAGTGAAATAACATTTTACATTTCCTGGATTGGGGCAAAAAATCCTAAATTTGACCATACCAAGTCTGGACATTGTTGACAAAAATATATAATAGCAGATACTCTTAAATATTCTTAGTAGGAATGTAAATTGGTATAGCCACCTTGAAAACCTTATGGCATTATCTTATAAATTTAAATATACATATACCATTCAATCAATACTTAATTTCACCTCTTAGTGAAATTGTTCTAGAAAACTTCTTGTGTATGTATATCAGGAAGCATATGTAAGAGCATTTGTTTTTTGGGTTTGTTTTTTTTTTACCCTTTCCTTTTTTTTTTTTAATTTATTTTTTTAATTTGCATCCAAGTTAGTTAGCATATAGTGCAACAGTGATTTCAGGAGTAGATTCCTTAATGCCTCTTACCCATTTAGCCCATCTTCCCTCCCACAACCCCTCCAGTAACCCTCAGTTTGTTCTCCATATTTAAGAGTCTCTTATGTTTTTGTCCCCCTCCATGTTTTTATATTATTTTTGCTTCCCTTCTCTTATGTTCATCTGCTTTGTATCTTAAAGCCCTCATATGAATGAAGTCATATGATACTTGTCTTTCTCTGACTAATTTCACTTAGCATAATACCCTCTAGTTCCATCCTCGTAGTTGCGAATATGTAAGAGCATTTGTAATAACATTGTTTGAAATGGCAAAAAACTTGAAATAAGACAAGTGTCCATTGAGTGGGGAAATGGATAAATCTATTGTGGTATAATCCCACAACAGATTACTATATAGCAGTGAAAAAGAATAATGTACAATGACATATATCCAATGTGAGTGCATCTTAGAAACATAATAGTGAGTGAAAAAGGCACATTGCAGAGTATATATATATAAAGTTCAAAACCAAGCAAACAGCATATTGTTTAGAGTACATACATATATGATTAAATATGCAGAAAGTAAAGGGAATGATAAAAAAAACCTCAGTTAAGTGGAATAGGATTAGAAAAGAATATTCAGAGTTTTAGTGGTATTGTTGTATGTTTATTTAAGTTGAGTGGAAGATTTACAGGAATTAATTTTTATGCTTTAAAATTTTTTTAATGTTTTTGTTGAAGTATTATTAGCATACAAAAAAAATCTATGCACATTTAATGTGTACATCTTGGAATCTAAAAAATAAAACAAATGAAAAAGTAAAAAAAAAAAAACAATTTCTTTTTTGTTTTAATTTAATTTTTTATTTTTTAAAATTTACATCCAAATTAGTTAGCATATAGTGCAACAATGATTTCAGGAGTAGATTCCTTAATGCCCCTTACCCATTTCGCCCATCCCCCCTCCCACAACCCCTTCAGTAACCCTCAGTTTGTTCTCCATATTTATGAGTCTCTTCTGTTTTGTCCCCCTCCCTGTTTTTATATTATTTTTGTTTCCCTTCCCTTATGTTCAACTGTTTTGTCTCTTAAAGTCCTCATATGAGTGAAATCATATGATTTTTGTCTTTCTCTGACTAATTTCACTTAGCATAATACCCTCCAGTTCCATCCATATAGTTGCAAATGGCAAGATTTCATTCTTTTTGATTGCCAAGTAATACTCCATTGTCACTTAGCATAATACCCTCCAGTTCCATCCATATAGTTTGCAAATGGCAAGATTTCATTCTTTTTGATTGCCAAGTAATACTCCATTGTATATATAAACCACATCTTCTTTATCCATTCATCCATTGATGGACATTGGGCTCTTTCCATCCTTTGGCTATTGTCGATAGTGCTGCTATAAACATGGGGGTGCATGTGTCCCTTAGAAACAGCACACCTGTATCCCGTGGATAAATGCCTAGTAGTGCAATTGCTGGGTCATAGGGTAGTTCTATTTTTAGTTTTTTGAGGAACCTCCATACTGTTTTCCAGAGTGGCTGCACCAGCTTGCATTCCCACCAACAATGTAAAAGAGATCCTCTTTCTCCGCACCCTCGCCAACATCTGTTGTTGCCTGACTTGTTAATGTTAGCCATTCTGACAGGTGTAAGGTGGTATTTCATTGTGGTTTTGATTTCTATTTCCCTGATGACAAGTGATGTTGAGCATTTTTTCATGTGTCAGTTGGCCATCTGGATGTCTTCTTTGGAGAAGTGTCTATTCATGTCTTTTGCCCATTTCTTCACTGAATTATTTGTTTTTTGGGTGTTGAGTTTGATAAGTTCTTTATAGATTTTGGATACTAACCCTTTATCTGATATGTCGTTTGCAAATATCTTCTCCCATTCTGTCGGTTGCCTTTTAGTTTTGCTGATTGTTTCGTTGGCTGTGCAGAAGCTTTTTATTTTGATGAGGTCCCAGGAGTTCATTTTTGCTTTTGTTTCCCTTGCCTCTGGAGACATGGTGAGCAAGAAGTTGCTGCAGCCAAGATCAAAGAGGTTTTTGCCTGCTTTCTCCTCAAGGATTTTGATGGCTTCCTGTCTTACATTGAGGTCTTTCATCCATTTTGAGTTTATTTTTGTGTATGGTGTAAGAAAGTGGTCCAGGTTTATTCTTCTGCATGTCGCTGTCCAGTTTTCCCAGCACCACTTGCTGAAGAGACTGTCTTTATTCCATCGGATCTTCTTTCCTGCTTTGTCAAAGATTAGTTGCCCATACGTTTGTGGGTCCATTTCTGGGTTCTCTATTCTGTTCCATTGATCTGAGTGTGTGTTCTTGTGGCAGTACCATACTGTCTTGATGATTACAGCTTTGTAGTATAGCTTGAAGTCTGGGATTGTAATGCCTCCTGCCTTTGATTTTCTTTTTCAAGATCACTTTGGCTATTTGGGGTCATTTCTGGTTCCATACAAATTTTAGGATTATTTGTTCTAACTCTGTGAAGAATGCTGGTGTAACTTTGATAGGGATTGCATTGAATATGTGGATTGCTTTGGGTAGCATTGACATTTTAACAATATTTGTTCTTCCTATCCAGGAGCAGGGAATCTTTTTCCATTCTTTTGTGTCTTCAGTTTCTTTCATAAGCTTTCTATAGTTTTCAGCAAATAGATTTTTCACCTCTTTGGTTAGATTTATTCCTAGGTATTTTATGGTTTTTTGTGCCGGAAACAACTTCTAAGCACAGAGAACAAACTGGTGGTTGCCAGAAAAGAGGAAGATGGGGGATGGGAAAAATAGGTGAAAAGGATTAAAAGGTGTACATACCTCCAGTAATAAAATAAGAAGTCACAGAGGTGAAAAGTTCAGCAAAAAGAAGAGAGTGAATAATTTTGTAATAATGTAGGGTGGTGAGTGTTGAGTAATGTATAGAATTGTTGAATCATTGTGTTGTATACCTGAAACTAATATAATGTTTTATGCCAACTATACTTCAAAGATAAAAATTTTAAATGATTATAATTTTTATGCTTTATAAACATATATATATATAGATAGATACATACATATAATATATATACATATATAGATATGTACATATATATACATATATAGATATGTATGTACATATCTATATACATATGTATATATGTATATATGTATATGTATACATATATAGATATGTCTATGTATACGTATATAGATATGTACATATATATACATATATAGATATGTATATATATTGTATGTATGTATCTATATATATACACATATATAGATATGTATATATATTATATGTATGTATCTATCTATATATGTATATATAGATAGATAGATGAAGGAAGTTTTATGTGAAT
Organism: Panthera pardus; assembly: GCF_024362965.1. Classification (NCBI taxonomy): domain Eukaryota; kingdom Metazoa; phylum Chordata; class Mammalia; order Carnivora; family Felidae; genus Panthera; species Panthera pardus. Next base: position 84,281,857 of record NW_026526766.1, read on the forward strand.
TATTTTATCCAAATAACAGAATATTTAAAAGTATTTCCATTCATTTGCTAACAAAGAAATCAATTGGAATACCTATTATGTACCAGATACTATACTGGGAATGGAAGAGATGTCTGTGAACTTAACAGACAAAACCGCCTGCCCTACCTGACAGAAGTACGTACATATGTTCACCAAAGATATGTAAAAGAATATTCTTAGCAACAGTATTCCCATTAGCCAAACTAGAAACAATGGAAATGTCCATCAGTAGGAAAATGGGTAAATAAATGTGGCATACTTTTGTATATTTAGAATATTTTATAGCAGTGAGAATGTATGAACTTAGCTATGTATACCTATATAATGCTAAGTGAAAGAAGTCAGGCACTTGGTATATGATTCCATTTATTAAAACGTTCAAAAACAGGCACGTGACTGGCTGATTTGGTATAGCATGTAACTCTTGATCTCAGGGTCATAAGTTCAAGCCCCACGTTGGGCATGGAGGCTACTTTTAAAAAAAGTTCAAAAACAAACTTGATCTTAGTGTTAATTCAGGATAGGGGCATCTGGGTGGCTCAGTTGGTTGAGCGTCCGACTCTTGATTTCAGCTCGGGTCATGATCCCAGGGTCATGGGATCGAATCCCATGTCAGGCTTTGTACTGAGCATGTAGCCTGCTTGGGACTCTCTCCTACTGCCCCTCTCCCTGGCTCGTACTCTCTCTCTCTCTCTCTCTCTCTCTCTCTCTCTCTCTCTTTCTAAAAAATAAAAAATAAAGTCAGGATAAAAGTGGTTACCCTTAGGAGAACAGTGATTGGGAAGGGAGATGTTTCTGTATCTAAACAATGTTTTCATGGGTGTCTTCACTTTTTGAAAATGCATCAAGCTCTCTACTTATGATGTATATATACACCTTGTGTTGGTTTATATATATTTCACTTGACTAAAAAGTTTACTTTCACATCAACAGCAAACCTGCCTTCATTGAGCTTACATTTTCCTGGGAGAATACAAACAGATAACATAAGTAAATGAGATGATAAATTAGAATACAGTGATAGGTGGTATGGATAAGACAAATAAAGGAGGGAAAGAGAACAGGGAGTGAAGTGTGCAATTTTTAATAAGGTGGTAAAGAAAACCCCTCCTGAGAGAGTATCTTTTGGTAAAGATTGAAGGAGAGAATGAACAACCCATGTGGCTAATAGGCAAAGAACATTCCAGGCAGAGGGAACAGTAGGTGCAAAGGGCCTGAGGGGAAAATTGCCTGAACAAGTGGGAGGAGGCGTCAGAGACAAGTCAGAGAGATTGTGAGATCCAAATGGTGTGGGGGCCTTAGACACCATGGTAACGGAGGACTTTTCCTCTGAGTGAAGTGGAAAGCTGGGGAGTGACATGATCTGACTTAAGTTTTAACAGGATCACCATGGCAGCTGTATTGATAATAGAGTGAAGGAGGCAAGGACAAGCAGTCACCAGTTAGGGTGTCATCGCAATAATCCAGGGAGAAGATGACGGTGGCTTGGATCAGGATGCTTGTAGTAAAGGTGATGAAAAGTGGCTGGATCCCAGATAATTGTGAAGGTACAGCCAAGAGGGTTTACTGATAGATGAAATGTAGGATGTCAGAGAAAGAGTCAAGGAGGTCTCAAACATTTTTGGCTTGAGCAGCAGAAAGGTGCAGTTTTCCTTTAAGTGTGATGGGGAAGGATTTAGGAGGAACAGATTTTTTGGTGGAAGGGCAGATCAGGAGTTTGGTTTTGGACATATAAAGTTAATATATCTTACAGCTTTTTAAGTTCATTCTATACTATAATGTATAAATAGGCACTGGTAAGTGAAAAATTTAGTTTATGTTAGTCTAACATTAATTTCTGGTGATATATTATAAATATAAATATCCTTAATGTAGAATTGCAGGTTGAGCTCAGAATTTGAAATTCTGATGTCTTTTTTTAAAAATTGTATTTATTTATTCTGAGGGAAACAGGGAGAACAGGAGAGGAGCAGAGAGAGAATGAATCCCAAGAAGACCCTGCTCTGTCAGCATCGAGCCCAATGTGCGGCTCAAACCCACGAACCATGAGATCATGACCTGAGCCAAAACCAAGAGTCTGATGCTTAACCGACTGAGCCACCCAGGCACCCCTCTACCCCTCTCTGATTTCTTAAGGCTTGGTTTGGTTAAGTAAGCTGGAGATCCCCCCCCCTTTTTTTTTACATAACACCCTGAAAATTCACAAAAGAAGGAATGATTTCAAATGTCATAAGCATTGAGAATCATACTTAAATTGTCACATATACTTAATTAGTGAAGCAGATATTAATATGCTTTTACTTTTTGAAATAGTGCTAACTTGCATTGATTATTCAAATTAGCAAGTCACAAAAAACTCCATTGTTCTCCTGATTCCAATTTTGAGTTTAAATAACTCTGGCCCTACTTTCTCTGCTAGGTGTTTTTAGAATGAAAAATGTTCACTTCTTCTTCATTGCTACTGTAATTGAAATGTACTGTAAAGAAAGGATTGATTTTTTTTTTTTTTTTAACAGATGAGTACCTGAAATAGTAGAGAGGTTAATTGGCAACATTAAGATTCATTCATTCATTCATTCAACTCACGTATTTTAGAGCTTTTAAAGTGGTGCACAGGACCCACTTTTACAACAGTCTAGTGTGGAAAAAATTATTATCTAACCCTTACAGATGAGGAGACTGATGTTCAGAGAGGTTAAGTGATTTGACAAAGAGTCACAAGACTTTATGAGTGGGAGAGCTGGAGGTTCTTACTCAGAGGTTTTTAATAAAAAACAAGAAACTGGATTTTTACCTTTTTTTCCTGCAAGAGGCAGTGTGATTCCTCTATCTCTGAGGCCCCAGCTGCAGAATCCTGGTTTGTGAGGCACAGGCCTTGGCTTTTATCACTCGGGCTGCGTCATTTCCCCCTAAGCTACTTTAGACACTCCAGGCTAGTTAGTAGCCTGAGGTCTCCTTACTCATTAAACGACTTATTCCAAAGCAGTGAATATTCAGTAAGCTAATTAAAATTTGTAAGTAAGATTTCCTTATTAAAAAAAATCTATTAAAATAAGAAGAAGCCCGCTAAAATAATAATTAGAGCAGGGGAAAAAAAAGATGACTATCAGATTACAGTATCTTTTTCAGCTATCTATAAAGGCCTGTTCGGTTGCTTTGGCAAGTAGACAGAAGGCAGGACTGGATTGGCGAACTAGAGACAAGGTGAAGGAAAGAGGCAGCTATTTTGTTAAAGTGGTTCTTTCACTCTGTCTTAAAAGAAGGCTACAGACCCTCTGTTCTATAAAAGGTTCTGCTTGTGTGTCCTAGTGGAGATAGACGTCATTAGACAGTGTGCAAAGAACAAAGGAGCAGGTTGTAAAGAGATGGGAGCTTTGAGGATGCTGTAACACTGAGTACAGATAAAGCATATATCTGCAAGATTTAAAGAAAACGGAAGCCTCTGATTTGTTGTTGTTTTCTTCTCTGCTAACAATCAGTACCGTGATTAGCGTGGTACCTAAAGTTTGCTCCAGCGATGGCAGGTATTATATTTATTTTGAACTGACTTTTTTTGAGGAAATCTCTTCCTACGAGTTTGATATAATGCCCAAACTAAGAATAGAGACTATTTCCAGCTTAGATGTAGTGGTTTTCGAGTTTTCCTATACCTAGAAGAAGCCATATTTCAGAATCCAGTTTTCATCCCCTTCACCTTCTTTTGCCTATTTCTTCCCTTTGAGTATTCCTGGCAGTCTCTCCTCCTGCCTGTCCCTCATCATTGCATCTCACCTTTCCATTGCCTTGCTTCTCTGAGGCTTGTCAGACCAGTAGGCCAATATATCAGTCAGGGTCCCAGCAGAAAACAGATGGCACACTCAAATTAGAGTAATTCGAGGAGAGTTGAAAAGCGACTATTCACAGAAGTGTGGGCAGAGTGTAGGGAAACCACAAAAGGTAATGCTAGTAATGGTTGGTTCTGTTACTACCCTCGCCCTGGAGAGATAAAAGAAGGATTATAAGAACCCACCAGAGACATAGAAGCTGTATTTGCAAAGATAGTAACTAAAACCTTAAGTAAAGCCGTTTTTACGTGGAGGGAGTCAGGGCAGCAATTGCTCTGACGTTACTTTCCTCCCCTTTTCGCATCTCCCACCAGTGACTTGCTTTGACCAGAAACCTGAGGGTATGTAGGTCAGCCTCTTGGGGCCCAGAACAGTGCAGAGAGTACAGAGGGAGGAGTGAACAGAAGATCCACAGTGTAGCCCAAAGAACAAAGGCACCAGATCAGAACAGGCTCCAGGTTCAAGCCTGCTGGCTTCTCACTTATGCTGACTCTGTGATATTCCCACCCAGGATATCTGGCACTCTCCAGAGATGCCCTAGGGCTTCCTTTGTCCTTGTGTTTTGGCTTCTCTTCTCCTTTCCTGACTCCTCTCAGCCATGTAGGAAGCATATTACTTTTCTAAAATGAATACGGATTTTGAGAGTAGAAACTACAAACAATGTAAAGAAGTTAATTTGATCCAGCTAAAAGGATTTGTCTGGATTTTCTAGCTATTTTCCAAATGCACTCAACAGGTCCTGAGTGCCTATTATAGGCATTGTGCTTGGCACTGTGGCAAACAAAGGTGAATTAGAGGTCTTCTCCCTCAGAAATGTCAGATTTCTTGGGGGAGACAGACGAACATGTTAATGCCAGGATACAAAAGTTACCTGGGGGAGTGCACAGGGGCATATGGGTGCCATTTTGGAATATGGTAGAAGGATGAGTTTACTTTCTACTAAGAGGATTAGGAAGGTTCCCCAACTTATTAGTTCTGTGACCTTTGGGCAAGTCATTCAACCTCACTGTGCCTCATTTCCTCATCGGTATATTTTGGATTAAAACAGCATGTACTTCATCAGGTTATAGGAGTTTCAGTGAGATAATATAGGTAAAGCACCTATCAGAGTGCCTATCATAGAGTAAGGAGAAGATATAATAATAATTATTATTATGCCGTTTGTGCTATCTGGAATGGCCTAATAACCCTGTCTTCCCTACAAAAATGCATAAACATCTTATTAATTACCAGTCTTATTAATTTGAAAGCTCACTTCAAATGTCAGTTCTTTAAGAAAGCTTTCCATGTATCCACAGTTCATATCCTCCATTGTATATTCTCATAGCTTCTTACACTTTTCCTTGATGGCACTTATCACAATTATAATTACATAATGAATTATTTTGTTTTGTCTTCAAAATAAACTCTACACCCAATGTGGGGCTCAAACTCATGACCTTGAGTTCAAGAGTCACATGCTTCACTGACTGAGCCAGCCAGTCACAAATTTTGTGATCCCCAGATCACAAATTGTTCCAGTTTTAGTATATGTGATGCCAAACTGAGCAGTAAGTAATGAATTGTTTAATGCTTTTCCCCTGATGGTGAATTTCATGTTGACTGGACTGAAGTCTCATTCAACACTCTATTCTAGTACATGTTGCCATGTCTTCTTGTATGTCTGTTTTTCTCTAATTGTGTGCCCAGTGGTGTATTTGCTTTGTTTATAGAAACAGCTTGAAGCCTAGAATGATGGTATCTTTCTCTACAAAAAAATTATATTTGCTTTGTCCAGGCACCTGCAAGTACTGGTAGGAAACCCTACTAGAATGAGAGTGACTATATAGGAGATTGTTGGTATACTCCAGGAAAGAGGTGGTAAGGATTCAAATAAGGCCACTGAAAGTAGAAAACAGGGAGGGATTTGTAAAGCATTTTGGAGGTAGAACTTCTGTTTTGGAGATTATGTAAACAGTTGGATACGAATGTGAGGAGGAAAGAGTATTAGAAGATAGCTGAGGTTTTTAGCCTAATTAATTGAAGATGTGATATTATTATCTGATACAGGAAACACATGAGGAAATGCTTGTTTGATGGAGGGGAGATTAAAGGTTTGTGCCAGGTTTGCATTGCCATCAGTATCTCAGTTGGGAAATGTTCAGTTTGGAAGTATAATCTATGAGAAAGGTCAAGGTTAAAGATGTAGCTTGGGAGTCATCCACTGAAGTTCATAGTTGAGGCCCTGGGAATGGATGATGTTGTCCAGGGAACTTGTAGATAAAAAGAAAATAAGGCCAGGGGAAATGACTTTTCCTTGGGTCATTTGTCAGTTCTGAGAGAGTAAGAGGCTGAGGGGTTAAGCAGTACTTTTGACAACTTTGTAGGGAACTGGTATCCAGGTGGCTAGGACCTATCAGGGGAGGCTACCTTATTTCCCTTGATTGCTAGGGCTGCACTCTAGCAAGGGTGCATTGGGAAGTACATAGACACTCACAGAGACTGTAATTCTTCAAAATACCTTGGTCCTTGAGATTGGATTGCTAGTACTTGTGGGTGCCTGGATAAAGCAAATATAATTTTTTTGTAGAGAAAGATACCATCATTCTAGGCTTCAACCTGTTTCTGTAAACAAAGCAAATACACCATTGGGCACACAATCAGAAAAACAGACATACAAGAAGACATGGCATCATGTACTATAACCAACAGACAACAGAAACAGACCCATAGAAATGTAGAAAAGAATCCAGTATGGGCTGTGAAATAACTATGCCTAATATATGTAAGGAAATAAAAAGCAAATAGAGAATGTTGTCAGAGAACTGGAAACCATAAAAAAGTTCAAATGGAAATTTTAGATCCAAAAATACAGTAACCAAAATTAAGAATTCAGTATATGGATTTAAACACAGATTAGACATAGTTGAAGAGAGAATTAGTGAATGGGAAGATGTGTCATGAGAAAATAACCATACTAAAGACTGGAGAGACCATAGGATAGAAAATCAGAGGGGGAGAAAGTAAGATACAGTAAGAAGTCTAACATAAACGTAATTGGTGCCCCAGAAGCAAATATAAGAGTGGGTCAGAAGCAATATTTAAAAAGTAAAGGCTGATAACTTTCCAACACTGATGGAAGATTCCAAACCCTAGATTCTGAAAAACTATAGTCCCCAAACAGAATGAATTAATAGGAATCCACACTTAACACAATCAAAACAAAAGCAGCCAGAGGGAAGAATAAGATTGCCTTCACAGAAGGAGCAATTGGACTAACAACTAATTTTTTAACTAAAAGAATAGAGCTGTAATACAGTGGAATGATACCTTTAGATAAACTAAATTAAATGTCAGTCTAGAATTCTGTATCTGCCAAAAGTGTCCTTTCATCATGGAGTTGAAATAAAGACGTTTTCAGTAAAAAAAAAATTTTTTTGAGAGAATCTGTACCATTTTCTCACAAAAGGAAGTACAAAAAATACTCTTCATGAAGAAGTAAAAAAGATACCAGATAGTGGGTGGGAGATGCAGGAAGTAGCAGAAAAGCAAAGGGTAAAAATGTGTGTGTATCTAAATGAATATTGATTGTTTAAAATAATTATAATAATGTCCTTTTAGCTTATAACATGCATGGAATTAAAATATACAACAGTAATGCCTCATAATTTAATGAGAGGAGGATAAGTGTTCTAATACTCTTGCGTAAAAGGTAATAAAGGTACCACTTACTGTAAAAGTATCAGTTAGACTTTGATAGTCATGAATGTGTAATCTCTAGGATACTCACTTAAAGAATACTTAAAGAATATATAATTTCCAAACTTATAAAGAAGGAAACATGGAATAATTTTTTAAAACAAGTAATCTAGGGGTGCCTGGGTAGCTCAGTTGGTTAAGTGTCCAACTCTTGACTTCATCTCAGGTGATGATCTCATGTTGTGAGATTGAGCATCAGGCTCCATGCTCCAGAGAGAGCCTGATTAAGAGTCTCCCCCTCCCCCTCTGCCTCTCTCTCTCTCTCTCTCTCTCTAAGAAAGAAAGAAAGGGAAGAAGAAAGAAAAGAAGCAATCTAAAAGAAGCAAGAAGGGTGGGAGGTGGGGGGAAGTGTCCTAAGTGGGACAAATAGGAAGCACTTAGTAAGATGATAGGTTTATTCCCAAATATACCAGTAATTCCATTAAGTTCAAATGAGCTGAGTACTCTAATAGGCAAATATTGTCAGGTAAGACATAAAAATGAAACCTAATTATATGTATTCTTTAAGAGACACATCTAAAACATAAGGACATAGAATGAAAATAACAGTATGGGGACAGATATAACATGTAAACATTATAACCAAAAGAAAATTGGTGTTTCTTTGTTAATATCAGATAAAGAACACATTAAGGCAAAAAGTTTTACTAGGGATAAAGAGAGGCACTAAATAATATTGACCCAAAAGTTCTGTATTTGTGTGTACCAAATAGCAGAAACTCAAAAAACATAGAGCAAAAACTTTAAAAATTTCAAAGAAAAGTAGATAAATCCATAATCATTGTAGATTTTTCTGTTACAATCTGGAGAGCTTGTTGGAATACAGATACCTGGGCCTTATTCCTGGCAGTTCTAATTTGAAGTCTATAATGGGGCCTGATAATTTGCAGCTCCCAAATGCTGCTCATGCCGATCGTTCTAGACCCGCACCTTGAGTAGCACAGATACGGAAGATTTGAACACCGTGATTAGCAAACAACCTAATACTACAGAATACGTGTTCTTTTTAAGCTCTTGCAGAACATTTTGAAAGTTAATGTATTCTGGGCCATCAAGCACCTCTCAATAAATTTTAAATAATTGAAAACAGAGTTTGTTTTCTGAGTACAGTGGAATTAAACTATAACTCAATAACAAAAATATAACTAGAAATTCTCATGTTTGAAACTAAGGCAATATGTTTCTTAATATTCTCATGGGCTAATGAGACCACAGTGAAAATTGCAAAATATTTTAACTGGATGATAATGAAAATACTCCTTTCAAAATTCATGGGATATGGCTAAACCCATGCTTAAAAGGAAATGTATAGCTTTAGGTATATGTTTTTTATATATAGCATAGGTATTATATATATAATATTATTTAATGTATACTTGTATATATTATTTATAATATATAATTATATATATTAATTATATATAAGATGTGTATGTTTTATGTATGTATATAAAGTGGGGAGGCTGAAAATCAGTGAGTTAAGGATCTATCTCAAGGTATTAAAAGACACTAAATTAAACCAAAAAAGTGGAAGGAAGGAAATAGTGAAGATAAGTGCAGAAATTAATAAAAATTCTTAAAAACCATAAGTAGAGCTCAACAAACCCAAAAGTTGTTTCTTTCAAAAGTCTCCCTTCTCCCTCAAACTCTTAGTCCTACTCCCCAAAGGCAATTAACGTGCCTTAGACATTCTTTGTAATGTTTTTTAACATACATGTTCTTTTCAGATATTCATTCTGAACCAACTGTATGTACTACCTTTTTTTTTCCTTCCTTCCTTCCTTCCTTCCTTCCTTCCTTCCTTCCTTCCTTCTTTCCTTCCTTCCTTTCTCCCTTCCTTCCTTCCTTCCTTCCTTCCTTCCTTCCTTCCTTCTGTCTTCTTTATTTTAGAGAGAGAGTAAAAGAAAGCATGTGCTAGCAGGGAAGAGGAGCAGAGGGGGAGAGAGAGAAAGAATCTTTGAGCAGGCTTCATGATCAGAGTGGAGCCTGACACAGGGCTCGATCCCACTACCCTGGGATCATGACCTGAACTAAAATCTATCTTCCTCCCTCCTTCCCTTCCTTTCTTCCTTCCTTCCTTCCTTCCTTTCTTTTTTTTCTTTCTTTCAAAATTCTTTGTGCCTCAGTTTTCATATACATAAAATAGGGGAAATAATAGAACTTGCCTCATTGGATTGTTACGCAGATTTAATGAGTTAATATATATTGTGTGGTTAGAATAGTGTTTGGCACTTAAGAAGCCCTGTATGAATGTTACACCTGTTGTTATTACAAGAGGACATACGGTCCTGAACCGAATGACAGTGAGGGTAAGCCTGGATTTGGGAGGTCAAAGGTGATGGTCAGGGACTGCTTTGGGGGAACACAGTGTCTGCCAGGCACTCTTGCTATGTGTGTGGAATGATCTGGCCAGTAATGAGCCAAAAGGTAGAATTATTGGCAGAGTCAGCCAACAGCCTGGACTTGTGACTTGAATAGAAGAGGGTAAAAGAACTAATTGGGTCACCCCCACTGGGATCTTATCAGGTGACTGGATCAAAGATCAAGGGAGAAAAGTTTTAAAGTAGTGTGACTAGTTTTGTTTTGTTTTGTTTTGTTTTCTCCTTCTTGACTTTCTAAAGTTTGATATTTAGACCATTGCCCTATAGGTACACCAGATTCTTTACCAAAGCTAAGTTTCGTTATTTCTGTTCTATTTGAGAAGTGGTACCGTCCTTTCATGTCCACTGTGTTTGAGAAATTGGCATTCTAACTCCCAACCGACTGTACATTCCGTGTAGAAAGGTGCAGAAAAGCCACTCATATTCCACTCCCCCACTATTAAGTAGTGCTGTGACCATGAGCAAATTATCTAACCTGAAGTCTCCGTTGTTTGAACTGTAAATTTAAGATGGTAATAATCTCTTCAGAGGTTTGAGGGCTAAGTGAGATCCTATATGTAGAATGCCTAGTACAGGGCTTGGTATATCACGAGTGCTCAATAAATGCCAATTTGCCACCCATTCAACCAGAGTTTTCCTACTCGATATGTGGTGCATACAAAGCCTTGTCAAGGTTCCAGAAGAAAGTCCAGCCTTTGGCGAGCTAGTAATGTGCTAGCAGCCTCCAGCCCCTAGGTTTTCATAGGCTCCACAAAGGAGACAGCCAAAGAGGAGCCAGGGTGAGTAGGGTTGTGTCTAAATTCTTAGTCTCTGACTAGACCTATCCTTGGTGTATTCTTTATTCTAAAAATGCGTGTGATTCATTGTCAGTGAGAACTAATTAGGTATGTTGAAAGGTTTTTGAGGATAGGTATTACCATTTTCAATAAATCCAGTGAATAATCTAGATCTTTAGAAAGAAAGGGAAACTAGGGTGTGTATTTAGTAGGGAGTGGTGGTCAAATAAATGAATAAATAAGGGTTTCCATGAAATAAAAGACTTAACTGTAGGGCTTCTTTACATAGGACACTCAATAAATAAATTTTGATGTTTTCTGTTACATGAGACTTACCCGGACAAAAAGTCTGGTTCATTATTGTTTAAGAAGTGCTCTTGACTTTTGATCTGGGATGCTGATGTGTTGCCTGGTAGATGGCCCTACCTTTAAGTGCAGCTGGCAAGAGGGACTTCTGCCCTCGTGATGTCAGTGCTTCAAAATCTGTCAGGCTTTCCATAGAATCTATTCAGTTGTACACCTAACACATTTTGATTTTTATTTTTTTAATGAGAGAAGTAATTTTAAAGAAAAAAAAATCTTTAACTGAAACATCTTCCGTGGTAATTTAGAGCCACCCTGCAGCACATGTTTTAGGGAGATGAACGGTGTCATCTGTTCTCTGTGTACTGTGGCCGCGAGGCTGACGTTTTATATACTTTTGCACATGAGCCTCTTTGTGAATGTCATGAGCAGTTATCAGTCTATCATGCATAGAGTAGAAAGGGCAAAGCCAAACTGTAAGGGTGTCAGTACATTATGGCAATAAAAATTTTTCACAGCCTCAAATAAAAAAAAAAAAATACAGTACTTGACAAGTGAGTCTGTTTTAAATTATTTCAAATTCTCTGGAAACTGAATTTCTATTTGTTCACTTCTCCCATCAGAAGTAGGTTGTGTTTCAAAAGTTGGTTTTCAAGTCCGTTGTTAGGAATTTGGAACTTACTTTCTAAAAAGAAAAAAAAATGGTTTGGATTTTTGGGCTCAACCACATTTGAACCATAAAGGAGCCAGAATACTTTGCACTGACAAGGTAGAATATACTCTTGTAGCCCTAGCCAATGGAAAAGAAGTAAAATGGAATAAACAATTCATGAAGAGCACTAAGAAAAGACCGATCTTATTAGATAAGACAGTGGAAAAAGAACAAGAAAGACTGTGTGACCTCAGGCAAGTTCCATACACTTTCTGACCTCAGTTTTTAAATCAGTAAAACTGGGTCTTTGAGAGGGCTAAATGAGATAATGCATGTAATAATGAGCCCTTCTTAATGGCTGCTGTCATAAACAGAGGTGCCTGTAGGATCCAAAACCAGGTTTCCACAAATTCTAGGTCCAGTGCTTTGTCTTGCAAGTGGTTACGATGGGACAGGAGGGAGGAGGGGCGAGGAGACAGAGGTTGTACTGTCCACTGTTTGTGCACAATGGCCGCCCGGAGGTGTGTGGCAGCTTGCAGCCCTCGGTCTGGGTGTTACCCACCTCTAGTAGGAAGTTGATTATGCTCCATTATCCAGGGGAACACCCCCTTTTCCCTTCTCTCGCTGCTGCCTCTTCCCTGTTGCCAGTACCCTCCCTCCCCCAGCACTGGGAGCCTGGACCCGCTCTCCCAGCATCCAACGCTCATGTGAAGAGGGTGACCTGACCTCAGTGACCTCAGGAAGCAAGCAAAGCCAGCAGAAGCTTTTGTTGTTGTTGCTCTTGTTGCTTGTTTAAGAAAAGGGAAAGATAACATTTATTGGGTGCCTGGTACATCCCGGGCACAGTCCTGTGTATTTTAACACGTTCTCTCATTTAATTTTCGCGGCAGCCCGCTGAGGAGTAGGTATTGTTATCCCATCTTGCAGACTAGGAGAGGAGGACCTTAGATGGCACGACAAAGCCAACAACGGCTAGGAAATCACAACGCTGGGCTGCACACACAGGTCTGTCTGGCTGTCAAGCCCTTGCTGCAGCTGCCCTCTGGGTTCTCAAGGGAATGCACACATATGGTTATCTACAGTGTGTCCAGCCTTTCTGCCCTTACATAAACTTGACTGTGCACCCCTGGGAAGGAGAGGAGTGGAATGAGATTTAGCTTATTAACACCATTCACTTTAAAAATTGAACAGTTATCTGGCTTCCATCCCTCATTTCACATTGAATCACATAACGGGGATGAAAACATATTGATTAGGGAAAAACTATTTATTAGAGGTAAAATTGTTTACCATGTAAATATGCTACATGTTCCATTATACAAGACTTGGCATTTCAACATTTCATAATCTGTTGCATTTAATTAGGCACAGAACATAAAGTATGCATCACAAGTAAACAGGGGAAACACAATGGCAAATTTTTCTAAGATTTGTGCTTCATAAATTTTCAGTTTCCTAATTTCAGTAATGATGTTTTAGTGTCAGCTGCTACTTTTCCAAACAAGTGCCGATCCTCTCCCTAATGTATTCGATGCACGGAAGCAAAACTAAAGATGAACTCTAAAGTTCTCCATTCCTGCTTCCTGCAGATTCAGTCTTGAAGTAATAATTTTTCTCTTTTATTTAACATTGTGATTAAAATGATAAGTGTAGTGATAGAATGTGAAATGTAAGATACAGTTAATGCTAATTAATAAACTGGCTTGCAGTGACTATAGAGACTTTGTAGGTGGTTTAGCTTTATGATTTGAACATGGAGTTTTCAAAGCAGTCTGGGAAATTTTAATGGCGTGAAATTTACAAAGTGTCTGATTTTAATTATTTCAAGAATCCTTGGACCTGCCAAGCTCCAAGCTTGTCCTCCAGATAGATCACAGGAATGGAATTGTTGTTGCCTCCTGTAGTTGTGTGGGCCAACACAGGGCCCGGTATGTGCACTCTTAGTGATTGTTAAGTGACTTCTAACTGATATTTTTAAGAAGCAGATTGGTTCCCTTTTTTCATTGTAAAATACATTTTTCTAACTAAAAAAAAAATAACCAATACCTGCTTATCTGAAATCAATTTGGATAATATTGGAAAAAACACAGAAAAACACATAGAAATTGCTTATAAATCTACTCTAAACATTTAAAAAAATTTTTTTTAACGTTTATTTATTTTTGAGACAGAAAGAGAGCATAAACAGGGGAGGGTCAGAGAGAGGGAGACACAGAATCCGAAACAGGCTCCAGGCTCTGAGCTGTCAGCACAGAGCCCGACGTGGGGCTTGAACTCATGGACCGCAAGATAATGACCCGAGCCGAAGTCGGACGCTTAACTGACTGAGCCACCCAGGTGCCCCGCTTATAAATGCACTCTAAAAGATAATCACATATTGATTGGTATGTGGGTCCTTGTACTTTTTTCCTGTGTATGTGTGTGTGTGTGCACACACATACCTCTGTATATCTGTGAATATCGTTACCCCCAAAAAATCTCATGCTGTGTGAAACGAAAAAAAAATGCCCTTTCCTTCTCTTTATAATATATCGTGAATATTTCCCTGTGTCACTAAATACTCTTCCTTAACATGATTTTTAATCAGTGATCATATTCCAATACACAGATGTGCTATAAATTAATCTATTTTTTACTAGCATAAACAAGACTGTCGTGAATCACTTTGCACATGTATCTCTAAATGTTTCCTCAAGATAACTTCTTAGTAATGCTGATGCAAAGGGTATATGCATAGTAATGGCTTACTCTCCAGAATGGTTATGCTACATAATAAGTAAACCATATCTATCTACCTAGCTTTACTTCTTTAATCTGAATGTTTTTGACTTCCGGGACACCTGAGTGGCTCAGTCGGTTAAGTATCCGACTCTTGATTTCGGCTCGAGTCATGATCTCATGGTTGGGGAGATCCAGCCCTGCATCGGACTCTGTGCTGACAGAGCAGAGCCTGCTTGGGATTCTATCTCTCTCTCTGTCTCTGCCCCTTCCCAATGCGTGTGCATGCGCTGTCTCTCCTCCCTCTAAATAAAGAAATGAATGAATAAATAAATAAATAAACTTTAAAAAATGTTTTTTGTTTCCTGGAGCTGACAAATTTGTTCTTTGTAGAGCTCCAAAAGGTCATAGAGACACATAGCAACAGTTGCCTGAATGAGCCCCATTTTTATAGCCAGAGGTCTTTCCTAGGCACAGCCGGTGAGGGGACTTCCACCATGTACTCACACAAAGAAGTTAAACTGTAACCAGAGTTAGCCTGTTTACTTAAGGCATCAGTCTCAAACTAGGGTATACATGGTCCACAAAGTAGCCAAAGATTTTCCAGAGGTTACTAGGGCGCGGTTATAAGGTTTTCCCGGCCAGCTTTCCACATGTATGTACATACTCTTGCCTGAAATCCGCGAGCCTCAGAAAGCGGCTGTTGTGGAAGCAACGTGTGGGTTTTTTCCTTCCTCTGCTTTATCACTTGCCATTTTTCCGCTTTGTGAAAGGAATCCTCCCACCTTATATGATGGCCCATTGCCCCAAAGGGTGGGACCCTCCCCGGTGCCACCAAAGGGTTGTGTGAAAGTTTGATGACCAAACCCCCTTCAATCAGCCCTTTATAACCCTGCACCCCTCTGATTAAGAAGTACATGAATGATTTTTTAAAAAGTTACTTTTGATGGTCAAAGTAGGTACTTTCATTAAAATAAGTCTGTATTGCTTTGATCAGTTTTAGACTAATTGTAATGATAGCTTAATCCAGAAAGATATATGAAACATGGAGAGCTTATAATTACAGGAAATAAAAACAGTGTAAAATTTTCAATTTCCATGTTTTTCTTTTGTAAAGCATAAAAGTATATTGCATTAGGATAATATGGGAGGAAAATGTAATGGAAATACACTTCTAAGAGATGCAAAATTTTTGACTGTTAAAGAAAAGCAAGTTTATGTGTTTTTAAAATGGATACTGGGTATCAAATTGCTTTGCTATTTAAATTCGGTTGGATACATTTTAAAGAATTGTGTTACAGTTTTATTTTAAAATGTCAACATTTATGACATACTGAAATAACATTGTTTATAACTATAAACTTACAATGAAAAATAGTAGATGCCAACTTAAAAAATGTGCAAAGGACAAAATATGTGTGAGTGGGTACCTGATTATTCAAAATTTCTTTAGGGACTATTCCAGTAAAAAGCGTGCAGTCCACTGACACAGGACAGGCAGCTGTCTGAGAAGGCTGCCTTACCTGGCCTCAGGTGGCCCCCCCTGACCCCATCCCCCAGTATACTTCCTAGAAGACTCTGCCTTTGTCTTCCTTCCACTTCTTCTCCACTCAGTGCAGCCTTGCAGAGGGGAGGTGTGAGGGTGCCTCTTCAGGCTTTCCCTTGCCTAGAACACTCTCCCCTGTCCTGTTCCTTAGCCTGAGCCTGCTGGTCCTTCACATGTCGTAACTGGTGCCCATCCTGGTACCCATGCCTTCCCCTGCTCTTTCTGTGCCTTCATTCTCCCCAGGGGGAATGTTCCTTTCTTGTTAGGCCTCCACTCAGATGTCACATCTTCCAGAAACACTCCTTGGATCTCCTTTCCTCCTTTCCTTTAGAACAGTTGCTCCTTCCTGTCTCACCACAACAGAGGGGTTTAGAGGTTGAGAGGGGAAAAGGGTGTTAAGTTAGTACGAAGAGGGAGGTAGCAGCTGGCATTTTTGGCTTGTTTGTGTCAACAGAGCTTCTAGAGTTTTGCTCCTCTGAAATAGGAGTCTCAGTAAAAATGCTCTTGAGTGGGACTGAGGCTGAGGTCCAGTTCAGGTTCTACCTTACCTCGGAAGTCTCTGATTTCCCAGACCTGCTGGGACTTCTCTTCCTCAGATCCCTGCTGCACTTAGAATCTGTACTGTTACCCTGGGTGTCTGATCATCACCATCCTGCAGTTTTTGCTAATTGTTTTGTGTGTCTAGCATTGTTTTATAATCAGATTGCAAATTCTAGGCAGGTACAGGTACATGTTTATTTATTCTTTTATCTCCTCATGACACGTAGGCTAGTATTGACCATAAGAGATACTCAGTAAATATCTCAATTGATATGGAAAAAATTGATGGGGAAAAATCAATTGGGGAAAAATGGTGTTGATATCTGGATCTGGATCTGTCACACTTTGCTGTGTGGTTTTGGGCAATTTGTCTAGTCTGGATCTCTTGTTCCTTCACTGGCGACACATGGGTGATAGCCATTGCTAACTAACAGTCTTCAGCTAATTACCATGGGCCAAATCATTAGTATACCCAACTATTCTATGAGTTTGTCTTTTTTTTAGATTCCACATATAAAAACATTTGACTTGTTAAAAGCGATTGGCAGTCTGCTGCTGGGTGGAGTTAGGCGAACACATGGCTAGTAAATGGGCGAGACCAGAAGCTTTTCTGGCCATGTCTTGGCCTTGCAGAAGGACTCCTGAAAACCAGCAGCCTGCAGAATGTTCACTTTCACTTCCCCAATTGCCAGAGACTCATGGCCTGGGAGCTGAAAGCAATGAACGTGAACAGAAGGAGGAAAGTACTTGTATGTTTATTCTCTCTCTCTTTTTTAATTCTCATTTTTAATTGATCTTAAAATCTTGCCTGGCCCTTCGCCCTCTGCACAGTGCAGAGTCATGAATCCTTGATACATGGCTCAAAAGAGAAGTACGGGACAGTGCATTCCCTTTCTCTCCACCAGTTTCCTGCCTGTGTTTCTATTCTGGGGCCAACGTACAGACCATTCCAGTTCCGAGACGGAGCCCGGCTCCACTTAGCGTCCCGTGAGTATAGCCTGGCTCCACTGTGAGCACCGTGTAGAAAGGACACATGTGATCTGTAGCTTTTAGTGCTTCTTACAGGGTGAGGGTGGAGATTCTTTTGCAACTAATTGTATCCATTGGTTTTTAAAAGGTGAAAGAAATTCCTGAACTTAGGTGTCGATTTCTGCATTAATTAAACTGATCTTAGTTGCAGCAGTATGGTCTTAATAGCTGCTTGCTGCAATACCCAAATCTGTGATATCAGAATGTGACGTGCATATTTTAATTTGAGAAATAGTTTAACATTTTTAGATATTCATTTAGATGTGGTTATGCAGGTTAAACATAACGTATGATCACTGCTTCTTTCATTGCTTCCAATTAAACCTTGCTTGTTAGTTTAACCTCTAGGTAATCCCATCAAACAATTGATGTCAAGGCAACACTGCCCACAGTAGCTTCGGATGAGTGGCCATTAATTTTAATTGCCTTGATATTAAAGATTAAGAAGTATTGGGACTAGCAGAATAGAAACGATCTGATGTCAAGCAAATCCACTTGCTAAAGCTTCCCCAGGCTGCTGGTGATATTAAAATTTTACTGTGAGAATTAAATAAACCTTTATTAGTGATGACTGTTGTTTGATTGGTCCAGGGGTATGCATAAACACAGGATTCTTGCATAGCTAGAGATGAGACCTTCAGTGGTACCCAGATTCCTCAATTATGAAACTGTTAATAAAGCTGTAATCTGATTTTCCAGGCTAGGTTTCATTAATGTATTATAGCTTCTCTGATTGTCAAGGTAATATTAACTACAAAGTACGGAATCCAGCAGAGAATTGTTTAGAAGAGGAGAATTCTAAGATGGGCCTTTGTTGCTAAATTCAGAGTTGGGGAATTTTCATTAATTATACTTAAGAAATGCCGAATTCCCTCTCAACCAGGACTATCTCCCTTTGCACCATAGATAGATAACATTCAATATTTAACTCTTTCGAAGGCCTGCCAGTCTTATTCAGATAAACTAGTGTGATATTATATGTTGAAGGAGCTTTTTGCAAACCAGCTCTGTAGGTCTGCCTCCTGAGCTGAGAATGTGCTTGTGAAACATGAGGTAGGGTCTAAGAGGACTTCCTTTGACCGGCATAATCAGAGCGGATCCCTTTATGCTGCTTTTCAATCTTGAGTCAGAACTTTTGTTTTTAGAGTCATATAATGGGAATGGGTCCTAATAGTCACTGAGGCTGACTTCTGGTGCAGGAATCCTTCCCAGAGCATCTGTCTCCATGTTCCTGGAGGCCTGGGCCCCACATTGACATCATCTCTGGCTTCTTCCTCTCCCCTTGACCTCTACAGCTGGCCCGTGGGCAAATTCTGCCAGTTCCTCCCCCATGATAGCTGCCCTCTGGATAACTACTGCTCTACCTGGCCCAGGCCTCCGCTGCCTTCTCACCTGTGCACTCCCCTGGCTCTTCCTCCCACCACCACATCCTACGCAATGATCATGTGTTCCTGCTGCAAGCACTCGGAGCTCAAGGAAGGGAGGGCAGAGAAGGCCGGTGACCTAGTGGGGTTCAGTCGCTCAGGGCTGTTTGAGAACCTTAATATTGTGACCGTCTGGGTGTTGGACCATTTAAGGCCAGTGATTGGAAGCAAGAGGGAACCAGATCTTGGTTCCGAATACAGAACTGTATATTCATTAGAATCGTCCAGTGGTGGAGTCAGGGACTTTGTAAGGTAGGAAGTACCACATTTCAAGAGATGGAGATGCCCTGAACACAAAAGGAAAACAGAGAAGGAAAACAGAGAAAACAGAGAAGAAAAAAGAAAACACATGAATTCCATTTTAGACCTTTTGAGCTGGAGGCTGTGGCAGAACATTTTATATGTAAATGTCCTTAAAATATCAAGAACTGAAATTCTTTATAGAAGTTAGGGATAGAGATGGAAATCTGGGAGTCATCACACAGAGACAGTGATTGAAATCATTAATATGGATAAGATAGCTCAAGGAGAAGAGAGAAGAGGGCCAAGAACTGAGTTTTAGGGAAGACACACACACACACACACACACACACACACACACACACACACACCTGGCGTGTCAGATACTGCTGAAAGAGCAAACAAGGAAAGAGAAAAGGCCATTGGATTTGGGGCATGTGTTATGCCTGTGTAGCCAC
The DNA here is from genome assembly GCF_024362965.1 of Panthera pardus. Lineage (NCBI taxonomy): Eukaryota > Metazoa > Chordata > Mammalia > Carnivora > Felidae > Panthera > Panthera pardus. The sequence continues at coordinate 84,301,507 of NW_026526766.1, forward strand.
CTCAGTTGGCCTCCTAGCCCTGAGATTATTAAGATTGAATGAGAAAATGTATTCAGAGGGCTCTGCGTAATGCTTGGCACATAGGAGAGAGTCATTGAATGACAGTTACAACTAGTACTATTTGCTCTGAAGGAAGGAAGGGATACCTATAGTCCTTAAGGCATGGGAGGGATAATAGTGGAACAGAAACAGCTAGGAAGTCCCGATCTGTCACGTATTTACTTCCCGGTGAGTTTTGGCTTGTTTCTGTCTGCTGAACCTATGCTCACAGTTGCCGCATGGGTCCTCAGTAAGTGCGCCTGCCTTTGTATATGTGCACACAGTGATTCCCCAGTATGTGACAGCATGTGGGCAGCAGCAAGGCCAGCGTTGTCTTCCTCCCGTGGCTTCCTTGCCAGAGTTCTCTGGCTTCTTCTGGAAGGATGAGTGCCACAGGTTGAAGAATGAGAGTTCTATTTCCAAAGCAATTAAAGACTTGGCAGAGACGGTCAGTAAGCATGCCCACTGGTGTAAATTGGGTTGGAGGACTCTTGCCGCTCCTTATTTTTCCTCAGGGCCCCTGAATAGCTGTTCAGAATAAAACAGTGACCCACCCAGCCTGATACTACAGCAACATGCCCCTTTGACAGATTATTAAGAAGTTAACGAAGAGTATTTTTAAACTGTTACTTTAACAAAAGGGAGGTCAGAGCCTTTTATATAGCAGGTGGGTACCTTTTTATAAACTGCTGTGTGGGTTTTAGTTTCTTTACATAGCTCAGCTACAGGTGCCTGAACACGTCACGTATCTATGAGCGATGAGTCTCGGGCCAAAGTTTTGCTGTCAGTGAAATGTGATGAAATCTTCCTGTTGCCAAGTTCGTCTTTGGAAATCTCTTCCACTTGCACGGGCTGACATCATAAGTAGTTTGCCAAAGAAAGAAGTATATTCCACCTGATGAAATCAGCGCCGCTCCCCCATATTTGCATTTGACCTTATTGGAATTACTTGAATTTTCAAGTTGTGACCTTCTCCTGTGTTAACTGGCAGTGCCTGAGCAGCCATCTTGGCAGATACACAGTGCCTTCTAAGACTGGAGACAAAGGGATTTTTCATCCATTATTAATTGATGTTACTCTTTTCAGCAGACCAAACATGATTCTACTGTCCAACTGCCAAAATCGTTCCAGAGCCAAAAAGAATAAGTCATTCCTTCACAAGTATTTATTACTTACCTAGCTTAACAAATGTTGCCTTTCATTTTTTCAGCTACTTTGGGGGTACTGATCGTTCATACACTAACTGGTGTATACCCACTGAATCCTTTCAGTGAACAGCGCTCCCATCCTTTTTAGCGTTACTGCAGCTAACTCCCAAGAAGGGGTATCTTTCCGAGAGTTTGCGAAAAGAGAAACCAAGCCCCTAGAACCATGATGCATTAGCCACAGGAGGCGATTAATTACACGCTAGGAATTGAGTGTCTCCCGAGGCATCCCCTTGGTATCCGACAGTTATTCCTGGAAATTTGACTCCTTCCCCCCCACCTTTGACCTCTCTTCCCCTTCACTCGTGTCCTTGCAATTTGCAGGTATCCAACTGGTTTGGCAACAAACGAATCAGGTACAAGAAGAATATCGGCAAGTTTCAGGAAGAAGCCAACCTCTATGCCGCAAAGACAGCCGTGACCGCCGCACACGCAGTAGCCGCAGCTGTGCAGAACAACCAGACCAATTCGCCCACCACGCCAAATTCTGGTGCGTACTGGGTGCTCGCTCCCGACTCGGCTCAGGCGGCCTTATGCCACAAAACCCTGTCCCACAGGCCAGGAAACAAGAGCCAGACTGAGGACACAGTGAATTTATAATGGAAGGTTTATATTAAAACCAGGGCTTATTCTTGGGAGGGGTGAACGAGTGGATGGCCAGAGTCTGTAAACCCACTGTTCATAACGAGTGCCACTCGCTACTGGTAGATTCTGGAACCTTTACACTTAATAGTGGTTTTGAATTCAGCAACTATGCAAAGCGCTATCGCTAATAATTATTTTAACTGTATCGTCCCATGTATCATTTTAAGGTTCCCAGTGGTCTGTCAGAGAATGAATGGAATAGCCCGAGTGGGAAGTTTATCTGTTGCCGTGCATAATGAAGCTAGAATGTTGGGAGTAGAGCAGTGCTTTCTACTGAATCTAGCTGCAGACTACAGTCTGCTGTCCTTCTTAGCATTTCTTTAGCCCCTGTGCCGACTTGGTAGGTAGTTAGCTGTGAGGGGTATAGTACTTGATACATGGATGCATATCTGCAGTATCATGGTGCATTTTGGCTACATTTTATGCGACATTTGTGATGGAGTTAGAAACATCTAAAAATTACAAGGCACTTGAGTAACAGTGAAAGGTGTGTAGCTAGTGCAGGAGATGGACTCGAGATGCGATTCAAGGGCTTTTCTAAGCAGATCTTTTTAATATATGTTTAAAAGTTCAGAAAGTGAGGGATTTTTGTTTATTTGTTTTGTTGTCTTTCCCCTGCCCTCTCTCCTATCCCCTTTCTTGCCCCAACCTCCCCCACTCCAGCTCTTTTTAATGAAACATAAACAGATGAAAGTTAGGTAGAAGGCATGGCTAAGAAAGAGCTTCAGAAAAACCTTTATTCTCTAATTGCCATGACAGTTCGTGATGACAAAGGGCTCATTTAATGACCAAGTCCTAGAGATAAATGAAAACAAGGGGGTGGTTCCAGACCAGCTGCTGGGTGTTTTTCTGTTTACTTTGATTTCCTCTTTGTTTCCTATTTGGGCTTCCCCACTGGTAAGACTTTCCTAGCTGCAAAATGAATCCCAGGACCTAACTCTCTGGAGTTATTCTCCATCTTCTTAGATCTGGAAATGCTTTATGTTGTACACGACCTTTCCCTTCTGCACCTTTTCTCCTTTCCCTGCCTCTAGGTCTTTGAGGATTATGTGTGTAGCTCTCTGTTATTCAGCTACTTAACTCTTTCCTTTCCAGGTTCTTCTGGTTCTTTTAACCTCCCAAATTCTGGGGACATGTTCATGAACATGCAGAGTCTGAATGGGGATTCTTACCAAGGGTCCCAAGTCGGAGCCAATGTGCAATCACAGGTAGGAGAAATGCCCCAACTGGGGCCTTTCTAGCAGGGTAGGGTTTGGGCTCAAAACTCCATGCTCTTACCCCATGGAAGTGGTCTGCACCTCCGTGCAGACCCTGTGCTGGGTGCTTCCAAACATGACCCATCTGCCCCACCGTTTAATTTAATGAGAATTCAAGTGAACAGTGACTTTGGAAGATTCAAACCTGATGAACTTTGTGAATGCATTCGGCTCTGGCTTGAGCTCATGGACAGGGTTGGGTGCATCTTACTTTTGTAACAAAACAAAACAAAAATTGTGTGTGCCAGTGGGTGCGTATGGTTCGAGAACATGTGCGTGTGTTTCCTTTCCGGATTTTTAAAAGTCAGAATCAAAAAAACCTGAGTGCTTAAAGTATATTCCAGGTTCAACTCTTTTCTCGTCCTCTTAACTGAGAACAACCACTTGTGTTTATGCGTGTAGGTGTGTGCGTACGTGTGTGTGAGAGGGAGAGATCCCGTGTACATATTTATAAGTAGTGTTCACCCACAGCCACACACGTTTCGTTGACGTAGGTGGCAAGTGTGCATTGCTACGAAGATGTTCTTGTTTGGCTGGCATGAAAAACAAAGATGTGTGAGTTTAAATATGCAAAGAATTGTTGAAATTCTGCCAGTCACATTTGATTGATCAATTTGTCTCTCACTGAAGATGCTAAACCCTTGTGGCACACAGAATTCAAATTGTTTCCTTTTGTAAATGATGATGTTTTAATAGATTTGGGATGATGAATTCTGTTTCGTCTCACTTCTAGGTGGATACCCTCCGTCATGTTATCAATCAGACGGGAGGCTACAGTGATGGCCTTGGAGGAAACTCACTGTACAGTCCACATAACCTAAATGTGAGTACTCTGGGAAACCAGATTCGAAGAGCTGTAGGAACAGCGTCAGGTAAACAGTGACTGATAAATAAATTAATGGCCATTTGACTTGGCCTCTCACCTTGTTGGCAGGTGGGGAAGGCGGCGTTTTTACCGCACTTTGTTTTATGAACCGAAACACTTGATGTCACCCAGATGCCCTTAGAAGTCCTCACAGATGGGGTGCCCGGGTGGCTCAGTCGGTTGAGCGTCCGGCTTCGGCTCAGGTCACGATCTTGCGGTTTGTGAGTTTGAGCCCCGCGTCTGGGCTGACGGCTCAGAGCCTGGAGCCCGTTTCAGATTCTGTGTCTCACTCTCTCTCTCCCCCTCCCCCGCTCACGCTCTGTTGTCTCTCTCTCTCAAAAATGAACAAGCGTGAAAAAAATTTTTATGAAAATAAAGAAAAGAAGTCCTCACAGGTACCCAGGAGTGGCCGGCATTCTGTCATCAATAGGGACTCAAGCATCAGCCCATTAAGACGCCGTCTCCTACTGGCTGTGCTGTGTCCCAGGGAAATGGATAAAACGGGTCATTTATCTATCTTAGAATCAAGCAGTAGGAAACATTCCCAAACACATCTCAAGTGAAGGGAACAGCCTTGGAGGGCCCCAGACAGATCAACATCCCAAGCTAAACAAAGAATTCCATTCTGCAGAGTGAGTTGGCTGCATTGTCAAGGTGGAATGCAACACGTGTTCAGCACTTTTCAGCCTCTCAAAAACATTTTTTTAATTATGGAGGGAACAATTTTAACTTTTGTAACCAATTCACCAAAACTTTACTTTTACCCCCCGCTGACATGGATGGAACAGGGCAAAACGCCTCAGCTCCGGAAAGGGAGCCTGGGGAGGGGAGGATTAGGCCATCAGGGTAGAGCTGGGGAGAAGAGTGGTGGAGGGAATCTGGGATTCTAGGCTCAGGGAGGAAGCGAACTGCCCAGAGCGTGGTGGTAGAATCAGGAGGAAAGTGGACAAATTTCTCCCTTTCTAGGGCCTTGGCTTGCTAGGAGAGAGTAAATATTAATGATTGCAAAAGTGATTGAGGATGTTCAATTGTAAAGGGAAGAAAGGACCATTAAATACTCAAATCTTTTACATTTGAAATGTCAAATCTTTCTTTTTGGGTTTATAAATAACTCATAATAACCCACAACAAACCATATAAAAAGCCTTTTAGTTGCATTTCTCCTTTTTCATTTAAGTGTTTTGAAATGCTTCAGAGAATGTGCGATATCCTTATCAACATGATAAAATATGAAACCGTGATTGCCTGCAGCATTTTACAGACATGAATTCCATCTTCACTGATGAGGCTTGATAAGGCGCTGTTGTATAATACAGTGCATAATCTCAAACCACCAGAGTAAGGATTAATTTATTTTGAAAAAAAGAATGCTTGCTGACAACCTCTCCTCCAGCTGCCACGCTGGGTAAAAATATTGTACATTTGTTGTTTATAAATGTGGATAAAGGAGGAATGATGTTTACTTCAGATGGAATATCTTTAGACTTGTATCTGTGTACGAGTTTTTCTTCTTCTAAGTAGATTTTCATACCTGAGGGGTAAAAACAGCTCACCGTTCAGGTAGAGAGGGTTTCTCAGAGGCCCACAAACGCACACGAGCACGTCACTGCCCAACTGCACGCCGGACGCTCTGAAAATCCTTCGCCGTAGCATTGTCTTCTTCCTCCGGAGTTGTCTTCCTTTCTTCTTCCAGAATTTGATCTGCCTCAAGCCTGGAAGATCCTTGTCCCTTCGGCTCTGGTCATCTCTGTGGGGTTGTTTGGTCCCTTCCCCCCCCCCCCCCCCACCCCACTCTCTTTCTCTTGGTCCTGGAGGGAGGAAAGGGACTTTATGTGCAGAACTATGCAGTCGGTCAAAAGACAGGGCGCTAAGAACAGCGGCCGTGGGAGAAGGGAAAGCGGCCGGCACAGAGCTCGTCTAGCAGCCGGACCCAGGCTGCGCGGAGGCTCTAGACGGAGTTCTCGGTAGCCTGGTGGCACAGGCCTCAAAGAAGACATTGTAGATGGACTCGCAGAAGTTGCGGACGGATGTGAAGGAGGCAGGGGGACCTCATGACCCACAGTGACACTGGCGCGGGAGGCCCGGGCCTGCGGGCAGCGGAGCGCGAGGCTGGTCTGAGCCGCAGGCGCTGGGTGTCAGCCAGCTCACCCTCGCCCTCTCTCCGGAAAGGCCCGCCCCGTCACTTCCACTCAGTGTTCCCCAAGTCGCAAGCCCAGCACCTCCCTCTTCTTGACTGACATAAAAATATGTAGCGACAAGCTGTCTGCCACAGCAGAAATCTGATCAGACGTTGATTTCAGCAATTGCCTCTATAGGCCAAGACACAAGGCAAATTTGTTTCTGAGTACTGTTATTGCCGATGCAGGTCGAGGCAGGAAGGGCCAGCGGCGTGTGAAAAGCAGTAGCAACATCCCAAATAGGAGCCCCAGTTAGAGATAATTGGAATACAGATTTGAATAGTGTGCTCCTCCACAGTTCATGCATTTTCATTCCGGAAGATCCCATTTGGAAGGAAATTCTGGCCTTCATTTTCCCAGGGTTACAGTAGCTGGCTGTCGAGCGGGTATGGAACGAGGGCGGGCCACTTCTCTATGGAAACGAGGACCAGGCTGGGCTGAAGTTTACACCTCACGGAGCCGGAGGTCTTGCCGAGGCATTGCACTCAGCCTCTCCACCGCTCCCTTCTGAAAAGGTTTCTTTCCGAGTCACTTTCTTTTTACAGCAAATCAAAGGCCGAGCCGCATGCCAGCCTGAGACTAGCCGAGGCCCTCCTTCAGCGCGCTGATTTATGGCCAAGTCTTTACTTGGTGGGATGGATTTGTTTTACATGCATTTAATCCCACTTTAACACATGCTTCAAACTCCTGCCAAAGTGGGTTTAGAAAATACATTTCGCTAATGTATCTTTGCTCTCATGTTGTCATCTGGGTATTTTAAATCGGGGAGTAGAATTAATATGTAGACGTGCACCCGTTGAACTGTGTTTCTCCTTTCAGGCTAATGGAGGCTGGCAGGACGCAACAACTCCATCTTCTGTGACTTCCCCTACAGAAGGCCCGGGAAGTGTGCACTCTGATACCTCTAACTAATCTCTGGCAACACTTTTCCCTGAGCTGACATGCCTTGCTAAGTGCATTCAGAGCAATAGGAGGAAAAGGAAAGCGTTTTGTAGCCCACCATCTACAGCTTTACTGTAAAACCTTGTCTTATTAGAGAACTTGGTAAATCAGTTTTTTAAAGGAATCATAATCATTTGTATTTATACTTAAAAACACACAATGTTAAAAAAGCACTTTATCCAATTAGGCCAAGATTTAACATTGTTGACAGTCCTGTAGCTATTTTATCATAATTTATTATCAATATTTTACATTAATGGTTTCACAGTTGCCAATTACTTGGCCTTAAGGGTAAAAAGTACAATATATGCTAAACCTCAATCGTTAGAGCAGATGCAAAGATTCACCTCACCTAAATTGAATTTCTTGCATTTTTCCATCGCGGACTTTGATTGTCTTTCTTTCATATCGCTAATGGGGTTGGAATAAAGGAGCTGTTTGGCTATCTCTGTTAACGATGGTTTGTTTAAGAATCTTCCTTGTCACGTTTGCGTTTCGATCTCTTACGTTATAATTAGATCAGAGACTGGTAGCATCTTTTCTCTCTCTGGAAGCACCAGTGCCCAGAGTCTGCTCGGTAATTAAATTCTGGATCCAGATTGTTCTGAGAGATGAAGATCCTTGCTGCTGATAGAGGTGAACACGAGATCCGTCTGGGGCTGTACGGCGTGCACTGGGTGCTGCACAGGCTTGTCAAGGTTTGCTACGTCCTCTGGGCATCCACAAAGGCCCTGCTCTCTGGAGTGTTGTATATAGTGTAGCAAAAGAGTATTTATACATCTCACCAATCAAAACACAGCTTTATTACCTCATGCGAACTCATACAAACCAATAGAATTTCCACATGTTCTGTAGCTTAGAGTGTGCTCACTTACTACCTCTGAACAATACTCACGCTGTAGTTCGTCTCTTTCTTACCTTTTTGCATCTTGTAATTAACTCTTTGTTTCCCTTCACGAAATGTAATGTACATTGTAATCTTTTAAAAGAAAAATCAGGGTTGCATTTGCAACTTTTAAAAAACCAAGAGTGGAAACATCGGGTCTTCAATTAACACAGGATCAGTAAAACCGTTGTAAATACCGAGAAAGCATTTTGAATGTTCTTCATCTTGTTACTAATCCATGCAAAAGAAAAAAGAAAAAAAAAAAGGCGGCTAATTGTGATGCATTCAGATTTCAGTATTCAGTACTGTATATTTCACCCTGTGTAATGGGGCCCCTCCCTCTCCTTTCTCTCTTTTTGTATTGTATGCGATTCTGAAACTGATTGAGTCATGAAAATAATTTGTGGCGGTGATTCTAATGTATTAAAAATGTTTCGTGTTCCTTTCTAACTGGATTACACCCTGGATTGAAAAGTCTTCCTCGTGGTAGCTATATGTAGTTTCAAACATGAATAAACTTTTTGCTTTCATGATTAAATGGTGCCGTTTCTGACTCCACCACGTGAGCCGGCCAGGGCCAGCAAAGCAGAAAGCCTGCCCGGAGGCAGGCGGGGGCTGGGAAATGTGTGGCCCTACACAGAGGGACTTTGAAATGACCGTGAAGCAGGGACTGGAGGAACAGCCCCTGCCGACTGACTGCTCTCTCTCGGTGCGGGCTCCTGGCTAGCTCCTGGACCGTCCCTATGCATCCTCCTAGATCCCTGTGTTCTAAGAGCACCCGAAGGAAGGTATTGTCCCCACTGGCAGAGATTAGGAAAGCACAGCTCATGAAAGTTAAGCCAGTGCCACAAGGTCACTTTGCACTGGGACAACTTGTTGTCACTGGGACAACAAGGTCTGCACTTTGCACCCAGGTCTCTTCTGCCCTTGGAGCTCACACTCCCCTGACCTAGTGATGCCCCTGGCACTTGTTAGATGGAAAGACCATTTCTGTAGTTTTTGTTGTTTGTTTTTTTTTTTTTAGAGACAGAGACAGTGCAAGGTGGGGGAAGGGGTGGGCGGTCGGGGCAGCGGGGAGAGAGAGAGAAAGAGAGAATCCCAAGCAGGCTCCATGCTCAGCACGGAGCCCCACACAGGGCTCGATCCCACAAACCTGGGATTGTGAGTGACCTGAGCCGAAATTAAGAGTCCGATGCTCAGTCAACTGAGCTACCCAGTAGCCTCCTTTCTTTAGAATTAAAAAACAAAAAAAAAAAACAGTCTGGTCACCTTCACCACTTATTTTCGTAGCTTCTGTGAGATACCAGCCAAGAACAAACAACAGTTTGTCTGAAAAGAGTGAGCCTTGGATTGCCATTGAAAAAAAACCCCCAAAAGCCCACAACCTGTCTTAACGCACCCTTTAGAACTCTAAATGTGGGGGCGCCTGGGTGGCTCGGTCGGTTAAGCGTCCGACTTCGGCTCAGGTCATGATCTCACGGTCCGTGAGTTCGAGCCCTGCGTCGGGCTCTGTGCTGACAGCTCAGAGCCTGGAGCCTGTTTCAGATTCTGTGTCTCCCTCTCTCTCTGCCCCTCCCCTGTTCACGCTCTCTCTCTGTCTCAAAAATAAATAAAAACGTTAAAAAAAAAAATTTAGAACTCTAAATGTGTAAAATGTTAGATCCACGAGAAATCCCTTCATTAGACTACACATTATTTTTGTTTTCTTAGAATTGGAATTGCGTATGTTTACATACCCATCTGTCGCTCAGATCTAAATCTTTGCAATAAAAGAAGTGGGGAGCAGGTAATTGGGCTGTTTACTATATCTCAAGGAAATTGACTCACAGGAAATCAGATTAATGTTAATCAGTCGCGGCAAATTGTCTATGATAAATACAACTTTTGCTGTTTCAGTTGCCAGAGCCAGGCAACACAAGGTCTAGGGCCACCGTTCCCATTAATCTTGAGGCGGTTATTCTGTGAGAGTAAACTTTATAAAACAGATCGCCCTCCAAAGCTGTCCTCCCTCACGTGGCCTCTCAGCCTGCCTGTCGGAATCTCTCCCATGGCTAAGTAGTTATTTGCATGATTCGATTAGCTTATGGGTCAGCCTTTCTTATCTTGGAACATAAAAACAACCTCTATGCTATGTGGTTTTGCAAGAATATCCCGTGGAAACCTGACGCACGCGTGCACACAAATACCTCTTCTTTAATATCCAGACACACACCCTGCCCGAGAAGCCTCCCAGCTTTTTACCTCAGGCCAGTCTGTTGAGAGAGACATATCCCAGAGTTTCCTGGAGAGGCACAGGCTGGCGCGCCACCCTTGAGGGAAATGCGTGAGTCTGAGGCTTTAGTCGGAGGAAGCCTAAATAAAAATACCGGTTCCTTTTCTACGTGCCGGATGTTGAGCCTGTGCGTGTTTTCCGCCTTTCCCGCCTCTCTGCAGAAGCATCCTCCGCTCATAGGTCAGGAAACTGGGCCACAGCACGGGCTCTAAATCTCTCCGGTTTCACCCAGATTGGGTGGCACGGGGCTTTTCATCAAGTTCCTTTTCTTGGTCAAGCAGTGGGTTCGGGGTCAGACCTAGAGGTGAATGAAATCAGGCCCCAGCCCTTGAGAAGCCAAGATCCCAGACCCCGTCCTCGTTCAGATAGCAAGCGCTTGTGAGGGTATTGGAAAGGTTGGCAGGCTTCTGAACCCCAAGAGTGGAGAAGTGAGGACCTCGCAGCCCCTTCACAAGATCAGAGGAAAGAACACCCAGTCACAGGCGAAGGGGCCTGTCCATGCGTCTCGTTAGATGCGCGGGGGCCCGTGTGTGCTCCGCGAGTACGTGTGTGTTCACGAGTTTCTGCAGCCCACCTGCTCGAGCAGGGATCAGTCGTGTGCATGGCTGTGCACAAGCAGTGGGGCCTTGCGAACTAGGTTAGAAATTCCCTGTGACCCCAAACTTCCCTGGCCGCAAGTGCGGGGGGTGGGGGGGGGAGAGGCGGTGTTCCAGAGTAGTGCCCTCCCCGTGTGGACAAAGTGACACGGATGTCTCCCACGCGGAGTGGTGTTTTAGTGTGAGCTGTGTGTTGGTGCCATGAGAAAGGGGCCTTTGCGGGGCTGACCGCCACAGTGTTTCGGGCATCTCCTGCGGACCAGCCCTCGGCCAGGTGCTTTCTGTACGGTGTCTTATTCGATGCCCACAGAACCCCACGTGATGGGGAATCTGACACGCCAAGAGGTGAACACCACCTGTCCGGGATCTCCCACAGAGCTGAGGTCGTCCTGAGAAGGCCCCTGGGGCCCCCTCGCAGCAGCCGCTCGTAGCGGGGTGGAGACAGGCTCCTGTGAGCTTGGGCCACCAGCCTGCAGAGTGAGGCCCTTCTGGGGGACAAGGTGAGTCCTCTATCGCCAGCCCTCAGAGCTTGCGACTCTCCCACTCCAGGCCCCCGTTGCCTGTGCCACCTGAGCACGTGTGTCCTGTGGTGTGTACAAGATGTACGTCCCAGACCGTCTGCGGTCCTAGCTGTGTCTTTGGGTCACAGGGTTGGGGATGAGGGACAGGAAGAGCCACGTGCTTTGTTGGGCTCGGCTGGGCCTGGCACCATAACTGATGGAGGCAAGCAGACCCGGGAGGGTAGCCGTCATGATGAGTGAGAAGTGCTGAGCACAGGGCCTGGGGCACACATCCTGCATGTATTTTGTGACCGGCAGAGTCCCGCCTGTGTCCCGTGGGTGACTGCAGGTCCCAGGCGCCGTCCAGCTCAGGCCCAGCCCCTGGCCCCCTCGTCCACGGCCCACGCGGCCATTCGATGTGAGCGGATCTCCAACTCCACCCCAGGCATGGGCTTGATTCCCGGCTCTGCCCCCTGCCAGTTGTGTGGCCTCAGATGAGAGCCTTTACCTTTTGAGCCTCGGTTTCCTCATTCTCTCTTCTTGGAACATTGTTCTGTACCCTGCCTCCCCGGTGAATGCCCATCCTTTAAGGCTGAGCCCAGACCTCTGTGTCCTCCTATAGAGCCAGGCTCTGCACCCCCTATTGGACGTCCAGGCAGGGACCCAAGGAAGAGAGGATTAGGAGGACAGTGCGCAGGGACGGGTGGAGCAGGCAAGGGGAAGGGCATGTGCAGAGACCGGGGGGCATGGCGAGCGGAATGGTCAGAGACGCCATGGCGATGTTTGCTCTCTCCCTTCCCGGGCTCACTCCCCAGACCCTCACAGCAGCCTCATGAGCGAGTTCTATTATCACCTCCACTTTACAGATAAGGAAACCGAAGCCACTTGGCCAAATACACACGGAGCCAGAACAGGAGTCTGGGTGTGTCTGAAGCCAAAACCCATATTTTTCACCCTCTGTGCCTGGCTGTCTTATCGAAGTGGCTCTTTCTTCCCATGCTGGGGACACTCACTGCTGGTGAGCCCGAGTTGGGGGCTGAGCAGAGGCGGAGACAGGTGCCACCACCGCCACCCATCAGAGAGCCATTGGCTCCTGGCCCCAGCAGCCTGGGACCCCAGGGACACCCTCAGGAAGGCTGCTGAGACCACAGGCACTTGAGGCCAGCAAATGGCCTGCGATTCCTCCCCGCCGGGCCTGGGGACCCACCCCACGGACAATAAGCCCAACCGTCTCTCAGCCCTGCTAACTCAGCTGTCACAGACTCAGCCGATATGCGTGGAGCCTGCTTCCAGCTGCTCCCCGCCAAGGGCACTGCCAGGAGCCACACCTCACAGCCAAGAGGGCACCGGCCCCACCACAGAGACAAAAGAGGATGCCCGGGGGTTCAGTGTGGGCCCATGGCTTAGCTCCCGCGAACGGGGGCTCCAAGTGCAAGCAGCTGGGGTTGAATCCGGCTCTGCCTCACACCGGCCGTGCGTCCTCGGGCAAGTCACGTAACCTTCCTGTGCCTCAGTTTCCTTAGCTGTCGAGCTGCTGCCTCCCAGCATTGTCAGGAGGATCAAGCAAGGTGGTGCAGCAGCAGGGGCCACGGCCGGCTGCTCTTATTCCTGTTGGCCCGAGACTTATCCTGTCCTGTGATTTGCACTCCCGTTCCAGCCGGGGCCCCGCTTCACTCACCGTTGTAAAACCCACGTCTTCTGACACCCGGGTTCCTTCACCTCCTTCAAGGCAACGCGTCGCAGTATGAAAACCCAGGGCACCCGAGTCAGGCGATTCTGCCACTTAGCAGCTGTGGGCGACCTTGGGCGTGTCACCGCCTCGCCCTGTGGCCTCAGTTTCCTCACCTGTAAAATGGGGAGACTTCTTTCCTTCTTTCCTCATAAGGACGTCATAAAGATTAATGAGCTGTGCCTGGCACTTGGGATGGAGTGGGTGGGTCCTCTCCTTTTGGCTGTTATTGTTAGACAGCGCCCAGATCAGAAGGGGCCCCCCGTCTCTGGCCCCTCCAGCTGGAACGATTAGTTCCGGTCAGCAGAGCGTTCGTCAGGGGGTATCAGCCACCGAGTGGCCCGGCCTCTTCCACCCACCCCCTCCAGCCTGCTCACCCCCGGCCCTCAAGGCTGGACTGAGGCCTCACCTCTCACCGTCTCGGGAGATAATAAAAGGCTGATTCCTGTTTCCTGGTAAAATTTCAGCAGAAAGTGTACGCATCATTAAATATGGAAATCCAGAATTTTATTAGCAATCTGCTAGATCTGAACTGACGCCAATTAAACAAAAAAGATATCATTTATAAAAAGGCAGAGTTCAACTTGTATTAAATATGAAATGCAATTTTCTCCTGGTTTTGATTTATTACTGGTGGTCCATTGTTCAAAGAAGCATGTTATATTTCAATAGAGAAATATTGTTTATTCATTAATATTTTAAAACGGGCTTATTGCTGTGCATGGCTCTCACCGAATGAAACTTATGATTTAAAACATGAATTAATAAACACATTTGAAAGTGTTAGACGAGATCACAACCTCTCATTTTTCATTTTCCTGGGAGCATATTAAATTTTTATAATTCTGCATCTACAGTTTTTTCTTTTAAATAAAGATGCAGATTCCGAATTACTCTGCTAATTTCAGGTAACCAGGAGCGAAAAGCAATATCGCGGAGACCCGTGTCAGGATCACAAAATCCCAAGAAGACACTCAGGTTTATTTTTGTAATATTCATAAATCAAAATAAATGAGCTTTGTGTGGGAGGCAGCATTTGTGTGCATTAGGTTGTTGGCTGGAGCAGGCCCATGTGTTGGGGCCGTGTGTGTGTGTGTGCAGGTGGGTTTAGCGTGTCGATGTTCGTGGTCATACGTGCGTGTGATTGTGTGTGTCCGTCAAAACCCACGTTCACCAGCCTAGATGCTTGAGTGCCTGCAGTCCGAATGTATCCCAGTTGTTGGGTTTGACATTCAACCGTTATTTATTGGGCACCTACTAAGTGCCAGACGCTGCTCTGGTTGCTGAGCGTGCGGTGGTTACAGGGCCATCTCCCTGCCTTTCTCCCTCTACACCACCACTGCCTGAGCAACCTTCCCATCAGAAGCTGGGGCTGTTGAGTTCCCCACAGTTTCTCCAACACCAGAAATGTTGCCTTCTCGGTGATGAGCTTCTGGGAAATATTTGTTGACCTGCCGACAGATCGGAAGCTTAGGGAAGGGAGAGATCTTTATGGGCTGGAGACAGGGAAGGGCTTCTGCAAAGATGCTTTGAATTAGGCTCAGAGAAAGGCACAGCCTGGATGGAGGAAATGGAAGTCCAGGTAAGACAGAAGTTCTGGCAGGGTGCATCGTGAGGGCAGGGAGTGGCTTCCGCCTACAGAGGTCCCAGCCCTCCTCCTGACGGCTCACTCCCTGCCCAGCCCCGGCTGAGTTCAGCTCACCGCAGCCTCTCAAACACCCTGTGGAACGTGAGCCCTTGCTGCCCTATGTTATAGAGGGGGAAGCAGAGGTCTAAGCAGGTCTAGGTCTAAGATCCATACCTTCCCTAAAGAGGTTAGAAAGTTTGCAAAATTGACCAGTGGGTGGGTACCTTGGGTGTTGCCCCAAGGTACATGGGGAGGCGGGGACTTGGGGGAGCCTTGGGCAAGCCTCTTACAGAAGGAAGAGCCCTTAGTGGTGGAGGATCAGCTCTCCCCCAGAGCACTGGCTCAAGAGGGACCATGGAGATGAACTCACCTAGCCTGGCCCGGGGGGAAAGGGAGGCACAGGAGCGTCCCCAAGGCCCCCTGGGAAGAGTGCTGACATCGCCGGCATTGAGTATATGCTCCTCTTAAACTTCGCTAGGGAAGGCCAAATTGTTTTCCAAAGTGATCGTGCTGATTTATTCTTTCACGTGCTTGTCCACATGTAGACTTTATGTTTTCTCTTTCCAGCCTGGTGGTCAGAGGATGATACGGCAACGTGATTTCAGTTTGAATTTCCATCAGATGTTACTAGTAGGCTTTAACATTTTTTCACGTGTTTCTTGATGGGGTGTTCTCTTCTCCGAAGCACCTGTTGAAGCCATTCACCCATTTGTGGGTTGTTTGCCTTGTTCTTATTGTTTTGTAGGGTGTTTTAATGAACAGCGGTACAATAGTTAGTTTTAATTAAAATTAAGCAAAGTGATTTTCTTTTTGGTCCCTGCTATCTGCGTATGGTGTGAGGTAGGGGTCTAATTGTCCCAGTGCCACTTGTTGGGAAGTTCATCTTTTCGCCGATGATCTGCAATGCCGTCTCCCTCATGCATCAAGTGTCCACGTGTGTGTAGTTCTATTTCTGGGCTCACATGGCTACTAAACTATGTGTCTGTCTCTGTGTCAGGACCACCATGGCTTGCTATGTGATACAGCAAGTTCTCTCACCTCATTCTTCAGGAATATTCTGACAAAGCATGGCCCTTTATATTTCTGTATAAATTTTAGAATCGGCTTGTCAAGTGTCATAAAAAAAAAAAATTTCTGTTGGGATTTGGATTTGGATCACATTAGGAGAACTGATATATTTAAAATTGAGTCTTGGGGCGCCTGGGTGGCTCAGTCGGTTAAGCGTCCGACTTGGGCTCAGGTCATGATCTCACGGTTTGTGAGTTCAAGCCCCACGTCGGGCTCTGGGCTGACAGCTCAGGGCCTGGAGCCTGCTTCGGATTCGGTGTCTCCCTCTCTCTCTGCCCCTTCCCTGCTCGTGCTCTCTCTCTCTCTCTCAAAAATAAGTAAACCTTAAAAAAATTTTAAAAATTGAGTCTTAATCCATGAACAAAATGTCTATCTTCATTTGTTTAGATCTTCTTGAATGCCTTTCAATAAAGTTTTTTTTAATTTTTAAAATTGATGTATAGTTGACATACAGTATTACATTAATTTCAGGTGTACCACATAGTGATTCAACATTTATATACATTACAAAATGTTCACCACAATAAGTGCAGTCACCATCTGTTACCATGCAGAGTTATTATGCTATTATTAGCTATATTCCTTATGTTTTACTTTGCATCCTCATGACTTATTTATTTTATAACTGGAAGTTTGTGCCTCTTAATCCCCTTCGCCTGTTTTGCCCATCTCCCCACCCCCTTCCGCTCTGGCAAACACTAGTTTTTTCTGCGTATTTATGAATCCATTTCCGTTTGTTTGTTTGTTAGATTCCACATACAAGTGAAATCATTTGGTATCTTTCCGTAAGCTTTTATAATTTTCTCCGTCACCATGTTCAGACTCCCACTTACTTGTACCAGCTTCCTCCAAATTAAAACTCCATATTTCTTTTTGTCTATACTTTCTCCATCTGAACCGTGTCCAGGGGGCTGGACTTTTGCAACGAAGGGTCCCATTCAGATGAGGTGCCACCCTCTGAGAAGCAAAGTCCTCTCTCTCTCGGGGACTGTGAAATCAGCCATCCCTCTCTTCCTTTTTCCCCCACTCAATTCTTCCCTCCTTCTCTTTCTCCCTCTCCCGTCTTTCCTTCCAGCCTGCCTACTTTCCTTCTTTCCTTCTTCCTCCTCCTGTCCTTTTTTTTTTTTTTCAAGTTTATTTCTTTATTTTGAGAGAGAGAGAGGGAGAGAGAGAATCCCAAGCAAGGTCCACGCTGTCAGGGCTGAGCCCGAAGTGGGGCTCACACCAAGGAACCATGAGATCATGACCTGAGCCGAAGTCAGACACTCAACTGACAGAGCCACCCAGGTGCCCCCTTTTTAAATTAATAAACGTAATTTTTAGAGAAGTTTTTATAGCAAAATTGAGCAGAAACTATATAGAGTCCCCATAATATAGCCCCTCTCCTCCACACATGCACAACCTCCCCCACTATCAACACCTTGCACCATATTGGTTCTTTTGTTGCAATGGATGAAACCACATTGGCATATCATTATCACCCAGAGTCCATAGTTTACAATAGGGTACGCTCTTGGTGTTGTTCCTTCTATGGATTTGGACAAATGTGTAGTGACATGTATTCACCATTGTAGTATGGTACAGAATAGTGTCACTGCCCTAAAAATCCTCTGCGCTCTGCCTGTTTATCCCTCTCCCTTCCGTAATCCCTGGCAATCACAGATGCTTTACTGCCCCATGGTTGTGCAGGATGCCATCGGGTTGGAATCATACAGAATATCGCCTTTTCAGATTGGCTCCTTTCTTTCACTCAGTGACAGGCACTAAGATTCCTTCATGCCTTTTCATGGCCTGATACCACATTTCTTTTTAGCACTGAATAACCTTCCGTTGTCTGGAGGAACCACCCATATTTTGTTTGGACCACCAAATAAAATGGGTTTATTTACCCACTCACCTACCGGAGGACATCTTGGGTGCTTCCAAGTTTTGGCGACTATGAATAAAGCTCCTGTAAACATTTACGTGCAGGGTTTGGTGTCGATGGACGTTTTCAACTCCTTTGGTAAAATACCAAGGGGTGTGATTGCTGGGCCATACAGAAGCATGTGTTTGGTTTCATGAGAAACTGTCAGATCATCTTCCAAAATGGCTATATATTTTGCATCCCTGCCAACCGTGAACGAGAGTTCCTGTTGTCCCATATTCTCACCAGCATTTGGTGTTGTCAGTGTTCTGGATTTGGGCTGTTCTAACACAGGAGATAACCCCCCACACTGAGAATGTGTGTGGGCATCTATTCCAGGCGCTGCAGAATGTGGGGGGCGGGGGGATCTCATTGTTTTAGTTTGCAATTCCCGAATGACCTATGACGTTAAACATCTTTTCCTCGGCTTTTTTGCTATCCATAGATCTTCTTTGGTGGGGTGTCTGTTAGGTCCTTTGCTCATTTTTAAGTCAGGTTGTTCGTTTCCTCATTGTTGAATTATAAGAGTTCTTTTTGTTTAAACAGAGATTTTATTTTTAAGCAGTCTCTACACCCCATGTGGGGTTCAAACTCACAACCCTGAGATCAAGAGTCTCACGCTCCACCAACTGTGCCAGCCAGGCACCCCAAGAGTTTTCTGTATATTTTGGAGAGTAGTCTTTTATCAGATGTGTCTTTTGCAACTATTTTCTCCCAGTCTGTGGCTTGTCTTTTCATTCTCTGGACAGTGTGTTTCGCAGAGCAAAAGTTTTTAAATTTTTTTTAAGTTTTATTTATTTTTGAGGTGGGGGGGAGGGTATGAGCAGGGGAGGGGCAGAGAGAGAGGGAGACACCGAATCTGAAGCAGGCTCCAGGCTCCGAGCTGTCAGCATAGAGCCCGATGTGGGGCTCGAACTCGTGAACCGTAAGATCATGACATGGGCATTAAGTTGGACACTTAACCGACTGAGCCACCCAGGCGCCCCAAAAGTTTTTAAATTTAATGAGGTTCAGTGTATCAATGATTTGGTGCCGTATCTAAAAAACCGCGGAGGTTTCTGCTCATGGGTTTCGGCTGTGGTAAGTTGTGATTCTCTGCATTTGCCTGTCTCCAAGTTTGGAGATGGCTGTGCCCAGCCAGGCGGTGGCAGTGGGGTGAATGGGAGGAGCTTGACCTTTGGAGTCCCACACCATAATCTGGGCATCTGTAAAGTGGAGATGGTCCCCCGTAGGTCCCCAGGTGAGGACTAGATGGGATCTTCCAGATGCACTGCTGAGCCAAGGTCTTGCATTTTTCATTGCTTTATTTTAATTTTTTCATGGTTATTTATTTTTGAGAGACGGACAGTCACACAGAGCTTGAGTGGGGGAGGAGCAGAGAGACAGAGACAGATTCTGAAGCAGACCCCAGGCTCCAGAGCTGTGAGCTGTCAGCACAGAGCCCAACGCGGGGCACGAACTCACACGCAGTGAGGTCATAACTTGAGTCGAAGTCAGATGCCCAAACAACTGAGTCACCCAGGCGTCCCGAGGTAGCTGCTCATTAATCAGCACTCCTGATTCAGAGCAGCCGGGGCACCCACTCCAGGTGCCTCCTTTGGGGACACATTTGTAACCACAGGAGCAGGCTTTGCTCCCATGTCTCGTCCAGATGGACAGACGGGCTGACTGCTGTTCAGGGTCCTTGGGCTGCCTCGTTCAGCCCCCACTGAATCCCCAGTGCCCTAGCAGGCTTCTCCTCACCCCAGCTCGGCCTGCCTGACCCACTGGCACCTGCTCAACTCGAAACAGTTGCTTAATTTGCACATTATAACAAAATTAGGGTTTTGAAGTATTCGGCGATGAATATAGGATCAAATAAGGACTCCCAGAATATTCTCTCCCTGCCCCTGGTGGGTCGTGAAAGCAGAATGGAGCTCTGATCCTCAACAGCACCTGGCATCTCGCCCCTGTAAGAAGTGAGCCTCTTGAGCTCCCTATGAAGCCCGTGAGTGTGCGATGCCGTGTGCCCGTCCCTGCGTGTCCTGTGACTTGCGTGTTTCTGAGTGGGCAGTGTGGGCATATTCCTATCCTAGGAGCAGGAAGGACCTTTGGGATGTATCTGCTTCCTCGGTGATATTTGTGGAGCACCTACTGCGTGCCGGGCATTTCTTCCAGCCCTGCAGGTGCAGGAGACACCAAAATAAACCCCGCCCCCCTGCCCGGGTGTGGCTAACATTCTAACGGATCAGATGGAAACTCTGAGGCCCGTGTCATGGGTTGAATTATCCAAATATCCAAAGATAGGGTGGAGTCTTAATCCCCAGAAACTGTCGCTGTGACCTTTTTAGGAGATAAGGTCTTTGCTCGTGCAATCGAGTTAAGATGAGGTGATACTGGATTAGGGTTCAATATTAGGGTTCAATTAAGTTCAATATGATTTGTGTCCTTACCTTTATAAGAAAACACACACACACACACACACACACACACACACACGGAAATCCACATGAAGACGGAGGCAGAGACTGGAGTGATGTTTCTACTCCCCCAGGGACACCAAGGATTTCCAGCGACCAACAGAAGCTGCAAAAAGGCATGGAACAGATTCTCCCTCAGAGCCTCCAGGTGAAACCACACGCCTGGATTTTAGAGTTCTAGGCTCCAGAGCTGGGAGAGAACAAATTTCTGTTGTGTTGAGCCTGCAAGATGGCCGTGCCTCCCGGCAGCCCCGGGGAAACCGATACGGCCCAAGACCCATAGTGAGGAAGCGTCATGGCCACAGCTGACCCTCAGCAGAGTCTACGGATCCCAGTGTACTCAGAGCCCTTGAACAAAATGGGAAGGGCGTGGGTATGGGCGAAATGCCAGTGTGCCCCCGGTCAGGCCAGTCCACCTCTCCTGGCCTCGGTTTCCTCATGTGTGAAGTGGGCTAATCGTAGCACCTTCCTCCAGGGGGGCGCTCGGGGTCTCCAGAGAAAAGGTGCAAGCCTGATACTCTGAGTATGCTTAGGAAATATGGGAGCTTTGCCATGCACAAACTCCCTGCAACCCTGGGTTGCAAGAACCATCCCTTTTCTTGACTTCTCTAAACTAAATGGGGTCTGGGCCTGGTGCCTGGACATCGACTCCCCATCATTCAGGGGCTCCCACCTGCCTCCCCAGAGTCCCAGGTGGGCATTGTATTGTAGACACAGGACATCCTGGCTGTCTGGCCAGGGGATGCCACGACTCTCCTGCTATGTGGCCTGGTGCCTCCTCAAGCCTGCACCTGTGTCATCCGGTCATCCCATTACGCACCAGGGGCCCTGGACGTGCCTCCCCTTGGAGCCGCCGTGCCCCTGACTACGGAGCCTGCTGCGGGGGCCCTATGAGCACCTCTGAAGGCTATGACTCAGGGTCCCATCATCCCAGGGACCCTCGGGACAGCCCGGGAGCACTTCCTGGCTCCAGAGCTCTCCTCTCCCTCCGGCTCCACTCAGCCTTAAGCTGAGCCCCAAACCCTTTTCCCTCCCCTTGGGGAGGTCCTAGCTTCATTCTTTGTTTGGCCTGATCCCCCAGCACAGACCTGGGGAGGGGGTGGGTGTTCAGGGTAGTTCCAGAAATACCAAGAAAGTGTTAACTCCCCCGGGAGGTGAGACCAGGCCCCTATACTAAGAACATAAACTTCTGGCTGCCATGGAACCATTCACTTTTGTGGGTCACTGACTTGGGCACATTTTGCAGCAGGTGCCTGACCACCATCCCCACCACCACCGCGGTCACCACAACATTCGACAACATCGTCACCACCGCCACCACTATAATCACCTCCTCCTCTACCTCCACCATCAACACCGTCAATCATTAGTGTTCTTTTTTTTTTTTTCCGGGCCCTTGTCCGTGATCTGCCTCTGGCTTCCCCATCGCCATGTAACGCTTCAGTGCCCACGTGAACCTCCATTCGCTCCCCAGTCTTTGTCCCAACTCCAGATTCTGTCTGTCTCTGGGCCATTGCACCCACCCTGGGCCCCCCCCCCCACCTCCCAGTGCGCGTATACTCAGCAAGGCGTATATGCATCCGTATTTCTACTAATAGTCCGTTCCAGGCAGTCTAGGCTTTTTCTATCATGCTTCTCAAATTTTTTCCAGCTGTCGTCCCCTGTTCAATTCCGAGGCCGCTTCCACATTTCCCAGGTATTTGTATGGTAGCAGGACCCCACTTCCGGGCCCCAGAATCGACATGAGTTTCCCACTGCTGCTGTAACAAATCCTGCTGCCACAACCCGCTCTCCCATCTCCGTCCGCCTGGCCGGTCCCTGAGCCTGGATGCGTCCGGCTGGCTGCCTTCTCTGCGCCTGATGCCTGCCACCGGGTGCCTTTGCAGAAAGTCACACGGCTGCACTGCCCAGAGTGACTCCAAGCCTCATCTCCACCCCCAGCCACATCTGGGTGGGCTGACCTCTGGTCTTCCCAGCCAACCTGTTCTGAAGAGAACTGACCTGAGGCCCCCTGGGGAAACTGAGGCCAGGCAGCCATGACTGGAGACTTCTCGCCAGGGTAGGATGGAAGCGAAGTCTGCTTGGGCCTAGCGGGGCGGGACCAGGCCGAGACCCTTGCAGGTGACCTGGTCGGTGGACCCAGAGTAGGTGGAGTCTGAGACGCCAAGTTTCCCCAAGGGCACCAGAGAGCAGGCCAGAGGATCCAGCAGAATGGGCCGGGCTGGGGCCCCACAGCCCTGGCCCAGGGAAGCAGGCAGGGCCAGGCCCATCTGAGGCTGGGTCCCAGGCCTCAGGCCCTGGCAGGATGCAGGGGACCAGAGGAGCCAGAGGGCGGGGCTGTCAGGGACCTTGTGCCCAAGGGACATGCGTGTCAGTGCACGTGTCTGTGAACGTGGGAGGGCGTGGGTAGGACAGTATGTGTGTGGTGAGCTTTGTGATGGCAGATAAACTAGGCACCCCCACCTCATTGTGCTGGGGGGTCCCCAGGAAACCTCAGCTGGCTGCCCTTGATGGGGGTGAGGCCAGACGTCTGGACCTCAGATCTCACCTGGCTCCTTTGCTTCTTAGCTGTGTGACCGCAGACCCCCTGGGCCTCTCTGAGCCTCACTTTCCTCATCTGTGAAATGGGAGTAATGATGTCACCCTCGCAGGTGTATTGGATTACATGAGACGATGAGCAGGACAAAGCCTGGCATTTAGGTGCAGGGACCCCATGTTGGTTCAGTAATTCCCTGCTGAGAACCGGCTGTGCCAGGCACTGGGCATGGAGCAGCCTGGCCCCTCTCGGTGGCCCCCCATTGTCCCCCAGGAGCCCCTGGAAAACCCCTTTGCAGGCGGCTGTTCTGCCCTGCCTGGCTCCCCTTGTCCGCATCTCCGTGGTGGTCCGGTGGGCTCATCCCTTTGTCTCACTCCCTCTCTTTTCAGTTCTCTGCGTAGACTTCCTGTCTCACGGCTGCTTCTGCACCCTCACCGGCCCCAGAGGAAAAAAGCAGGGTGCCGCCTGACCTGTCTCCCCGCATTTATCAAAAATTCACCTTCTAGCCTCTGATCTTTACAGAAATATGGATTCAACTTTCCCTCTGAATGGTGGATCAAGAAAAAAACCGGTGTGTCCGATGCAAATGTTTCTCTGGGCGGGTGTCATTTCCTCTGGAGTCTGTGGCCGGGCGGGTTATCGGAAGGGACATTTGCTGCCAGGTCACTTCCAGATTGAACTCATGTCCTAACAGAAAGGGGAGGGAGTGGGGTGGCTGGACATGAAGGGGCTGTGGGAGAAGTGGGCCCTAGGATTGGGGAAACTGAGGCCCAGAGAGGACAAGGTCATGGGCTGGTAAGTAGCACGTCAAGGACTTGAACCCAGTGCAGGGCAAAACTCTTAAACGAGGCCATCCCACACACCCGAGCCCAGGACACGTCAATAATCATGGTGCTCCCAGCAGTTACACATTCCTGGGGCTCCCCGGGCGCTGGCCCTGAGCTCATCCCGTGGGAGAGTGCTTAAATTCTGTAGAACCCCAGGGATCGGGAATTCTATTGCCATTTTAAGGATCAGGACACCGAGGCTTGGAGTGGCTACGAGGCCTATCTACCCTGCCCACACCAGGCTTGTGGGGGTGAGAGAGCAGAGCCCCGGAGCCACATCGAGTGGTGAATGAACCTTGCTCCCCAGTGACCCCCCACCTCATGGGGCCTTCCTCCTCGCCCAGGTAGGAGGGTGCCGGGCCAGGCTCTGAGTCTGGCGGGGGAAGCTGGCGGTGGGGGTTCTCTGGGATCCGGCCTGGGAAGGGGACTCTGGGTCTGACTCTGTCCGGCAGGTGGCTCCCTGCATGGCCTCCTGCTGTCCCCAGCCCTCCCCGTGGCTACTGGGGGCTGAGCTGGAAGATCACGTTCCCCGTGGGGCTTAAGGAGGCACTGAGGGTGCACGCGGGGGTGTGGCACAGTCAGGGGCCCTCGAGCAGTCATGCAGCGGCCCAGAGCAGGTGAGGATGAGGGCTGGGAATCTCCTGACAATTCTGATTCCTTTGGCCCCGGGGGAAGCCTGGGCCCTGGCATGTATAAAACTTCCCTGGTGATTCTCACTCTCAGCCCAGGGGAGAGCCAGGGGCATAGGGGTTGTGTCTGGGGGGCCTGGGGCATGTCACGCGGGGGGGTGACAGCCTGACTCGGGTCTGGATGGGAACCCAGGGAGACGGGACCCTGGGTCTGGGGGATCCAACAGCAGTGCTCTCTGCCTCCTGCCCAGGTTGGGGTAGCTTCTGGGACTGGGGGGCAGATGGAGGCTTGGTGGGGATGAAGGTGAAACAGAGAGGCAAGGTGACCTCTCAGTCTGGAAGTCCTTGGAATGGGACAGAGAAGTGGCAGCAGGTGTGGCCTGTGTGGCCACTGCCTTGGGCAAGGAGGGGTGGCCCAGGGTTTCTGGTGGTGTAAAGGACCCGCAAGTGAGCTGAGGCTTGAACCAGATCCAAGGGGGATGCGGGCCGTCAGCTGCCCGCCCCCCACTACGTCCCTCCCGACCACCTCGGCCAGAACCGGCCAGAGTCACTTTCCGGGTCTGTTTGCGTGTGGGGGGAGGGGAGTGCACATCTGCCCTGTGAAGCAGGATGGATACTTTGGTCCAGAGCACATCCTGCAGCTGATTCCGCCTCAGTCTTGCATGCTGCAGACAGACAGGGTGTGCAGGCCCACCACGTCAAGGGTACGGAACGTTGGAGAGAAGCTGAACTCTGGGCTGGAGGAGAGGCTGGGCCTTGGTCGGCGGGAGTTTTCACCCAGAGCCCACAGACTTTCTCGACTTCAGATTTACAAATTGAAAATCATTAATAATTCTAACCAGGCGGTGATAAATCTGAGATCTCTCTCGATGAACCCGGACAGCATTTCATAAATCAAAAAGATTACTTAGGAATTTTTTAAAATCTGACGTCAAAATGTCATGGTTACTAATGGTTTCGGTAGATCTCATGTGGTGATATATCATTTATCTACGCTACATCTCAGATGTGACACAGGGGGCAGAAATGGGATGTCTTTTAATATCGTGAATACATTTTGGCCCATAATAAAGGTATTAACAACTTCTCGGTGCGATTTCGTCCAGAGCCGGGGTCTGATTTAATGCCATGGTGACTGTGGCCCCGCCCTCTCGCTCCCCAAACTTCTCCCGAGGCCTGGAGAGGTCCTGGGAAATTTTCAGGGCTGAGAGAGGGAGCAGTCCCCGGCCCGGGGGCGGGGGGGGGACAGGCTGGGTCACTCAAATCCAGCTTCTGCCCACGGAGGGGGGATCCCAAGGCGCTCCCACCCTACTCTAAAAGGGTTAAGAATCATCTAAGTATAAGCAGCAGTAATCATAACTCCTATTAATTGACCACTTATGCACCGACTCACACAAAATGCCTGACATGCATTAACTCACAGACTCCTCACTGCGCAGCCCCCCACCCCGGATTCACCCCCTTTCTCTACAGGCCCCGAGTCCAACATGCCACCTACCACTCTGTGTCTGCCCATCCCACCACCCCCACCCGTCACCCCCACCCCAGCTAGCTCCTCCAGCCACATGGGACTCCCTTCTGCCCCTTGAATACCTGCTGGGGCACACTCCTGCCTCAGGGCCTTTGCACCTGCCTTTCCCTCTTTTTGGAACAGTCTTTCTCAGGTATCTGCATGGCCCCTTTCTCCTTCACATCTTTGCTGGAATCTGACCTCTTTGCTGAGGCCCAGTCTGACACCTTGTTTAATCCCGTGACTTGTCCCCCACCTCTCTTATCCCGATGTCCTTTCCCTTTTGTTCCCACAGAACTTCTCTAGCGCTGTCTGCAGTTTGCTCACCTCTTACGTTTAGGTGCCATGTTCCCTGCCAGAATGTTAGCTCGGGGAAGGCTGGATTTGTTCCGTTCACCGATGTGCTGGAAGCCCCCAAGCTGGCCAGTGGCGGTAGGCGTTTAGTAAAGGTACAGTTGAAATCCCATTTCACAGAGAGAAAACCAAGGCTCAGAGAGGGACAGTCATCAGCCCGAGGCCACACAGCCAGTGAGAAGTGGAGCAAGGCTCCCCCTGGAGGTTTGTGTTCCTAAAATGTGGTCACCACATCATGGGGCGTCCAACCCTAGAGGGCTCCTGCTCGGTGACTGCTGACGGTGGAGGCACAGACTAGACCCTTCTGTGCTGGATCCTGTTCCCTCAGCCCTGGGGTCAGAGAGGCGGCCTCGATCTCCAGGGTTGTGACTCCGGGACAGCTGTGCCCTGTGCCATCCCAGATGCAGAGCGGTGCCCGCTGCCCGTGCTTCCTGGGGCGGCCCCGCGCGGGCTGTGTGGTGGCCCCATGAGCCCCCAAACCCAGTTTGTATCCAGGCTCTGCCACCCTCCGGCTGTGTGGCCTTGGGTGGGGATTCTACCTTTCCCGTCCATTTCCTCACTTCACCTTCTCTACCTGTCAGGATTGGGGGTTCCAGGCAATGAGATGATGTGGGTAGAGCACCCCACGGATAGTAAGCCGGGGAGTCTCTGAGGAAGTGAAAGGACTTGGGTTTGTCTGACCCTCAGGCCCACTGCCTCACCCAGGTGCCGGGCCTGCTCTGTGGGCCCCTGCTCCTGGAGCCCGCAGCCTTCCCAGGATCCCCTGGTTCCTCCTCTCCCTCCCCACCCCTCCCTTCCCCTCTGCCTCCCACCAGGTGCCTGCAAAGCCTCTCAGTATTTCTGGATGCCCTTGGAGGTCCTGCCTGTGCTGAGGATCCCCGTGTACCCACGGCTGTCCCGGCTTGAGTACCCAGCCCAGTCCCCCCAAGACACTGAAGCGCCTGCCCGTGTTGCGTCCCGGCCAGCCTGCCTTCGCTTTGTGGGAGGGGCATTTCTTCACCTGCCCAACGTCTGGAGGTGGGGATGGGGGGAGGAAGATCCTTGGCCTTGAAACAAGCCTGTGCTGCCAGGGACCTATGGTGTGACCTTGAGCAGACCACTTTGCTTCCCTGGGCCTCAGTCTCCCCTTCAGTGAAATGGGGATAGTGGGCTTCCTTCGAGGCCCTGCACGGTCTGATCCTGCCACCTCTCCAGCCCCTTCCCCTGCCTGTGACCACTCACCCTGGCTGCGTGGACCTCCTTACTGCTCAGGAAGCAGCCTGGACTCCTCCTTGGGGCCTTGCTCCCTCTCCATCTCTCCTCCCTGAATGCTGGCTCCGTAATCCTTCTGCTACAATGTCACTTCCTCGAGGCGCCTTCCCTGCCTGCCCTACAGAGCCACCCTGACCCTCTGTCCTCCTTCCTCCGCCTTTTCCGTCCCTTTCGTTTTACGGATGTTTATTTGCTTCCAGTCTGGCCCCCACCAGCTTGTAGGCGCCAGGAGGGCGGCAGCCCTGAGGGGACCATCGGGGCCCGGCACACAGTAGGTGCTCAGCACACGGTCGGTCAGGCCACGGATCTTCATTCTCAACTTTGCTTTCTCTCACCCCTCATCCAAGCCGCCGGGAAATGGAAATATATCACAATAAGCAGCTTCTCGTCATCCCGTCCCCTTCCACCTGCACTGAGCCACCTGGTCTCTCACCTGGATTATTGCCAAAGCTCCCTGAACGCATCTCCCTGCGTCCCCCTTCACTCTCCCCTACTCAGCAGCCAGAAAATCCCCTTCAAAGCCTGAGCCAGCTCCTGCCCCCTCTGCTCACACCCTCCGATGCCCCCTCCCCCACCCCCGGTCGCTGGGGGTCAAAGCCACAGCCCTTTATTTAGGGCCATCCCTCTCCGACAGGCTCCGCCCCTCCAGCCACATTAGCCTCCTTGCCTTCCTTGCTGTCCCCTCTGCCCAGGACCCCCTCCCCTAGGTGGCAAGAGGCAAGGCTCATTCCTTCCCTCCTTGAGGTCTCTCTCACGCCCCCTGTGGGACCCACCTGGACTCCCTAGGGAACCCTGCACCGCCCCCCCCCTCCCCCGAAACCGCAACTCCCTCCCCTACTTTCCACCCTGTCACCATCTGGCATACGAGGCACCTTTTATTTGTTCTCTTGAATGTCTGTCTCCCCCGCTAGAATCTTGGCTTTGCTCGCTGCTGTACCCTCAGTGCCTGGAAACGTGCCTGGGACATAGCAGGAGCTCAATAAATATTTGTTTAATGAATGAAATTACAGGGTGAATAAATGAATGAGGGAACGATTCTGCAAAAGCAGGGAGGCAGGGTCTTCCGGGTTCGGGGCAGGTGAGTTTGGAACCCTTGTTAGTTTAGCTTCTGTTCTCGCTTCAAGCCCCTCACCTGGCCTGGCTCCCACTCAAGTCCTCGACGGGCGAGCAAAGAGCGGGGACACTTGAACTCAGTTCTGGTGCCGCCACTTTTTTAGGACAGCCGTCCAACCCTCGCGAGCCCCAATTTCTTTGTCTGTAAAATGGGGCCAATGATACCGTCACTGATGTCTATTGGACATTCTCTGTAAGCCAGGCTCCGTGCCCCAGCTTCCCAGGTTTGCTGAAAGAGCAATGTGAGGTCTGGGCAGAAGCTCGATGAAGACCGCTGAATGGGAATCGGGATGCTGAAAGACCCGCTGGAGGGTCCCGCCCTGCCCCCGGCACTTGAGCCTTGCAGGTAAGGGGTGGGGGGTGGGGGGAATCCACCTGCCGCCTGCCTCTGGGGGAGCCTGGAGAAGTTGTGAGCCTTCATCTTCTTATCTTTCCTTATCTTCATGCTGCTGCCTCCGGGCCCTCCCTGCGAGTGGAAGGGCGAGTCCGCGCCAGGTGGCAGAGGGACCTCCCCGCTCCACGTCCCCATCCCCCCTCCCGGCTCCCCAGCCCCCTTCGGTCCCAGCTCTGGCCTCAGCAGCAGATGAGCCTGTCACATTCAGCGCTTTCATTTCGCACAATTGCTTCTGCCTCCTGGAAGAGCTTCTCCTCGCAAATCAAATCCACCCCAGGTGGGGAGAGTGAAAATCAATGCCTGGTGGAAAGTTCCCCACGGAAAACTAATTGGTTCTCCTGGAAGGTTCTTTAACCACAACAGGCTCTGGCGTCCGCCCGGGCTCGGTCTGTTTGCCCAGGGCTCCAGGCTGGCTGACGGAGGGCACAGAGGGACACGGTGGCATTTCCCGGGGCTGCTCACAGAGGGCCCAGCGGGCACCGACGCCTGCCGGGGCTCCGCCAGGCTGGGGCACAGAGCGGTCGGAGGGGGAGGCTTGGAGCCACGGACCTGATTTCAATCCAGCTCCAACGCTTCCTGGTCGCTGCCCCTGGGCAGGTCACTTTTCTTTTCTGAGCCTCAGTTTCCCCTTCTGGCAAACAGGGGTATCAACAGTGCTCATCCTGCAGGATCTTTGTGGGATTATAGATAATGTGGGCACAGCATCTGGTAGGTGTTAGATTCTCAATTCAATTAACAAAGCTGAGTGCACCGACGGAGCTTTACTCTATCAGAGCAGAGGGCAGAGTCCTCTGGCTGCCTCTACTAATAATGATTATTATGGCAGTGCTATTATTATTGAGTGCTTACTACGTGCCAGGGGCTTACTCTCTGCTCTATGGTTACTCCTCTCAGCAGCCTACAACACGGCTATTATTAATACGCCCATTGTACAGATGAGGAAACCGAGGCTCATAGCTGGCAATTGCCAACCCCAGAGGGGTCTGAGGGCCAGTCTGGGGCTCTTCCCACTGGCCTACACCTCCCTGGGCACAAACCTTCCCAAAGGATCCTGAACGGACTCCCGTCACGGCCGCTGGGTCCCGCCTGGCGACTCTAACCCTCCCTGAAGTGACATCTATATAAATATTGTTAATGGCCAGAACATAATGTTAAGTCAGGTTTTACTGGACTCCCTCATCCAGCCTTCGGATTTATGGCGATAGGATTTGAGGTAAATGTTTATTGGCCCAAGCGAGAGCTGGGCATTCCTCTCCCCCGACTGCCTGCTCCCCGGGGCTGCCCGAGGGCCCTCGGTCCACCTGTCGGGAGCACGCCGGGATAAATCTCACCGAATGAAATATTTATTAATTTTGCTAACCAGTGTTGATCTCATAAATTACACCGACTTTTTCATGAAACGGTTATTAACATCCGAGGCGCTGTGTTAATGGTTTATTGACCAAATATGGGATAATTAGGCCTGGGGAGCTCGGCCTAGCTGATCTTCCAGAGGCCAATTTGGCCAGGATTACGCCAATGACCTATTTTATATCACGGCCAGGGTTGTGGGGGGATGCTGGAGCCCGGCCCTCAGAAAGCTGGGTTCTTAAGGGGGATCCTGCCAGAAAGCCACTCTGACCTCCCGCTGTCCTCCTGGCCCAGAAGCCTCCCCAAACGTGGTCGGGTCTGTTCCTCAGTTGGGAAAGGGGAACACAGCTCTGGTGCTGCCTCATGGCTCCCATCTTGACCCCAGCACTGAGAACCGGTGTTGTTAAGGGCAAACAGGGAAACAGAGGCCTGAGAGGGGTGGACAGGACAGTGCGTATCCCCCCCTCTGCTCCTGCAGGAGCTGGGGAGAGGAGGATCCCGTGTGCCCTGAGAGCAGGACCGTTCCCTCCAGAGAGAAGGGCGGCAGGGAGACAGAGCGCTCCCCAGGGCGCTGTGCACTTGGGCACGTGGCTGGTCTGCTGCCCAGGCCTCTGCAGAGACGCTCAGGTCCGCATGGGTCGTCCGGATGTCTGCATTTGTCCACACACACGGGACGGGCCTCGGCGTGTGGCTCTGTGTTCGCACGTGGCCCTGGCACACGTGTGTGCACCCCCTTAGCTGCCCAGCTCCAGGCCTGGCCCCTGCAGCTGTCCCCTGAGGCATCTCGCTTCCTGGCCCGTGTGCTCATTGAGTCTCCCGGCCAATCGTGAAAACTGCTCCCTCACCTGCCACCGCCCTCCTTCCTTGTGACCCCCAGGGGGGCCACATTGAGAAGAAGGGGGAACCAGCGACACCAATAAAATTCCATTCCCAGGTCATTCCGCTATGCTTTCACCCGCTCGGGGTCAGGGTGCTCGTTCCTGTTTAGGCAGGACATTCATCGTTAAAGCTCAGGAACGTTGTGGAAATATGGGATCATGGCTCATGAGCTCCCATGAGCCTCTAAGAAAACTACCTGTGCTCCCTCAGAGTGGATCCTGCCCCCCAGGTTTGTTCTGTGTGACCCCACCCCTTGCCTTAGCTGATTGGACCACGGTGGGGCATCTAATCCCGCCTGGGCCAATCTGGTTCTGTCCTGGGAATTTGGACCAGGGCCCAGCTGCCAGGTAGTCTCTGCTGATTGGTGCATTGAGGATGTGAACATTCGGCATCTGCGAGGAGCCACGTTCAGTTGATGAGCTTGGAGAAGCAGAGAGAAATTCGGACACAGGGAGAGAGCACTAAAATGTACTTGAAGAGAGCAGCAGAGAGAGAGCCGGGAGGCCCAGAGTCAGAGAGAAAGACAGGTGGAGAGGGGCTGCTGCCCCCATCCTGGCCTTGCCGGGCACTGCCGGGGCAAGGCGCCTTCTCTGGAAACCGGCGTCAGGGGCTTGGGTATGTGACCCCAAAGGGGCCCGTCTGAGATGGTGGAGAAGAGTCTGCCCCTGCCCTGCCCGGAGCCATGGAGATGGCTCTGGGGGTGCCCTTGGGGTCTCTTGTCTGGAAGGTGGAGGCTCCCTGTGCTGGAGAGGCCATAAGCTGCTCTGTGCTGAGAACCAATCAAAGGCTGTCCGCGGAGGGCAGGGAAGGCACCCTGCCCGGGATGAGTGTGTCGGGTGCCTGGGTGGCCACCCTCCTCTGCCCCCCAGGCTGCCTCTTCTCTGTCAGGGGTTTGTGGAATCTGACCCCGGCCCCACAGGCAGCCCACAGGAGGTGCCCATCACGATGGGCTCTATAGGGCGCCGACTGCCACGCAGGTCTGCATTTGCTCTCTGTTGACAAAATCTTGAAACATTCTCATCTTTAACTCTGAGTGCCAGCAGAGGATCGGGGACCTGGCTTACACGGCAGGGTGACAATGAGGACAACAGCATCAGCACATCCTTAACTGAGCACGGCTGTGGTGTAGGGGTGCCTGGGTCCTGAGGGGACCTGGGTGTTGCCCCATAGCAGCCGCTTCAGACCTTGGCACCAGCAGGATCTTTCTAGAGCTTCTGTCTCCTGCTCAGAGAAGCCGTGACCTCCCTTCTGCTTGCGGGAGGCCCCGTCTCCCTTCATGATTCTCTGGGACCATGCTGGTCTTGTGCAGTGTTCTGTCTCAGTGCCTGGCCAGAAACTTGCTGGATGAATGGGTGAAGGTGTGAATGAATGAATGAATGAATGAAGCTCTGGCAATCCTCCCTCTCCAGAAGGGCTTTGTCTCCCTTCTCTCTTTCCCCATGGCCTTCCCCCACTCCCAGGACCTGCGAGGTGCCGGGGTCTGAACCCAGACGCCCTACGAAGGAGGTGCTGACGGACCAGGCGGCTTGGTCCTGTCCAGCATGAGGGCTCCAGTGTCCCCAGGAAGGAAAGTTGCCCCCAGCTCACCAGCGTCGCTGTGTGCAGTGGAGAGCTGTCCCCACTGGCTGGGGACAGGGCCCGTGTGTGAGTGTGGCACAGACATGGCTATGAGGAGAGCTCTCGCTCTTTAAAAAGGCCCAGCCGGGGCGCCTGGGTGGCTCAGTCGGTTAAGCGGCCGACTTCGGCTCAGGTCATGATCTCGCGGTCCGTGAGTTCCAGCCCCGCGTCGGGCTCTGTGCTGACAGCTCAGAGCCTGGAGCCTGTTTCAGATTCTGTGTCTCCCTCTCTCTGACCCTCCCCCATTCATGCTCTGTCTCTCTCTGTCTCAAAAATAAATAAATGTTAAAAAAAAAAAAAAAAAAAAAAAAAGGCCCAGCCATGGGTGCCTGGGCTCAGTCAGTTAAGCGTCTGACTTCGACTCAGGTCGTGATCTCACGGTTCATGGGTTTGAGCTCCGCATCGGGCTCTGTGCTGACAGCTCAGAGCCTAGAGCCTGCTTCAGATTCTGGGTCTCCCTCTCTCTCTGCCCCTCCCCTGCTAGTGTTCTCTCTCTCTCTCTCTCTCCAAAATAAATAAACATTAAAAAAATTTTTTTTAAATGTCCCAGCCTGGATGATAAATATGGCCACCCAGGCTCCGAGGGACAAGAGTCCATCTAGCTTCCTAGAGAATTTTATGTTCTCTGATGCTTTTCTGTGTTTTCCAAATTTCCTAAAAGGAGCAAGCATGGCTGTTAAGAAAAAGGACAGTGTGGGGGCGCCTGGCTGGCTCAGCTGGTTAAGTGTCTGACTTTGGCTCAGGTCATGATCTTGTGGTTTGTGAGTCTGAGCCCCACATGGGGCTCTGTGCTGACAGTTCAGAGCCTGGAACCCGCTTCCAATTCTGTGTCTCCCTCTGTCTGCCCCTCCCCTGCTCATGCTCTCTCTCTCTCTCTCAAAGAATAAATAAGCATTAAAATAATTAAAACAGAAAGAGAACAGTGTGATGGAAACAAACATCTCCCTCCTCCCAGATCTGCTATATAGATAGATAGATAGATAGATAGATAGATAGATGATAGATAGTGTGAACCCTGGTACCCCAAGTATTCCCAAATCTGCACCTGTTGGGGAGGCTGCATCCCAAGGGCCCTCCAGGCTCTCAGACTCTTCTTTATTCCTGGTCAGCCCTCCGGGGGTCTGAGCTCATCTTCCACATTGGCGACCCAGAGCCACCTTGGGCTTTTAGCTGCCAATACACCCTAGTGTGTGCATGCACACGCACACACACACACACACATGCACACATGCGTGTGCACAATACATGCACACATATACACCCTTCCCTGGATCCCCCCCATCTCCAGTTCCTTGTTCCATGTCCCAGACTCTGGCCCTGGAGTCCCCCCGCCTCTCTTCAGGTGACATTCAACGAGCCTGGAGAGGAGGCAGTGCCCTGCCCCTGCCTTTGCCAGAGATGGGAATGAGAATTTTAATGAGGGTTTATTTTTAATAAAGGTTAATAAAGTTTAATTAAATTAAATTAATAAAGTCCAATATTTGCCAAGCCTCATGTCAGGCCCGGGTGTGCTGGGAGGCCCGGGGATTAAGCTCTGTGTTTGTGTTCCCTCCCTGGGGGTGGGGGAGGAAGGCAGGGAAGGAGGGGCCCCGGAGCCAGCTAGAGGGACAGGCTGGCTGTTGGGGCCTCCTGACAGGACATAATACCCCATTGATCCCCATGGTGGGATCTCTGCCTCCCCCGCTGGACTGGGGAGTGCTGGGGTGAGATGGATGGCCCAGGCCTTGAGGCCAGAGCCCCCTTTCACCTCCCAGATGGTGGCTCAGCTCCTTATTCCAACATTCAAGGCCTTCCAAATCTTCTGTGGGATGAGCCCTGCTGAGATATTCATAAAGCATTTTATTTAGCTCGACCCCCTTCCGCAACAGCAGTCTAGAGAGACTGAGGAATGCTGTGCCCATTTTACAGAGACGGAAATTGAGTCTTGAGAGGTGAAGGGCCTCCGTTACCTCCAACAAGCACCCAGTGATTGAACAGAGATGAGCTGATTCTTCGTCTCTGTGCCATGGTTACCCAGGCTGAGACCCCAGCCTGGACAGTCCTGTCCTGCCCTCCGGACCCTCCCTCTTCCTGAGGCTGTGTGTGTACCTCAAGGTTTCCCAGGTCCCCCAGATACCTCTGGCTTTGCACCTGTTATCTCATTCAATCCTCAACACCCCTGGAGGAAGGTCTATTATTTCTATTATTGTCATTCTCATTTTGGAGTTGTGGAAACTGGAGCTCAGAGACAGGTGCAGGGAGGGGTTGAGAAGGATGTGAAATTCTCCAGCCAGTGTGACTTATTGCCCATGGTGGGTGCACCCTGTGCTGGGGACTGGGGCCACTCACGGAGTGGCAGTCTTGCCTTTGAGCAGGGGATAGAGGTGGACCCTGGGGGTGCCCAGGCAGGAAGCTGAGTGGTGGTGAGAATCAAGGTCAATACTTGGTCAAGAATAAGAGAACAAGGAGGGCAGGGGCACCTGGGTGGCTCGGTAGGTTAAGCGTCCAAATCCGGATTTCTGCTCAGGTTAGGATCTCACAGTTTGTGGGTTTGAGCCCCGAGTTGGCTCTGTGCTGAATCCTGCTTGGGATTCTCTTCCTCTCTCTCTGTCCCTCCCCCACTCACATAAGCTCTCATGAACTCTGTCTCTCTCAAAATAAATAAATTTTTTTTTTAAGTCAATATTGGGGCACCTGGGTGGTTCAGTTGGTTAAACGTCCGACTTTGACTCAGGGCATGTTCTTGTGGTGTGTGAGTTCGAGCCCCGCGTCGGGCTCTGTGCTGACAGCTCAGAGCCTGGAGCCTGCTTTGGATTCTGTGTCTCTCCCTCTCTCTCTCTCTGTCTCTGCCCCTCCCCCACTTGTGCTCTGTCTCTCTCTCTCTCTCTCTCAAAAATAAATAAACATTAAAAAAAAAAAAAAGAGGACAAGGAAGGCAGCTGCATCCTTGGGTCTGAGTAGAGGTGGTGCCAGTGTCTTGGAACACATGTCTCATGGCTCAGTCCAGGGAGAGACCTTTCTCATCCTAGGGGCTGGGGATGGAGGGGCAGCCCTGAGGGCCTGTAGCCTGGGGAAGGGGACGGCAGTGTTCTTCAGCCCTGCCTGGACATGCCATGTGACGTGCACCGTGCCGGGGGCGACACGCGGGCTCTCTCCCTGGACCTAAGAAAAGCCCTTGGAGGGAGGGACTGCGATTATCCCCATCCTGTAGATGAGAACGCTGAGGAACAGTGTGATGTACTGACTTGGGCAGGAACCCAGAATTACCCCCGTCTTTCAAACCTCTGTCTCCAGCTCAGGCACCGGGAGGGCAACCGCCAGCGTTTTCGGACAGGCTCCCGCTCCAGGGGGCGAGGGGACGGAGGGCCCAGATCCCCGGGCCAGCTGGCACGCGCCCCAGCGGCAGACCCTCCGCTCGGTGCCTCTGGCGCCGGCTCCAGCGGGCAGCCCTGCCTGACAGACCGCGTGAAAGATGGTGAAGTGTTATTAACAAAGGCATTGATTTTCCTATCTCTGCTTTATGCATTTTATTAGCCAAACACTTTACCGTGTAACCACTCAGCGCCACGCTGGCTGGCGATGAATCTGAAACGCCGGGGCACGTAAAACGGAATTGACCACATTGCTTATGCGCCAACAACAAAAATAACAGGCAAAAGTGTAATAAAATGAATAGCACCCGGCAATGGCCATAAAAAAATATTACCCAGGGGACTGGGGAATTTCCTGGGCCGTGAAGTAGCTACGCGAGGGGGTCGCAGTGCTGGAATGATGGCAATTTCCCTCTCCCCGGATTTGGCCTGGGCCCAGGCTCCTCTGTGCCGGGTGCTGGCTTTGGCCACATCAGACCGAGTTGGCCACCCCTTGCTCAGTCCTTTCTCGTCTGGGATGCGGGAGACACGAACTGGGCAGTTAGCAGCAGACCTGGAGCCAGAGAGACTGGATTAAAGTCCATGCGCTCGGCTGTGTGACCTTCCAAAATCTCTGACCCTCTCTGTGCCCGTCTCCTTGTGAGGACGGGTGAGAGAAGGCCCTTCCCGAGCTTCAAGTCCTATTTGCTTGTAAACAGTCACTGAGGTTATTATGCTCCTAATTAGAGAAGAAAGGCCTTCCTGGGTGACTTTCTGAGTGTGCAGCCCCCTGGTTTGGAGGCAGGGGGATGGCTGAGATGACCTCTTCTCCTGTAGAACTGATGGCCCGGGCCTGGTCAGCAGGACCCCTGTCCTCAGGGCCCCACTCGGGCTCCCCTAAATCCTTTCTAATGACCGTGCTTAATGAACAGCAATGCCTCAGGGGCAGTCAAAAAAGATGAACCCTGAGTCTATATATGGATTCCTCCGTCTGCCTGGCTCTAAATTGTGTGACAGCTCCTGGTGGGGCGGGGGGGGGGGGGGCTGCGTTTGTGAAGAGAGGGTGGCCGGAGTGGGGCTCTCGTGGGGACCTCCCAGGAGCGAAGACGCAGGGTTCACTGTGATGGTTGCCGGGCCTGACACAGAGCAGGGCAGGGGGCCACCAGCTGGCCCAGCCCCCCCAGAGCCCCAGAGCAGCCTCCCCGCTGGGGACGAGGCACTCTTGCTGCCTTGGCTGGGGGTGGGGGTTGGGGGGCTGAGGGCCTGGCCTGGTGCATAGTAGGTGTTGAGTGGAGGGACCAGCTGGCCTGCCCAGCTCTGCGGGGCACTTTCCACCCCTCGTTTCTTTGACACAATCAGTCTGCGAATTACAGAGGCCCCTTTCATGGGTGAGGTTCAGAGAGGGGCTCAGGTTCGGGTCAGGCCTTCCTCTCTGGCAGTGGCTCTCAGACTTCACAGGGTATCAGCGGGCGTGGCTAAAAGGAATATTCTGGGCTCCACCTCCCAGCAGCTGTCCATTCCAGGAGTCTAGGAGTTTTCGTTTTGATAAGCTCTCCAGGAGATCGTGATGCAGGGGATTCACACAAGAGCTTACGGAACCGCCATTAGTGGCTCCCAGGTCGGTAGTCCTGTGCCCGCCCTTCTCAGAAGGTATAGGGAGCGGTGGGAGGCACCCCTTCTCCCGCCACTGCCGTGGCCCTGGGACTGATGCCTTTGCAGGGCCTCTCTCCTTGCACAGATGCCTGTCGGATGCCTCTGCCCTCTTCTGGGGCCCGATGATACCCCGAGGAGCCAGGGTCCACAAGCCCCAAGTTGGGGGAGGAGAGGGCTTAGGAGCGCCAGGCTGGGACTGGAAGAGGCCTGAGTTCACGGCCTCCATGTCTCCGTTAGTTTCTTGGCCTCTCAGCCTCAGTTGCCTCGTCTGCAAAATGGGGAGAATGATACCTCTTTCAAAGGGCTGTTCCAGCTGAGGTCACCGTGAGCACCCAGGGCTCTTGTCAAGCCTATCGCTTCTCTCCTGAAGGTGAGGCCCAGGTTTCTGAGATAATTCTGGAAGGACCCTGGAGGGTATCTGCACCGGGCTTGAACTCAGATCTTGCTGATACCAGACTCCATGTTCTCAAGTCCAAGTGCCTCTATCTTGGGACCCAGCAGTGGACAAGGCTGGCCTGGGCTCTAACCTCTTGGAGTTTCCAGTCTGGTGGGGGAGGCAGACTTTGCCACCAGACGGGCAATCTAAGAACAGTGGTTAGCTGTGATGGGGAGGCTGGGAGGCTGTAGGAGCCTAGGAGAGGCCCCTGGCTACATCTTGAGGAGGTAGGGATGGTCAGGGAAGGCTTCCTGGAGGAAGAGGCATTGTAGACTTGAAGGGTGAGATGGCTTAGGCAGGCAAGAAAATTTGGGGAGAAGATTAAGGCTGAGGGTGCAGGGGTGTGAAGGCCCGGAGGTGAGGGTTTGGGGAACTCTTCATTGCCTGAGGTGTAGTGTGTGAGTGGGGGCTGCTGCAGACAAGGCAGGAGGGGACAGTGGGGGCCACTCCGGCTGGAGCCACCTTCTGTGGCTTGGCCTTTCTCTGAACCCCATGACCCACCCAGGGGAGACTCTAATATCTTTGCTTGTATCTTTTTTCTTTATTTTGTGATTAATTTTTTTTCTTTTTTGTATTAAAAAAATTTTTAAGTTTATTTATTTATTTGGAGACAGAGAGAGAGAGAGAGAGAGAGAGAGCGAACGCACACACAACTGGGTAAGGGGCAGAGAGAAGGAGAGACAGAATCCCAAGCAGGCTCCACGCCATCAACGCAGAGCCCGATATGGGGCTCGAACTCACAAACTGTGAGATCATGACCTGAGCCGAGATCAAGAGTCAGATGCTCAACGGACTGCGCCACCCAGGCGCCCATGATTAATTTTTTTTCTTAAAGGTGATTTCAACTTCCTGAAAGTGCCTCTCCCCCTCGCCTCCCTGAGCCTAGAGCGATTGCACAGACCCACTTTGTCAACTGGAGGAAGAAAACAGCTTGGTTATTACACAGTAACTACAGTGGAATTACCTGATTGTTTATATTTTTCTTGCTACGTAATTGTGTTTGGCCTTAGCATGTAAATTGGGCCATAATTACTGTATAATTTATAGTTTTTATATCTTATAACAAGTTAGTGTCTAAATCACACACCCCCATGTAAATACTTTAAAATTATTCAGTAATTACTTATTTACATTATAATTAAAAATAAGTAATTAGCATACATTTACAAAGGATTTACATACTTATTTCTGAATATCAGTTCTTGGCAGTGCTAGTGAAATCTTCTGCTGATAATAAAACGGAGGCACAGGAAGGAAAGCTTCCCCACGTTGGGAAAGGGGAGATGGCTTTGGGGTCCCCTGGCTTCTTGCAGCCTGGCTCTGAGGTGAGAAGAATTTGGGGATCGGGACCTTAAAAGTCCCTCTGGACAAATGAGGACTTTGGGGAGGAGAATTAGGTCTTCTTTTCCCTGAGAATGAAAGTAGTCTTCATGTGCAGCATGAAATCGAGGTGGACAAATGAAAGAACTTCCTGGTGATGCTGTGAGGAAGATGCCAGAAATGGGGCTAACAATTAGAAGACCTCCCCGCTTCCTGTCCGTCTTTTTTTAAAAAAATATTTATTTATTTATTTATTTATTTATTTATTTATTGGGAGGGCACAAGTGGGGAAGGGCAGAGAGAGGGGGACAGAGGATCTGAGGCGGGTTCTGTGCTGACAGGCTGACAGCAGTGAGCCCGATGTGGGGCTAGAACTCATGAACCGCGAGATCATGACCCGAGCCAAAGTCGGATGCTCAACCGACTGAGCACCCACATGCCCCTCCCTGTCCGTCTTGACCTTGACACTCTTCTAAAATAGTGAGGCAATGATGGGTGCTGAGAGCAGTTGCCATTGACAATGAACTTGCCAAACATTGTCTCAACCTCCACGGGAAGACCATTTGTTAACTCCCATTTAGTAGGTGAGGAAATAGAGGCTCGAAGCAATGAATGAACTCACCCAGACCTCTAGAACCATGGAATCCAAGGTGGTAGGGACAGAAGGCCAAGGGGAGGGCTGGGAGTGACAGTGAGTTGGCCACCTCCTCCCTTTGGTTCCCAGATGCAGGTATTCTGTCCGTAGGGGACACCACCAAATAATGGCTGTTGGGTTAAGGTGTACACAGCATCCTGAAGGATGACCCTCTATCCTCACAGGTAGCTTGCCCAACCAAGATGGCAGCTCACCAGGCCTGCCTATTTGTTCCTAGGGGCACGAGCTTCGTTCTCATTCCTCGAAGCACCTTGTTGACTGCTCACTCTAACCTACTGCTCTGTTACCCTCCCAGCTTCTGGAAGGTGTGTTGTTTGGCAGGACCAGTGGGTCCCATGGTCAAGGGTCCATGACGCACCTCCTTTGCCATAACGCAAGCCCCTGGGTCTGAGGCTATGTTATCGAGAATCCCATGACAACAGATCAAGATGGTCTGTGAGGCTTCAGATGGTGGTATAGGCTGTGGCCTCGTGGGCAGAAATGTGAAAGTCACTCCTGAGATCCGGGTCAGCCCCGTCAGGATGATTTGTTGACCTTATCTGGATAGTCTGATGCCATCAGCTGGCCACATCAAAGGTTGGTGCTGTGTTGGGCGCTCTGTGCCCATCTTTGTTGCTGGCAGGCCTGACATTCAGTAGCAGCAGTAGTGAGGTGAGCCTTGGGAGAGGGAGCCCATGCTTTGGGGTCCATGCAGAGCCCCCATCCCTGCCACTTATGACTCCATTCATAAGTCCATCGCACAAGTTTTGGGGGTGCTGAAGCTGGAGACTGCCTGACATCTCCTGGCCGGGTCTTCCTGTCCATGTCATGGTCCAGTGTCTCTCCTAGAGCGAGTGTCCTCGGGTGGCCTTTCACAGGCAATGTAGAGATTCCCACACTTGGGCCCTTTCCCATAGGTCCGTCCATGTGTCTCTTCCCCAGACCAGTGAATTAAATAGGAATTTGCTGGTGACCATGGCCTTTCATCTTGTAAGCCTTTGAAGTGGCCCTGATCTTTGCCTTTTCCGCTGAGATGGAATTATTTTTGATTTTTTATCTTGGTTGTGGGAGGGGGTGTAGAGCCACAGGGGCCTCCACTTGGTCTTTCCTACGTTACCAACTCTTACTGTGCAAATCAAGGGCCAAGGTGAGGCTTCTGCCAGCTGCTCAATGTGGCCTTTCCAGTGCTACACTGGAGGACTCATAAAGTGACCATTGAGTGGCCTGTGAGTGCAGGGGCCCGCTGTGAGATGGCCTGGGCCAGGATCCTGTTTGTGACCCATCGCCAGTATGTCCCTACTTTAACAGGGAGACTGTGCTGGCTCTTTGGGGTTGTAGGTACAAATGTCACCATGGTTTCTATATTCACCAGCCCTGAGCATTCCCCTTGCCCCAGGTACTTTAGAGTTACCTGAGGAAATGGCTGTAGGTCCTTTGGGTGTGGGGGCAGTGGAGAATCAATACTCTAAACACCTGCTGTGGTTTCACAGGATCTTTCCTCCTGGGGACCAGTCTCTCCTTCATGTTCTGGGTCTGGGAACTGCTCAAAGGATTATGAGTTCACATTCTTTCCTGATTTTTTTTTTAATTTAATTTTTTAAATGTTTATTTTATTTTAATTTTTTTTAATGTTTATTATTTGAGAGAGAGAGAGACAGACAGAGACAGAGAGCAAGCAGGGGAGGGGCAGAGAGAGAGGGAGACACAGAATTGGAAGCAGGCTCCAGGCTCTGAGTTGCCAGCACAGAGCCCTACACGGGGCTCGAACCCACAGACTGTGAGATCATGACCTGAGCTGAAGTCGGCCGCTTGACCGACTGAGCCACCCAGGCACCCCAAAGTTTATTTTATTTTTGAGAGAGATATTGAGAGAGAGAGAGCAAGTGGGGGAGAGGCAGAGAGAAAGGGAGACACAGGATCCAAAGTAGGTTCCAGGCTCTGAGCTGTCAGCACAGAGCCTGATGCAGGGCTTGAACCCATGAACTGTGAGATCATGACCTGAGCTGAAGTCGGCGCTCAACCAACTGAGCCACCCAGGTGCCCCTCTTTCTTGATCTTTTTTTATTATTTAGAGTAAGGAACACCTTGTTGTCTATTCCTCTATCCACTCTAGGGACACTAGGACCTGCTGGCTGCCATTGTGACCTTGCTGTCCACTAGGGGAACTATGTCCGCTTTGCTTCTGACAGTCAAGCACTGCCACCTGGCCTCCTATTCAAAAATCCCCACGAAGGGGCCCAGTTCTGTAATATCACCTCCAACCAACCGCCCTGGGTTTGACCTTTGACCCCTTCTTCAAGTTGGCCATGGAAGTTGTGGCATCTTTGTTTAATGACAGCCATTACTTGGTCTAAGCTCCCAAGAACCATCCCAACAGGTCTTGGGGCCCTTGCAAGAATTGCAAACCCTGAGTCATGGGAGAGTCTGTCATGTAGACAAACTTCCCCTTGTGTGGCCTTATATTCTACCTGTTTCAATTCAGCACCACAATGTGTTGTGTTCCTGGCTCCTGCCTGTGTGGATGAGCCAAGACCTGAAGCTTCTTTGGTGTCTAGTCCCTCACCTCCCTTAGTAGGTCCGCAATTTCCCAGTTGAGTCCCAATTCAATCTGATGTTGGCTTTCGGTCTGGCGGTCAAAAGGACAGGTGGGAGCAGATCATGAGCAGAGTCAACATGTCTCCTAGGACATCGGGCTCATTTGAGGCTTCTGCAGAGTTTTCAAGCCAAAGTGTGTGGGGGGGGGTGCACACTATCCCCCAACAAAGGATGTGGCCCTCTTCTGCAGACCTACAGAGTTTGAGAGAATCAGGGGTTCAAGATTGTCAAAGGCGTCTACTCAGATACGCCCATTCCAAGTTGCTGGGTCCTGCTCCTTCCCTATGAGGATCTGCCTTTGGCATAGGACAATTGGATCTCGAGGTTCAACTGCTCTTGGTGAGGTCCTGAGTGTTGTCTCCAGCTCCACCTGCCCACCAGCTATAGGACACAAGCGTTTCCTTAAACACTCCCAGGAAGATGTTCTAGCTTTCCATTCACTTTGAATTGGTGGCCAATTGCTTTGACTTTGTCTCTCTCTTTACAGCATTTGGGCATTCGGCAATAGCCATCCAGTTCTACCATTCTTAAAATTACTATTTCCACCCAAAGTCACAAACACCAGAGTTGTTGCACAAGCCAGGACATCCACTTTCCCTTGTATCCTGTCCTAGCTCAGCAGTGGAGAGAGTGAAAACGACAGCGTGCCAGGGACTGC
Source organism: Panthera pardus (assembly GCF_024362965.1). Classification (NCBI taxonomy): domain Eukaryota; kingdom Metazoa; phylum Chordata; class Mammalia; order Carnivora; family Felidae; genus Panthera; species Panthera pardus. Next base: position 84,344,764 of record NW_026526766.1, read on the forward strand.
CAACAGTGATGGCGTCCTCGTCGCCCGGCAGCTGGCAAGTGATGAGGCTGTGAGTATGCTTCTTGGCTGGTGAGTGTGCGGGCTGAGAGGTGTCTGCACGGTTTTGGTCGGGTAGCAACCCTCTGGGGGCTTCTTGAAGGCACTACCTAGAAGTTATGTCTCCTGCCCCTCAGTCCAGAGGTGGAAACTGCCAATCATGTACTTCACTCTGGGAAAGACCTGAGAGGGAATCCTTTCAACTGTAGGACAGGGTTGGGGAGACAGTGTGAACTTCTGGAAAAGAACCCCAACTCTGGGGCTCCTGGAGTTCAAGTCCTGACTCTGCCACTTACCCAAGACATGTGACCTTGGGTGAGTCACTTCATCTCTCAGAGTTTCCTCATGATAAAAAGGGGCATGAAGAATACAATGCCTGCCTCTCTCTCTTGTAGGAGAATTAGATTAATTCATGGTCTTAAAGTGCTCGGAAAGTTGTCTGCTACATCTTCAATGCCCAGTATATTAGGCATTTCCAACCTGGGCCCAAGATCTTCACCCTGCCCCACCAACAGGCAAGACCCAAGACCTTATGGGTGAGAAGGGACCAAGATCCCAGCCTCTGTTTCCGGGGAGTCTCAGATGGGGAGACATTTCGGGATAGACCAGAGAGATGTGACTGAGGCTTAGAGGCAGAGCAGGGCAACCATGCCCCTAAAATACAGTTGCTTGGAGGAAAGGGAGGGCCAACCTAGCCTCTGATTCCAGCTCAACACAAGGGCCTCACCAAGGTCATGGGGAAGTACTGTTTCAGGAGCAGTTTGCGGCTGTGACAGAGGCTCCTCTGGTCTCAGCCAACACGACATGGTGTTATGTGTTGAGGGAAAATGGCTGAGCTTGGGAGTGAGAAGGAAAAGGCCCTAACCTGGGTGCCTACGTGACCTAAGCAGAGCCCTGAAGAGCCCCAAGGGCAAGGAGTCAGGGCAAGCATGGTTCCTAAGCTGTGCAGGTCCCATCTCCAACAGCGGCACCGTGTGGCCGAGAGGGGGAATAGCAGTTGGTGCTGTCTGGTATTCTTTTCTGCAGATTCATCTCTACGGAAGTGTTCTTAGATAAGCGTGTGTGTGTGTGTGTGTGTGTGTGTGTGTGTAGCAGAAAATCTTCAAGAGGAAGAGGCTGAGTGTTGTACTAATAGGGCATGTGGAAACTCAAATTATTAAAAAAAATTTTAATGCTTATTTATTATTGAGAGAGAGAGAGAGAGAGAGAGAGCGAGCACAAGCAGGGGAGGGGCAGAGAGAAAGGGAGACACAAAATCTGAAGCAGGCTCCTAGCTCTGAGCTGTCAGCACAGAGCCTGATGCAGGGTTCAAACCATGAACTGTGAGATCATGACCTGAGCCGAAGTCGGATACTTAACCGACTGAGCCACCCAGGCACCCCTGGAAACTCAAATTATTAATGGGAAGAATGAAAGAGATTTAACATACTTTGCAGCCTGAATTAGCAAACAATATCATACAGATTCCCTGTGTGTGTGTCCATGAGAGTTGGGGGTACATGGTAGGTAGGTGTGATTGTGCATGTGTCTGTTCCGAGTAGGGATGTGTTTCTAAATCCAGGGTGAAGCGCAGAATGAGGGAACTGAATAGGGCTTTGAGGACCATCTAACGGAACTTCTGCTATTGTTTGTGGGCTGAACTTCAGAAAAGATGAGCAATTTTTTCATGGTTGAATATTGAGTTACTATCAGAGCTGCGCTGAAATCTAGGGACATCCCGACTCCCGGTTTGGGGGCATTTTATCGCTATTGCAAAAACTTGTTAGAAGAAGGGTTGCAGAGGGGGGCGTCTGGATGGCTCAGTCGGTTAAGCGTCTGACTTGAGCTCAGGTCATGATCTTGCAGTCCGTGAGTTCGAGCCCCACGTCGGGCTCTGTGCTGACAGCTCGGAGCCTGGAGCCTGCTTCCGATTCTGTGTCTCCCTCTCTCTGCCCCTCCTCCACTGGTGCCCCTCTCTCTCGCTCTCTTTCTCTCAAAAGTAAATAAACATTAAAAAAAATTTTTTTTGTAAAGAAGTGTTGCAAAGATATTGCAGAGAGTTCCCTGTACCGTCACCCAGCCTCCTCTGTTAGGAACACCTTCCACGACCACAGTACTTTATAAAATAAGAGACTAGTATTGTTCTGGGGGCATCAACTAAACTACAGACTTGGGACTTCTGTATTTGTTCCTGGGTGCCCTTTCCCTGTGCGGGGATCCAACCCGAGACACCGCATTGCATTTAGTCATTAGGTCTCCTTAGTTTCCTCAAACCTGTGAAAAACCTCGGTCTTTTCTTACCTTTTATGGTCGACGTTTTTGAAGATTTTCACCGTTTATGTTACGCCGCCTCCAATTCCAGTCGTAGAAACAACGGGAACACAACCTCACTTCCACGAAGGAGTTGAGGTTTACAGATAAAAACACACCTCCGCGTATTATGTCCGTTTCAAAAAAATGTTTATGTATTTATTTCGAGAGAGAGAGAGAGAGAGAGAGAGAGGGCACGAGTGGGGGAGGGGCAAAGAGAGAGGGAGAGAGAGAGAGTCCCAAGCATATGGAGCGGGCTCAATCTCAAGAACTGTGCGATCATGACCTGAGCCGAAATTCAGAGGCAGACGCTTAACTGACTGAGCCACCCAGGTGCCCCTGCGTATTATGTGGTGACGTATGTACTTGGACACGAAAGAATGTTCACTGTGTATATTTGTTATAATTTTTACATTTTGGAAAAAACCTGCCCCAGAATCTTGCCTCACCGGTGGCCGCAGACTCTGAAACAAATTCAAGAGAACGGACAGAGGCAGGGGTTTCCGGAGTGAGCTGGGGTCGGTGCCATGGTGTCACCCACCATCACCTGCCTGCGACTCTTCTCAAGAGGGGGGCACGGGTCGGGCGGCTGGGTGGCTCAGTTTGGTTAAGCGTCTGACTTCGGCTCAGGTCATGATCTCGCGGTCCGTGAGTTCGAGCCCCACGTCGGGCTCTCTGCTGACAGCTCAGAGCCTGGAGCCTGCTTCGGATTCTGTGTCTCCCTCTCTTTGCCCCTCCTCTCCTCATGCTCTGTTTCTCTCTCAAGAAGAAACATTAAAAAAAAAATTTTTAAGATGGGGGCCTAGGGACCCCTAGGATGGCAGCGGAGGCTCCGGTGCTGGGGGATGAACACAGGAGGGAGCCTGCCTCCTGACCTCTGGTCAAGTTTTTCATGCCTGCAGTTAGAGCTCTGGGGTGCCCCATGACCCCTTCACCCTGCAAGGGAGAGGGAAGCCCACGGAGTGAATGTGGGTATGCATGTACATGGGCATCGTCACGCCTGTCGGTCAGTATAAATAAGCATGTGTTTCTTCACACACGTCCACACATGTGAATAAGTGGCTTTTGCCCTCACTGGCTGGGTGACTTTGGGCAAATTACTTGACCTTTTTGTGCCTCTGTGCCTCCAATTTACAACTGCAGGGTGGCAGGGTATCCAGGGCTCACCAATATCTGTGTGATCCTCTATTTCCCAGGCTCCCTTGCAGTTAGGGGCCACGTGACTAGTTCTGACCAATGACAGGGAGCGGAGTGGCGCTTGTCACTTCGTGGGTCTGAGGCAATTAAGACCTCAGGTGTTCATCATTTTCCTTTCCGGTGTTGGTGACCGACAGGGCCGCCTGTCCCACAGGGGCCAGCCATGAGACAGAGGAGGGCCAGCGATCCGTACTGGGCTTTATGTGAGTGAGACAAATACATTTACTGGGACTCAGCACTGAGATTAGGGGCTGGTTTGTTATCCTGTCCAATCCTGACCAATAACAATCATACTTGTCCCGTGGTAGGCGTGAGATGATAGGGAGGCCTTTCCGAGTTCACGCGTTCGTGGGGATATCGTTGGGGCTTTGTAAAGGTTCCCATGAGCTGGGGTGTCGTGATATCTAGTGTGAGCTCACAAAGTGCCCCGGAAATAATTATTGTCCTTATCATTCCTTAATGAGACAGGATTTCTGGTGAGTTTCATTTCCAGACCTCATTTGGAAGGGTGACTGTACCTTCCATAGAAGGGTGACTTTAGCTACTTGAGCAAACAATGTTTACGGGACCAACTATGTGCTCCTGGTGGCCGAGGGCTGCTGGAGGGCTGGGCAAATGGAGACAGATGGGGGCCAATGGGGGGGGGGAGGGCCCTGCAGGACCAGACAGATAACAGCCGCTCCCACCTCCCTCCCCACCGCAGGCAGCGCCCGGGAAGGAAGGGGTCCGTCTCCCAGGGTGCGGTCCCTGCAGGCTGGGGCTGTAGCTACGTGAACGTTCTGTCGGGGATCCTGGGATGGGCCTGTCTTGGATGATAAAGGCATGTCAGTGCATGTACAGAGACCCTTCTCTGAGCCAAGTCCTAAGCCCACACCTTGATGAACTGCAACTTAGTGGTCACAGTGCCCCCGAGGACAGACTTCTTCATTCTCCAACTTAAGGACAAGGATGAGACTCTGAGACAGGAAGGAGCTTGCCTGAGGTGGTGGGGCCAGAACTGACTGCAGAATGTCCGGCTTCCACCCAGCAGGTACTGTCCTGCAGCTGCCCGGATAGTCTGGGCACTCACTACCTGCCAAGTCTGCCAGACGGTCCCCTCGAGAGGGTGATGAGGACAGTAACAGGCATGGCCAAGTTGGAGAAGCGAATTCTCAAAAAGCACGGAGGGTGCAAGACCATTTTTATAAGAAACAAAACCAAAAGCACCTATGTCTTTCCTTAGATCCGTATGTAGGTGAAGGAACAGAGAAGAATCTGGAAGGAGACGCACCAGACTGGTAAGCGTTACCTCCAAGGGTGACAGGGTGGAGGGTGGAGGTGATCTTGGGGGACTTTATCTCTGATGCTTACATTGTTTTTTACAGTGAAAATGTGTTCACATACCGCCTGTGTAATCAAGAATTCATTTACAGATTTAAAAGGGGTAAAAGTGAATAGACGACCCTTGTGGGGGTCACAGTTTAGGACTGCCTTTCTGCCATGTTCACTCAGGCTCATCCTCTGTGCTCTGTCAGATGATCTGTGTGTTAACGCTGTGTGTTTTCTTGACTCGGGCTTTTGCCGATGACCGTCCCTCTGTCGGGAACATCCCCACCTGCCCTCCCCCTCCATTTTCACCTGACTCCTTTTTGGCCTTAAGGTCTCGAGCCAGGCATTAGCAGCTCTAGGATCCTTTCCCTGATTGGGGTCCCTTCCTCCAGGCTCCTGAGTTCCCCCCACTGTAGCTTTCATCAGCCTGTATGACCACCTCTTGTTTTCTTGTCTGTCTTCATCGCTGGCTTATAAAGCGTGTGAGGTAGGAGCTGGGCCGGCTTTGTGTGTTACTTGATCTCCAGCACCTGACGCTTGGCAGGAACTTGGCGAGTGTTTATTGAACGAGTGAATGGTTGAGTCATGAACATGTCAAAGGCGGTTCAAACAGCACAGATGTGCATTTGAATGATCACCTCCTTCTTTGTAGCCATCATATCTCTATGGATAGTTTGAGTTTGCACTTGCTTACCGGTGACAGCATGTGGCTTGGCTCCCCAAAGGCTGGTTTCTATTTAGTTAAAACCCACATCTTCTCCACAGCTTACTCCTTGGGGGATCCAGGTACCTGTCTTTCCTCCTGGTTCAAGTGTCTCTTATTATGCTCAGCCCATCGCTGACTTTCTCTCCTGGCTTCTCAACCCCAGAAAATCTCATCTGTCTGTCCCCACGGGCTCTTCAGGGAGGCATGCTTGAAGCAATATGGTGCATGTGTTGCTTGGGGGTGGGGAGTGAATGGTAAGGAGGAGAGAGTGGAGGGAGCTCTCCGGAGCATGGGCCTCCTCAAATGGGACGTCGAGGTGTATTTGTGGTCTGGAGAGTGACCGTGACCACCAGGAAGAGGCCCCTCTAGTTCCACGTCTGGCTGCCACGGTCCCAGAGGAAGGGCACGGCCAGAGGCTGCGGCCAGATGTGCTGCACGGGGATATCTCACGTGGCCCCATCTCTGATGGGTATCACAAACCCAGGGATGCCACAAATCCACTCCAGCCCCTCCCCCACTCAGCCCGGACCCTGCCTCCCGGACCCCCCTACTCCGGCCTTCCCGGGAGCCAGGGAGCCGGGGACAGGAAATCACACACCGAGGCCCTATCTGATACCCATAAGTTTGCGCAAGCTTATGTAAATCACACAAAAACTGACAAGTTTTCCTATTAAAAGATAATTGTAATCAGGGTGCCGGCCGTGCGGCGTGGGGATGATTGGAGATGGACGGACAGCACGGAAAGATGGATTGTTTTAATTTGCACCAATTAAATTGAAGTTCATGGGATCATCTTCTTCAATCTTCATGAATACTTTATTTTCTGGCTGCTACGGAGCTATTAAAAAGAATGATTGAGGCACGCGGCAGGCCGGGTATATTTTATGAAATATCACCTTTAAAGAATTTGAGTACGCCATTTTCATAATGAGTTTTCTAGTACCTAATCCTCTTTTCTATTACTACATTTAAGAAGTGGATTGATCTGGGAAGTGCCAAGGGTGCAGGTAATGATACATTTTGCCAGGCGCAGGCGGCGATAATGGATCACGTTTTGGCCAAGAGGATAATGGATGGGTACTGGGAAAAGGTGTGTGCAAGAATTTGGTGGTGCTGGTCCAGCTTTCGCAGGGGGCCTGTGCGGAGTCAAGCTTCCACTCTTACTTGGCGACTGCCCTGGCTCCTGGCCTCCGGGTTAAGAAAGGCCTGGAGCTCCGCGGAGGAGTGGAGCAAGGTGGGGGTGGGGGGCGGGGAGCTGGGACGGGGCGGGCTCCGGGGTCTGGGGCAGGCCGGAGGGGTCTGCGGTCTCAGCGGCAGGGAGAGGCTACGGTTGCCTGTGCCATCCCGAGCCGGGGTCTGACGCTCTGGTGTGCGGCCAAGGGTTTGGGTCTGGGGGAGGGGTGGAGGAAGGGGGGCTCCCGAGCCCACGAGGCAATTAATGGGGTCCAGACAGCAGGACAGGGTCTGCAACAGCCCTAGCTACGGGCCTGACCGCGGCAACCCTAGTCTTGACCTTGACCTCCTTTCTCTAGGCCTCATCTCTCAGCACAGTGGTCTTTGGGTCTAGAAAGGAAAGGCAGACGAGGAAGTGGGTGGCCGGTTACGCTCCAAGAAGGCTGGGCGAGTGTGGGCCAAGGGGTCCCTGCAAGGATGGGGTTCTGGGGCCTTTAGCCTGTGGTCATGATGATGGGCAGAGGCAAGGACTTAGATGTGACATAAGAAGCTGGGTCAGGGGAGCCAAACCCGAGTCGTGGGCCTTGTTTCCTGGTCTCAGCAGATACCTGAGGGCGTTGGCCTGGCCCTGATTGGCCTGGCCACCAGACGCCCAGCACCAGTGGCTTCCTGAGCTCCCTGCTATTGGCCCTGGGAAGGGTGGGCACCCGGCAGGGCCAGCCCAGGGGTGTAAGCAGACAGCGCCCCACCCCAGGCTGGGTCTCTGCTCCGCCACTTGGCTGGGCTCTCCTCCCCAAGCTACAGCGGCAGCAGCCGTCATAATTAACCCTGCTAATTAATCAGGGCAGGACGGATTAATTGAGATCACAGGAGACCAGGAGAGCAGGTGCGGCTCCGGGGCTGACGGGATAACGAGGGCTCTGGACGCCCAGGGGGCCTGGCCCTGCCCGGGGGAGCCCCGGGCTCGCTCAGCGGCGAGCCGTGCCAGGCAGGGGCCTGAGGGACCCCGCCCTGCTGGCTGCCCTGGGCTGACTCAGGCAGGCTTTGACGGGCCGAGGCTGTGAGGCCGTCCGGGCGGACACACAAGTTCCGCCCTCAGCCCACGAGCAAGGAGGCCCTGGGCTTCCGGGGGAGTGGGAGCAGAGCAGGGCCCAGGTGGGACCCTTCCCCCACAGGGGAGCAGGCCTCCTGCTGCCCCTGAGGCCCCTGGAATGGGGCCCACATTTAAGCTGAGACCCCCAAAGAGTGATACCTCTTAAATTCTGGGAGGGATTACTCAGCAGGGTTTCCAGCAGGGGAGCGACACGGTCATTGAAGGTACCCAAGTGGAGGCTGTGACCAGGGTCCAGGCAGGTGCAAATGGTGGCTTAGACTGGGTGGTGGCAGTGAAGGCAGGGAGGGCTCTCTGGTTGGAAGCTACAGAACTTGCTGATAGACGCAGCAGACTAAGGACTGAGGGACAGAAGGTCAAGGGTAATTACTCCATTACTAGGAGGTTCTGCTCCTCGGTTGGAGAGCCTGAAGCAGGTCAAGAGGGCAAGAAATGTTCAGCGTGTTCCAAGTTACAACTTCCCTCCACGGAGATCCCACCACTCTTGTCACTTTGTTCATGCTGTTCCCTCTGCTGGAATGCCCTTCCCTACTTGAAGCCAGGTGAGCTCCTACTTACCTTAAATACCCAGAGTGACCCTCACCTCTCTCTCTCTCTCTCTCTTTCGGTTGTTGTAGCTTCTTCTTTGGAGCCTCTATAGTACTTTTTGTGACCCTTGAACAAACATACACTTGTCCTTAAAGGTCCTTTTGGAATATGTTTGGGAGCTGAAATTACCAGCTCCCTCATATGCTTAATCCTCATGTAGGCATCACAAGTCACTTACTCCTTTTGCAGAAATGCTTATTTATTTTTGAGGGGGGGGGGCAGGGACAGAGGATCCGAAGTGGGCCCCATGCTGACGGCAGAGAGCCCGATGTGGGGCTTGAACCCACGAACCGCATGATCGTGACCTGAGCTGAAGTTGGGTGCTTAACTGGCCGGTGCTTAACCACCTAGCCGCCCCACCATTTGTTCCGTTAAAGCAAGGTTTTCAACCTCAGCACGGTTGACATTTGGAGCTGGAGCGTTCTTTATCGTGGACTACTGTACTGTGCCTTGTAGAATATTCAGCAGCATCCCCGGCCTCTGCTCATTAGATGCCACTAGCTTCCCCCTTGGTGAGAACACAAAATATCTCTGGACATTGCCAAATGTCCCCTGGGTCAGGGAGGGGGGGGAAGGCAAAATCATTCCAACTTGAAAACTACCGTGTTAGACAGAAATAAGAGGAAACAAAGGAAAAGCAAATGAAACGGGAGAATCTCAAATCCTGACCCACGCACCAACAGGCCTGAGGCTACTCTGTGGTGTGAGGTTTGAGGATATTCCCACCCAGTGCTTCTCCAACACAGAGGATCTGGACTTGTGTACGAATATGTTCCTAAAAGCACGCACCTGCCGAGAGACGCATACGAGAATGCCCAGGTTGTCGCCCCACGCTGGACCGAATGCTGTCTGCAGTAGAAAGAATGAGGAATACGTAGATGGTCACTCGGGGACACTGTGTGGCAAAGAACTGTGTCCCCAGCAATGGGGATGCATCTCACAAGCAAGAGAAGTGGCCGGATGCCAGGGAGTGCACCCTATATGACCCCAATTATGGAAAGTTCCATGGCGGGCACTAGAGTCAGGCTTTGGCATTCGCCACCCCTTGACGGGCTGGTGATGTGCTTCTCGATGGGCGTCAGTCTCAGTCCGGGTTTCATGGCTGTGTTGACCCTGTTAAAACTCTCTGGGCCAAACACTTAAGCTTTATGTATTTTTCGGCAAATGTGTTATACTTTAGTAAAAAGTATACTGAGGCGCACCTGGGAGGCTCAGTCGGTTAAGCGTCCGACTTTGGCTCAGGTCATGATCTCATGGTCCGTGAGTTCGAGCCCCGCTTCGGGCTCTGTGCTGACAGCTCAGAGCCTGGAGCCTGCTTCCGATTCTGTGTCTTTCTTTCTCTGCCCCTCCCCTGCTCACGCGCTGTCTCTCTGTCAGATAGGTAAACATTTTTAACAATTTTACAAAAAGGGATACTTAAAAAATAATGACACCACCTTAAAAAAAATGAAAGTCTTGTGTGTGAAAGTTGAGCACAGTAAGAAAGCGGGTCTGGCTTGCTCAACACTAGAAAATTACAAGGGCAAAATATAAAACAGGATCATGAACTTGCAAGGGTTTGGATGTCTGTTTTGCACTTTGCCCTGGTCAAATGCAGGGAGGACTTTGAGGAATAACGTCAGAACAAGCCAGTGCCCTGTGGGGCAACGATGGCAAGTGCTCCCAGCCAGCTGATGCACAAAGTTGGACTTACTGGTTGGGTAAAATGCAGGTACGTGTGTGTGTGTGTGTGTGTGTGTGTGTGTGTGTGTGTTATAGTATACAAGTATACAAGGAGATGTTGTGAAAATAGAAACTTAGAAAAAGTGAATGATTTGCACTATCCACGTCATGGGTCTTATTTACTCGGGTTGGATCATTTCCATTAGCCCCAAACGTGTTGTGACATCTCCGGTCTGGTCTTGTAAACACAACGCTCCCTGGGGCCCTGTTCTCCTCCAGCTAACACGGCTTCCGGGCGCCCTTGAAGCAGAGTGCCCGGGGAGACTTGTCTTCACTCCCCGCTGCCTCCACCCCCTGCACACAGGCCGGCCAGCCCTCCCCTGGAGCCGGGGCCCCCATGGACAGGCCCCACGGTCACTGGCGTTTGACAGGCTCAGCCACTCCTTCCTCCGCCTTCCTTGGCTTCCAGGACGCCCTCCCTTCCCTCCCCTTTGTCTCACTCGCTGCACTTCCCCGGGATTCTTGGTGGCTCCTTCTGTGCTGGTGAACCCCAAGGCCGCATCCAAGGGCACCCTTCTCCTCTCTGGCTCCCGGTGACCATCGTGCGGACTCGGAGCTAAATCCCCCGGGATCGTTCCCTCGACTCCCGCTTCTGACGCCACTGCCTATGTGACAGCTCCAGTGGCTTTTCTGGTGTCTCTCACTACACCCCCTCCTCCTGCCACCTTCTCATCCCGGGCAGTGGCATCTCCGCCCTTCCCGGGGCTCATTGCAGCCTCCTCCAGTCCTCCAGGAGCCTGTGGACCAGCTGCCCCGCAGGAAGTCCTGTGGAGTTACCTTCACGGTATATCTAGAATTCACGCTCATCTCCCGGCCTCTACCGCCACCCCGTCCTGTGCTTGGACCAGTGCAACACCCTCATAGCCAGGCCCTGCCTCCACCCTCGCCTCCCTATAGTCTGGTGTCCACTTGGCCACCGCGGCTCTTTCTTAAATTTCATCAGGTCATGGAACTTCTCAGTTCAAACTTCGCAATCTCAACACAATCCAAATCCCTGCCACGTCCTACTAGTCTCCCACGATCGACCCTGCCTGTCCCTCCACCCCGTCCCCTCCATCAGGCAGGCCGAGAGCTGCCTCAGGAACTTTGCACCAGCTGAGCCCTGGCTTCTCCCTCAGAATCATCTCCTTAGGGTCTTCCCTGAGCGCTAGTCCCAAAGCTCCTCATCAACTCCTTTCTTCACTATTATCATTTGCTTTGTCTTCAAAGCCCTAGGTACATTATGACATCATATTTTGTATTTGTTTTGGGTTTATTTTTTTTAAACCTTTTTTTAAATGTTTATTTATTTTTGAGAGAGAGACAGAGAGCATGAGCAGGGGAGGGGCAGAGAGAGAGGGAGGCACAGAATCCAAAGCAGCCTCCAGGCTCTGAGCCATCAGCACAGAGCCCAACGCATGACCTGAGTAGAAGGTGGATGCTTAACCGACTGAGCCCCCCAGGCGCCCATGCTTTTGGTCTGTTATGTATCTTCCTCACTAGGATATGAGCCCTCAGAGCATAGGGCCTTGCCAGTTTGGTTCTAGAATAGGGCTGGGTATAGTAGGTCCAGCCCCGTTCCAGAAGCAGACTGAGCTGGGGTTGAGTCCTGTTCTGCCACCCACAAGCTATGCTCTTAGAGGCCATGTGACTTAGCTTTCCTCAACCTCAGTTTCCTCATCTGCAAAATGGCACTAATGGTGGAACCTGCGAGTGGGGATGTGGCGGGATGGACTCAAGACAGAGAGACCCTGCAGTCGGGGAGAGGCTCACCAGCACTATGACCCAGTGTGTAGATAGTGAGCCATGGGTCTGGAAACTGTTGGGCCTGAGGGAGGGAAGGAGGCCCAACAACCCTAATTGAGTGCCCATTGTGTGTCAGAGGCTAGATGTTATCTTCGTGATAATATCTCAGCTAAGGAAATAGCTCAGAGAGGCTAAGGAATTTGCCTTAGGTCGCACAGCTGGGGAAAGAGGGTCTATTCCAAAGGCCTACTTGGGTGCCGACCCTGGCTTTTCCCAACAGCTTCCCCCAATTTCCCTGCTGGCCCTGGTCCCAATGGTGTCCTGGCCTGGAGCCTGGCACATAGTAGGAGCTCAATACGTGAATGGAAAGCTATCTGCAGACTTAGATCAGGGGCGCTCTATCCTGGGGTGTGCGTTGTAAGCACACAGGTCTCCTCCCCCTCGCCCCTCCCCCAGGCTCTGAGGGTCACGCCAGGCCTGCGCTCGGTCCTATGCCAGCAGTGACAAACTGGATACTCCATTCTACACCAGCGTTCACTTTAATTGCCCGAAAATTGACGATAGATGCAAGGAAAATAATGAGGCCTAATTATGTTAATTAAATGGCTAATTCATTAATTAACGCACTCACATCCTTGGCTTGGAGAGCCCCTCTGCTGTGGCCGGGAGGTTGGTTCAGTTCCAGCAGGAGGAGAGGCCCTGCCTGGGGCCTAGAGTCAGTTGTCCTCTTGGGTGGGGGCCACAGACGCCGTGCTGCTATAAGCCAGCTGAGCCACTCGTCCTCGGACACCCCCTGCCCCAGGACCCTGTTCTCCCCTCCTATTTGCAGTGCAAAGCACTGGGAGGGGGTGATGAGCAGATCTGTGCGGGCTGGGCCGGGTCCCCAGGAGCTTCCTGGTGACTGCTGGGGTAACCTCCCAGCCTGGAGGAGACTGGATGGGCAGAGGCCCCAGAGAGAGAGAGAGAGAGAGAGAGAGAGAGAGAGAGAGAACAGGCAGGTCTGTCCAACCGGAACAGCTCAGGTGGCTGTGAGGCCCACAGACGGAAGGACGTGCTGCCCAGGAAGGTCCAGAAGACCTTCTAGCATCCGGACCCCTCTGGATAAGATCGGGCCTCATTGCACTTTGCAGCTTGGCCATTGATTTGCTGTGACCACAGAGGAGGTGACCAGTGTTCACACGGTGGACAAGCTCCTCACCCCGGACCCTGAGCACCTCTGCACCCGCCTCCTGTCCCTTCGCTTTCTGCCTGTGCTCCCCCCCCCCCCCCCCGAAACGTGCTGTCCCAACAGCTGGTCCTTCGCGTTTAGCCCCTGATGCAGTCTGTAATGACATGATTGTGAGCAGATTTGGACCATTCCTCTTTCCCTAACGAGCCCCTGAGCTCCGTGGAGGACGTGCCAGGGTCTCTCGGACTCCCTGCTCTACCCTGGGGCCCAGCCAGGTGCCTGGCACACAGCAGGTGCTCATGAGCCGTTTGGGGAATGAATGAAGTGCACGTGAATGACAGGGTTCGTGGCATGAGGGACTCTGTTGCCGAAGCCCGTCCCCCTACCCGCTCCTTTTCCTTTTCCCCTGGTCCCAACCTGTACTATCGTCTCACAAAAATCATCTGTTTTGTTTGTTTCTGTCACCAGGCAGGGCTGTGCCTCTGGGTCCCCTGCCCAGGGATTGTGAAGTAGGGATGTATTTATAGTCACACACTCAGATGAGTAATGATGTCACCTGAACATCATTGTGTGAAGGTTAAGAGCGGGATCTCGGCACTGAAGGCTGGCATCGGCCGCTCCCAGGCTGTGTGATCCTAAGCAAGTGTCTTAACCTCTCTGGGCCTCAGGCTTCCCCTTGGGAATGGAGATGGTGAATGCTGCTGTCTCATAGAGGCTTGTGGGCTTTAAATGAGATACTGTGTGCAAAGCGCAGAGACTGGGCCTGGTGGAGGCCTTGCTTCATGAGTGTCAGTGACACCGATTTCTTCATTCTCCCTAAAACTCTCATTTTGAACTGCAAGACCCCATTCTTTTTAAAAAAATTTTTTTAATGTTTATTTTATTTTGAAAAAATTTAAAATATTTGTTTATTTTTGAGAGAGCGAGAGAGAGAAAGACATAGAGTGAGAATGGGGGAGGGGCAGAGCGAGAGGGGGAGACACAGAATCCAAAGCAGGCTCCAGGATGTTAGCACAGAGCCAGAGCCTGACGTGGGGCTTGAACCCATGGACCCCGAGATCGTGACTTGGGCCAAAGTCTGACACTTAACCGACTGAGCCCCCCAGGCGCCCCTACACAAAGCTCTCGCTGGCTGGCCAGCCTCCTCCCTGAAGCCCCTCTGGCTCCCTTGTAGCTTCTCCTTGTGTCTCTGTCTCTTCCCTTCTCCCGGTTAACCCCCAAGTCTGAGTCATATTGGTGGAGCCTGAGGCAAAGGGGAAAATCTGTGCCCCATATACACTTATCAAAATACCCTCCCCTCAGTATTTTGAACCAAGTGGCAAAGGTTCATAAAAACTCCACAATCAAGAGCAAGACTGTACAGAAAACCCATATCGCCCAACAGCCTTGTCAACCCTCATGCACTCGCCTCAGTCGCTCGGGCGGGTTGGAAACGATCTCTCCAGGTGCACGACAATGCAGGGTCTAAAACAATCAAATGACAGCCAGTCTTTAGTTCAGTTTTGATACTTTGTTCATCGTGGATTTTTTTGTATTCCTTTAGATTTAAAAATATATATATATATATCATTTCTGTTGATCATTGAGTTTTTGGCGCCCCCTTGAATTTTGCGTCCGAGGTGAGAGCCTCCCTTGCCTCAGAGGAATCCAGGCCCTGCCTCCGACCCAGACTGTTCCTCTTGCGCCACCCCAGCCCCACCCTCGGGTCCCCATGCTGCGCCGATGTCCTCGTGACCCCTCCGGCCTCCTGCTCTCACAAGAGGCTGCTGGGAGTCGGCATCCCGGGCAGGACCAGGGCAGGGCTTCTCTCTCTGGGACCCCCACACCCATCTTGCAGGAGTCCTTAGCCACTTCTCCCCCACTTTGCCTGGGGACCGTCTTGGAGGAGGGAAGCGGAGTGTGGGAACCAACCAGCCCCTTTCTTTCCCTGGAGACGGGGTGGGTGGGGTGAGGAGGAATGGCTTTCTCTCCTGGGCCTTTCCTATCTCCCCTGCTGAATTCCTGCATCAAGTTTTTATACCAAGGCCAGGACTGGGGCATCTTGGCTTTTTAGCTATTTCCTAAAGCCACGTAGCCCCCCCCCCCGATGGGGGCAGTAAGCAGGGATTGTGGGTTTGTACCCCTTCTCCCACAGCATCCTGCCTCTCTTGGTACCCAGTGGGCCTATTGGGATGCCCTTGAAGCTGGCCGGGAGGTCCCTCCAGGATGGAGCCTCCCTCCTGCCGGCAGCAGCCAGAGAGGAAGTTCTCCAAGGTCCTCGGGCTCGGCCAACTACGCAGAGCCCCCAGACTGCCACAATCCTGGCTTGCAGAGGGGGGTCCTGCAGAGACGAGCCGGGTGGAATTCAGCACTGTTTCCCAGCGAGAGGGAATCGATTGCTTTATTGCTGAGACTTAATTTGAAGGAAGTGAAACTAAAGCCTCATAAGAAATATGATTATTATAAAATGCTTAAGCCTCTGCCTGCGGGGCCCGAGTCCTGCTCGTCTCACCCCTGTCTGGGGTAGCAGAAGCCACAATCTCACCCTCTAATTGGAATGGATTTCAAAAGTGCAATAAAAGCAACCACCTAGACGAGGCAACGAGTCGCTCGGAGCCGTCTCTGGGAAGGCTTGATGAATGTGGGGTTTCTGCAGAGCTCTCATCTCCTGACCTCTGGCCCCGGGCTCTCCCCTCCAACGGACGATAATGGTAATGACAATGATAACGGTATTAATGAGAGCAGCTGAACGTTTAGTGAGCAATTACTACGCACCAGGCGCTTTGTGGGCATTGTCTCATTGAATCCTCATACTAACTGTAGGAGACGAATTGCGTAACCAAGACCCCCAAAACTCAGTGGCTTCCAAGGGCAGTCACTTATTCTCATAGACCTGAGGGTACCTGGGAGTTAGCTGCTCTGGTCTGGGAGTGGCTGGGGCAACTCGGTTCTGCTTCTCGAGCCCCAATCTCTTCCTGGGACGGGATCCCAGCACAGACATATTCTTCTCATAGACGGCAGAGGCACAGAGAGCAGATGGGGACACCCGAGGCCTCCTGTGGCCTTGGCACCCATGAAGGTTCCCCTCCTTCTTCCCCCTCCAGGTGCCAAAGCAGGCCACACGGCCAAACTCAAAGTCACAGGCGAAGAGCGATATCCTGCCTCTTCAGTCGAAGACACCACAAAGCCTCACGACGGAGCGTGGCTGTAAGGAGAGGCGAAGACTTGGGACCATGAACGCAATCTGCCACAGGTGCCAGTATTATTATTTCCTTTTTACAGATGAGGAAAAGGAGGTCCAGAGAGGGGAAGCCACTTCCCCGGGGTCACACAGTCACAGAGGAGCTGGGACTCAGAGCTAAGCCTGTGTCCGAGGTCTCAGCGCCCCTTTCTCATTATCCACTTGAGCGCGTGAGCCCCTTCCGGGCAGGGCAGTTCGCCAGGGTCCAGCCTGTCCTGACCCGCGGGGCTGGGGTTCCCGGTGCCCCTGGTGCCCCCCTCCCCACACCCTAATTCTCTCCAGACCAGGAGTGGGCCCTGGGAAAGGGGCAGCTTAACTCCTTGGGGCCACACACCCCCTTGTCTAATATTTGCTCTGCCACATGGGAGGACACCTGGTTTCCACCGCTGGCGAGGATGGAAGCCTGTCCAGGCGACTCGTTGCCTTGTCTAGGTGGTTGCTTTTATTGCACTTTGGAAATCCATTCCAATTAGAGGGTGAGACTGTGGCTTCTGCTACCCCAGGCAGGGGTGAGACGAGCAGGGCTCGGGCCCCGCAGGCAGAGGCTCAAGCATTTTATAATAATCGTATTTCTTATGATTCGAACCAAACTTCTGACTCAGAGCCTCTCTGGGACTGTGACCTAGAACTGAGGGCAGAGAATCACTCTTAGCTCAGCTGTCCACCCGTGGCTGGGACCCGGGCTCCCCAACCTGCTCTCCCACCGCCCCCCCCCCCCACCCCCAGTACCTGGCTGCTGACGGGTGCAGAAGCTTGCTCTGCCTGGCTTCCCTCCCATCCCACCTCCTCCGGGGGCCTCGGCCCAGATGGCCTGCTTTGCCCTCGGTGCCCTGCTCCCTCCCTGGTCCGGTGCCACCCGTGCCAGGAGCCCGTGTCTGTGTGGTCCTCCGGGACCCTCGGACTCTCACCACCTGACTCTTTTCTAAGCTTTTATTATTTCTCTATTACCCAAGTAATACATGTTCATTGCAGGAAAATTAGAAAATACAGAAAAACATAAAGAAAAAAAATCAAGTGTAACCCGTTTAGAGGCATCTCCACTCATTAGGGGTATAAACATGAAACGGTTTTATTTTTTCCAATAACGGCTACCGCTCTGCTCGCTCTAAACCGCCTCTCCCTGCCTGCTGGGTGGTGAGTCCATAAATGACATCTCAGTTCAATTCTATAACTTTCCACATCGGCTTATTAAGATCGGCTGGTCCTTGTATCCAAGATTCAGTCCTGTGTATTTGAAAACCCCTTTTTGGTGCTCATGGCCTGTCTGTCTCTCCCTGCCTCCCCCGGGGTGGGGGCCCCCGGGCCAGGCTGCCCAGGGGAGGGTTTGCTGTTCTCGTTCTCCCTGCCCTCCCTCCCGGTTGGGGGCTTCTGTGGGATGGAGGGTGGTGGTGCCCATTAACCAGGGGCCCCTCTGGTACTTTCCCGTAAGCCCGTCCCTTCGTCACACCTGTGGGACGCTCCTAGAAGGAAGGGGGCACCTCCAGCAGCCTTCATGAGCATCCTCCTGGCCAGAGCCAGTTGGACCAGAGGTAGGGGCATGACACAGGGTGGGCCACTCAGTGTCTCTCTCCCGGGGAGCTGGAGCTGGGCTTCGGAGCCCCCCCGGACAGTCTCTGAGGTTGCCTGGGTGCACATGGGCAGAGGAGCAGAGTCAGGTAGAGTGAAGATTCGAGGGTGTGGGGAGGTGGGGGGCTGGGAGAGAGGAGACTTTCGGCTCCCATGCTCTTAGCCCTGGT
This sequence comes from Panthera pardus, assembly GCF_024362965.1. NCBI lineage: Eukaryota > Metazoa > Chordata > Mammalia > Carnivora > Felidae > Panthera > Panthera pardus. Next base: position 84,362,743 of record NW_026526766.1, read on the forward strand.
TCCAGTCCCTCCACAGGCCTGGCTGTGTGGCCTCTGTCCTGACAGCCGCCTCTGTCCTATATTTGTCCTCACTTTAGTTGGAATGTGTATCTATCTCCTTTGCAGTCCAAGACCCTCTTGTAGGGCCGTGTTGCCTTCCCAACCGCCCCTGGTTCCTCTCCAGACCCTCAGAGGACTGAGGGCTCGAGGGTGATGGCCGGGGAGGCTGGGGCCTGGGTCTTGACCACTGTCGCAGCCTGGCGCCCTTGCTGACCACGTCTGAGGACAGTCCCCGGCAGGGGCGCCGTTGGGGATTTCCGGGCCCCCAGAGATGAGGAACCAGGCAGGTCTTGTCATCAGAGCCCAGAGCCTCTCTCTGCTCTGGGCGCTGCACCTCCCCAGGTGGACCAGCCAGCGCCCCCGCAGGAAACAGACTGAAAACGGGCAGCCGAAGAGCTTTCCAGAAGGGCTGTGGGGGCAGCGTCAAAGGGAACCTGGGAGGACGGTGAATCACGGGGGCTCCCGCCAGGGACAGTGACTCTCCTCCCCAGGCTGAGGTCGGAGAGAAGAGCCATCGCCAGAGCCACCCCTGTCCTCCTTTGCCCATCCCACCTCCTGCCACTACGTCGGTGGGCTGAACTCGCCGGCCAGCCCGAGGGCTGGAGATTGGGGGCGATGCCTTCCACCAAGGCCCCCGGGACGAGGCAGGGAAGGAAGAGTGGCTCTGGAGGCGCCGCGGAGGCTGTCCGGCTCACAGGGCTGAGAGCCACCGACCCTGAGGGCATCTCTCCGCTGGCCCCGCGCTCTGAGGTCTCCCCCCACTCCAGAGTCCTTCTTCTTGCACTCACCGCACATCCAAGAGGGTAAGATTCGAACGTCGCTGTGAGTAAGAATGCCATCAACCGGTTGGCCTACCGTTAAATTGTCTTCCTTTCCCTGATGCGTCGCCTTCCTGCGGCACTGGTCCAGACATGCCAACGAGTCCTGTCATGGGAGGTGAATGAGGACCCGACAAAGGAAAATGTGTTCAAACACGGAGTGCGGTGTATGGTGTATAGGGACTGCTCCTTCCTGTTACTGTTATTTTCCATACAGAGCAAGGATCCAAATCCATTTACCAAGGGCATGGCGTCCTGGCCTGGGGAACTGTTGTCCTGGGAAGGTGGGAATCCTGCTGGACCACAAAGTATCAGCCTATGCCCTCCAGTCTAGACAGATTCGTGGTTTCTTCTTCTTCTTCTTCTTCTTCTTCTTCTTCTTCTTCTTCTTCTTCTTCTTCTTCTTCTTCTTCCTCTTCCTCCTCCTCCTCCTCCGCTTCTTCTTGTTCTTGTTCTTCTTCTTGTTCTTCTTCTTCTTCTTCTTCTTCTTCTTCTTCTTCTTCTTCTTCTCTTCTTCTTTTAAGTTTATTTATTTATTTTGACAGAGAGAGCGAGAGAGAGAGGATCCCAAGCAGGCTCCACACTGTCAGTGCAGAACCCAATGCCGGGGCTCGAACTCACGAACCGTGAGATCATGACCTGAGCCGAAATCAAGAGTCAGACACCTAACTGAATGAGCCACCCAGGCGCCCCTGGATTCGTGGTTTCATACCCAGCTTGGGAACCCTGGGTCTTTAGGGTAGGCTCCCAGATTTTCATAAGGGCTCTTCAGCCTTAGAGAGAGAAGGACTTGGGGACTGATGACCGTGCCCGGTGCATGTCTCCTACATGTCACGTGAAGTGCTGAGGGCGCCTCAGGTGGGATTTCCCCGCCTCGTCCTCATAGCCCTTCGAAGGAGGTGCCGTTATAATCCCCATTGTACAGATGAGGAGAATGAGGCTCTGAGGGCTGGAGTACGTGCCCAAGGTCACAAGGCTAATGAGGGGTACGCCGAGGTCATTCAGCTATTTCCTAGAGATTGCCTCACATTGTCACCCCCTTGTCCCCACACCCACTGCTAAACTGGCAGGGGAAAAATTCTCCTTGACTCAAAGAACAAATGAATGAATGAAAGCAAGGATTACACTCCTAACCCTGGAAAGGTTTATTTTAGGGCTGCTCCTGGCATTGGGAAATCTAACAAACCGCCACAAGTATCCCCATTCTCCAGATGGGGAAATTGAGCCCGAGGTCCCCGGGTGACACCGAGCTGGGGACATGTCCTGTGTGGCTCTCGCCCCTGCAGCAGCAATGGCTTTTGAGACAGAGTAAGGAAGGAGCTGGGAGGTTCTTTCCTCTTTTTTCCTTCCTCTCCTTCTGGTCCCCATCCCGAAGGTAAAAAGTTCATGCGGGCGGCCATCCGTCGCAGGCTGTCAGGCGGTCATGTAATCTCTCTGTGGTTTTATTACTTAAAAACGGTGCGGCGTCCAGGCTGGGGAATTTTCCAAGGTGTTCGAGGCTGCCACGGGCCCCATTTATATTGTGCCTGAGTTTCCTTCCCAGTCTCCTTGAGACAAGTGACCAGCAGGCCCCGCCGTGAAGGCCGTATCAGTCATTTGCCACGGGAGCCGGGCCGTGAATTATCAGGGGACGGTGCAGCGGGGCGCGCGGGCCGGGGGCGCGGGGGTGACAGTAAACATGTCCCGGGAATGTGTCTCCCATCACTCACTGGCAGATAGCAGATCTAGGCACACACGCGGCCCCCGATCTCTAAATCTCGGCCTGACCTGTGAGAGAGATGGAGGTGACTTTCACAGGAGTCTGTCTGTAAGGGAGCTGGAACGAGAGGTTTATGGCAGGCTCGGGGCCACCTTTGCCCTCCGGCTGGGGTGGCGCCTCTTCCCGGTGGCCGCCTGGAAAACACCGACCTTCCGGTTAATTAACTTACGCATCCGTCTATACTTTCATTCTACAAAAATGTATCGTCAAGCGTCACCTGGAAAAGCATGTACATTTCGGATTTCTTGCTAAGTGCAAAAGGAGAGTCTCTGTTCTCTGGGGGCCAAAGGACCCCAGACTTGGGCTGCTGTTTTTCCCTCTTTGTAGTCCCTGGCACCTAGCTCCAGCCGAGTCCTGCTGGCTCACCCCCTTGCTCTGTCTGGGGCCGAGAGGCTCACAGAGGATTGTGGGAGAGGTGGGAGGCAACTCTCCCCCAGGACAGCTTCTTGGTGCCAGGCTCTGCACTGGGCACTTACCCACCCAGTGTCATCAAACCTTTACCACAACCCCAGGATGGGGGTGCCATTACCACCCACTTTACAGGTGAGGAGTATAGCAAGGTTAAGAAATTGTCCAAGGTCATCCAGTGAGTCAATGCTAGCAGGTAGGCTCCAGCCCAGGTCTGCCTTCCCCTAAAGCCTCTAGGAGGAAGGTTCTGGCCGCTGGCCGCAGTCTGGGGTGGGGGTCCGAGGACTCTGAGAGCTTCCTGTCCACAAGTGTCCCATCCACCTGCCACAGAGACTGGGGTATGCGTGTCTCCTCTGACCCTCTGGCCAGCCTGCAGTAAGGGGCCGATCTCTGGCACAGAACAGACTGGGGACAGAAAAGGGACCTTCATTTAAGAAGAGGGCAGAGAGGGGCGCCCTCATTCAGTTAAGTGTCCAACTTCTGTTCAGGTCATGATCTCACGGTTTGTGGGTTCAAGCCCCACATCAGGCTCTGTGCTGACAGCTCAGAGCCTGGAGCCTGCTTCAGATTCTGTGTCTCCCTCTCTCTCTGCCCCTCCCCTGCTTGTACTCTGTCTCTGTATCTCTCTCAAAAATAAGTAAACATTTAAAAAATTAAAAAAAAAAAGAGGTCAGAGAAAGGAGAGATGAGGGATGTAGGGCAGGGAGGGGGCTGGGATGAGGCAGGGGCGAGGGGAGGCGGGGGGGGGGGGGTTAGATGAGATAAGATAAAGGGACACCTTACTTGGCTTTGTGCTTTTGTGTCTTTCCTCTCTTATCTGCCTCTGTAGTCTTAGATGAGTGGCTTCACCCCCTGAGGCTCAGTCTTCTCTCCTGTACAGTGGGGACTATGCACCGATTACCACGAGGGTCTAGGAGCAAGGTGACCGACTTGTCCTGGTTTGCTGGGACTTTGCAGATTTCCTGTCCTGGGAAATCCCTCCATCCCTCTATAGTGGTTCAAGGGCTCCAAACCCCCGGCATGTGGCAGTGACCACGCACGCCTGCCCTGTGTCTTGATTTCTCACTGGCCTGGGTTCTTGGTCCCTCTGTTCCCTCATTTCTGCTGGGTTTTCTCCGAATGTCCCCTTATCTCCTAGTCTCAGTTTCAAATTCCTCCCCAAGTCACTGGAAGATTTTTCCTTCCTCCTCTTCCTCTCCTTGTCTCTGTCTGTCTGCCTTATCCCAGCCCCCTCCCTGCCCTAGACCGCTCTTTCCCTTCCCTCTAGTTTCTTCCTATTTTCAGAGACCCCACTGGGACCCCAATCTCTGTCCTGTGCCAGAGTGTCTGCCTCTTATTGTGGGCTAGAGAGTCAGGTGGGACACCTGTGCTCCCATCGGAGTGACCCTGAGGTCCTGACCTGAGACCCTGAGGACCCACAGTCCCCTCCCCAGGCCCGGGCGCCTCACCTGGCCAGGCAAGCACCCATATCACCTCCCCTGCTGCAGCCCGTCTGCGCTCAGACAAGGACCGACTCTTTCAAAGATAATTTATTGGCTGATACCTCATTGCACATGGTAATAGCGTGTGCTTAAATAATAATAAGCTTGATTGCCGTGCGGTCGTTAAACTTTTTTTTCCCATTCAGTTTAACTGACCATTTTGTATGTGGTTTGGAAGAAGGGGGGAGAGAAAGCTCGGTCATTATTCCAGGCCTGAAATGGGAGTTAATTTCTAATGAAGGTATAATTTTATTCCGATGATTTTACATTTAATTAACTAAAGCTACAAGTAATTTGAAATTATATGGTGATGGGGCCTCACTTTGGGGATCACAGAGGGCAGAGTAGGGGAGCTGGGGGAACACAGAGGGGCAGGGTGGCCAGGGAGGGCAGGTGGGTGGGGGAGAGGGATGACGGGAAGGGGACCCTGTGTTAAGCAGTGGCTGGAACCCAGGTCCCAGGCGGGCCCCTGAGGCCAACAACCTCTTGACTCTTACTGTCAACCTTAGTGGCAGGAAGGACTACTTTACAGAGTGGGGAAGGAGGGTTCAGGGGATGAAGGAGCAGACTGCTATGATTTCCTCTGCCTTTCTTCCCCTCCCCACCCTGTTCTGGAAGTAGCACCCCCAAATACCCAGCTCCTCCTCCCCCAACTCCAACCCTATGGGGCGCCATCTTGTTCCCTGGTCCTGACACCCAGGACCGTTAGGTGGGATTTTTGAACCTGGGCATGAGAGAGTCAGAACGAGACCTTTTGACAGCCAAAGGAGAAGATTGGTTTTTCTTTCTTATCTAATTAAACTTACATTGAGTAAGGACACAGATCTGATGTGGACAGCAGGATGAACTTTGACAAATGGTCACACCCATGTGACATCACCCGGAATGAGCACCCCACAGGCTCCCTCATACCTCTTCCTCACCGTTATCTCCCCAAATAACACTGGTGATCTTGACCACCATCGGCTAGTTTTGTTCTTTGGGGACACTGCGTGGGAATCAAATAGCACGTGTTCTTTCACGTCTGACTTTTCATTCAATATGGTGCTTAGAAAATTACCCAGGTTATTGCGTGCCGTAGTAGTAGTCGGTTCCTCTTTGTTGCTGTGTGGACTCCACGGCCTGAACTTGCTGGGATTTACTCACTCATCCTCTTGTTGCTAGACATTCGTGTTGTCTCCAGTCTTTGGTGAACGCGGTTGTTATACACGTTCTTGGAGGCTGTGTTTGGTGGGGATAAATACTCATTTCTCTTGGGTTCATGCCAGAAGCGGAATTTCTTGGTTCTGTCTGTCTGTCTCTCTAGCTTTAGTGGAGGCTGCCAAACTGCTTTCCATGGTGGCTATATTCCTGCAAGCAGTCCCACACAGTTCTGGTTTCCCCACATTTCTCTCTAACACTTGGAGTGTGTGGGCTTCCCCACATTTCTCTCTGACACTTGACTGTCAATTCTTCTAAGCTCGGTCATCTGGGTGGGATGTAGTGTATCACTGTGCGTTTTTTCCCAGGACAAATGATGTTCACGACGTTGAGCGACTTTCCTAGGCTTACTCATCATCCGGATAGCCTTTTCTGTGGAGGGCCTGTTCAAGTCTTTGACCACTTTTTAAACATCGGGTCGTCTCCTTTTTTCTTACTGCTTTCCAAGAGATCTTTATATATTCTGAGGCTTGCTTTTTCACTGTCTTAATGGTGACTTTTGATGACTGGGAGTTCTTAATTTTAATGAAGTTGAAAGGTAGAGATTTAAATGTAGATCTACAAGGCCGTCATCAGCCATATTTTCTACTCTGGACAAACGCCAGACCTCAGCAAAAGAGGAGAGTGAAATCTACGTTCTGAGAGAGATGCAGGGAGAGCCCTGCCATCTTCCTTATCTCTGGTTCCAGCTGCTTCTGGGCCCGACCCCGTCCCTCCCCTCCTGCGGCCTGAAAATGCCACTTCTCCTTAGGTCCTAGGATATCTTCGATTCTAGCGTCCTTCCAATAAAATCCCATTTTAGCGTAAGCTTATTAGAGTTGAATTTTCTTTCAGTACAACCCACAGATTCCCATTTCACAGAGGAGGTAACCAAGGCTCAGGGAGATGTCATGATCTGCTAAGGGCCCCACACTGCCAGGTCTTGGGGGCTGAGATTCAGGCCCCAGTCAGGTTCAGTATGAGAGTGGCTCGGGAGACCCTGGTGAAGGAGTTCGGGGACCAGGCAGAGAGAGCTTAGGGTTTGTGATGAGAAGGTAGACCCCTGGGGATTGGGGGCTAGGTCAGAGGGAAGAAGGTCAGGGTCAGGGAAATGGGCTGGAACGCAGACGGCAGGGGTGGGCAGGCTGGGGCTTAGGATGGCACAGGGGGGGACAAGCCTAGGCAGAGTCGGGTGAGGGCAAGTGTTTTCTGTGGTTGCTGTGCTTTAGGCGTCTAAGGAATGGTTTCAGAAATTGTTGCCTAATCCAACATTTATGTCTGTTTTTCTTCTAAGGGTTTTCAGTTGTACATCTTACGCGTAGATCCATTTGAATTAATTTTGTATATGGTACGAGGTAGGGGTCCAACTTCATCCTTTTGCATGGAGACGTCCACTCGTCTTAGCACCATGTGTTGAGAAGAATACTCTTTCTCCATTGAGTTGGGTTAGCACCACTGTCCAATATCAACCAAATGTCAAGTTCTTGACTCTTAATTCTGTCCTATTGGTCTGCATGTCTATCATGACAGCACCATGTAGTACGGATTTCTGTAAGCTCATAGTAAGTGTTGAAGTCAGGAAATGTGTGCCTTCCAATTTGGTTCTTTTTCTACATGGTTTGGACTATTCTTGCTCGTTTGCATTTTCCATATGAATTTTAGGATCAGCTTGACCATCTCAGCAAGAATGGCGGCCGAGATTTTGTTGGGGATTACACTGAATATGTAGATCCCTTTGGGGATTATTGTCGCTTTAACAATACTGTCTTCTAATCCACAAACGTAGGCTACCTTTCCATTTATTGAGATCTTTAAGTCCTTTAGAAAATGTCTTCTAGTGTTCAGCATGTAAGTCTTACACTTCTGTTGTTAAATGTATCCCTGAGTATTTTATTCTTTTTGATGCTATAGTCAATGGAATTGTTTTCTTAATTTCGTTTCTGGTTTGGTGATTGCATTTAATTTTTGGATACCGAACATGTATCTGGCAGCCACGTTGAACCCTTGTATCAACAACAATAGCCTCGTTGTGGATTCCTTAAGATTTTCTGTATATAAGACTATGTCACCTGCAAATAGAGATAGTTTTACTTCTTCTTTTCCAATGTGGATGCTTTTTATATCTTTTTCTTACCTAATTGCCCTGGCCAGAACATCCAGTACGATGTTGAGTAGAAGTGGAGAGAGAAGACATTCTTATCTTGTTCCTGATTTCAAGGGGAAGGGGAGAGGGGGTCTTGAGTGGTCACTGGGGACTGTGTGAGGGGAGTAGGTTTAGGAGAAAGGAGGGAGGGCCTGGAGGCTGGGCAGAGGATGCCATGAAGTAGTTGGCTAGCGGTCAGGATTTGGATGCTGACATCCCCTGGGTGACAACTGTACCCCAGGAGAGGTTCTACTCCCCAGGATGGTAGGTTCCCTGGAAGCACCCTGGGGAGGGACTGCCTGGGGGGGGGAGGTATATCCTGCACCCCCCTCTCCATCTATGACTCCTCTCTTCGAGCTAGAGTATCTCTCATCCTCTCTGAAGGCAACCCTGTGCCACTCCTGGTGCCAGAGGTCGGAGGTCAAAAGGTCCAGATCTATTTGCTGAGATGGAGGAGGAGACTGGCCAGCAGCCAGAGGTGGTCGATGGTGCTCAGAACAGACGTTCATGCACAAAAACAAACATTTATTAAGCTTCTACTACGTGCTACCCCCATCTAAGTTCTAAGCAGAAGGGGGTGACAGCCAGACGTGAACAAGAGACCCACAGAATTGTATAGAACCTTAGGGATGGTAGGAATGCCCTATTCCTAGAGATGGAGGCCAGCCTCTCCCTGGCGGACCTCCTCCCGCCTCCCTTCTTCCCCTTCTCCTTCCTCCTTTCTCCTTCCCCTTCCCCTTCCCCTTCCCCTTCCCCTGACCCTCTTTCCCCATCACGCTTCCTCCTCCCGTCCCCTCAGGAAATCGCCCTGCTGCCGCATGGGATGCCCATCTTCCAGGTGACCAGTGAGGGCACAAGGGTCATCGCTCGTCCAGCCACGTGGTGCTCCTGGTTCCGAAGGCCCCTGGTGGGCATGGTGCTGAGGGCATGCTGGGCGGTCTGTGTCACCGAGATGGGGGGCTGCCCCCGTGGCCCCCCACTTCCCCACCACACACAGGCCCTGGGGGGCCTTCAGTGGCTCAGAAGAGCCTCACGCCAAAGGGCTCATGTGGGGATGGGACAGGGGCAGGAGCGGCAGCGTCCAGATGACTCCCCTGTGCGGCGGGGGGGGGGGCAGGCTGGGCTGGGGCGCTCCCCACACTCCGAGGTCTACACCGGAGCGCACATTTGCGCGTGCTGGTTCAGGCGTCTACAGACCCCGGGATCTGCACGTGTGCCTGTGTGTCCACGTGTGTGTGTGTTCGTGTCAATACCTACGAGAGGGTGCACGTTTCGCCTGTGCCTGCACCAATGCACGCCAGTTTGTCTGTGGCCTTGCTTGCGACTGTTCTTCGTGCGCCCGCGTACCCGCGCCCGCGTGGAAGCCTGAGCTTCAGGATGTCCTGGCTCAGATTTGCCCTGGACATGGGTGTGTCTGAGGTTGCTGCCCAGGGAGGAAAGTATGGCCCACAGAGGATGCTGGGTCCCTTCCCTGGGTGTGTGTGTGTGTGTGTGTGTGTGTGTGCACGCGCATGTGCTCGCTCCTGTGGTGGGTGTGTATCCCACCCTATCGGAACTGAGCTTTTGAATTACTATGTTCCCTGCCCTCTGTCCCCGCTCCCCACTTATGGCAGCATCAGCCGACCAGTATTTCCAGTAAGCCTCCCATGCTAAGGAAGTGGGGTGACACCCCCTGGTCCCTCCCTGCCTGTCCCCTACTTCTGGAAAACTCTCATTTTTCAAGACCTGAAGTCCTCAGCTATAACTCCCCAGCTATGTATGGTCTTCTCTTCCTCCTCCCCTCCACCAAGCTCCGTCTGGCGGGTGGTTGCAGTGGGGGATGTGAATGTTGGCTGGTGGGGAGGGGGGGGTGTAGGACACATCTGGAGGGGGTGGGTGGCAGCTGTGGGGCCTGAAAAATCTCCTGTGGAGCAGTGTCCAAAGGGTGTGCAGGGCTGGGGACCCCTTCAATCTGTAGGGGTTTGGGGCAGGAGGGGATGACCAGGAGGTAGGCAATTAGTACCGGGAAGGAAAGAGCAAGGAGGACTATGTCTCGGGAGTTACACTACCTTTGCTGAGAGGTGCTGTGTGCCAGGCCCCGTGCAGGGTGGGACTTCGGTTCTCTACCCTGCTATGCAGAGCAGCGCCCATTTTACAGATGAGGCAAGTAAGGCTCACGGAGGTTCATACTGCTAGTAAGTGGGAGAGCTGTGATCCCAAACCAGGGCAGAGCCACCAGACCACAGACTCACAGCTCGACCACTACTCCAGCCGAGGGGCTGGGGTTTTACCTGAGCTCAGAGGTGAGGGCCTGGGGCCTGGGGAGACTGCCTCTTCAGAGTGGCCAAGGGGGTGTTCAGTCTGTAAAGAGCAGAGCAGGAAACACGGGACAGCAGGGGACTCTCCCCACCCTGGCGGTAATGGCCCCCTGGGACAAACCACACAGGGGCCAGTGCGAGGGGCCTGAGGGGACAGGCTTCCCTGCCCATATGAGACACCCCAGAAAGCCTTGGGGAGTCTTTGGGGGTCGGTGAGATTCTGCAACACGTAGGTATGGCTGGGAGCCAGCAAAACTCTTGTGTGGTTGCTCCTGTGGCCTCATTTATGCACACAAGTGGGGAGCCCTGGGGCATTTGGGGTTCCCTGCCAAAGCCAGAGAGCAGTGCTCGCACTACAGTGACGCAGCAGCCGCACAGGGCCCTTAGGGGCTCGGCTCTGGGTTCTAATCCCAGCCCTGTCTTCCCCACCTTGGCTCAGTATGGCTCACCACTCCCAGCCTCTGTTTCTACATCTGTAAAATGGGGTTAATCATACTGTCTCCCCCACAGGACTGTTTTGAGGCCTTACTGAGATTACAGGTTCCAAGTGCTCCTTGGCACGGTGCCCAGCCCTGGGAGGACAGATCAGCCAGGGGTCTCTGTCGAGTGGAGTCTGCTCCCCCTACACCAACCTCCGGGGCGGACGTGTCACCCTGTAATTATCTTTCAGGGCACAGACCCCCATGGCGTTTCTGGCGATTTTATGAGTCTGGGAGATTAGTTCCTTGAAGAAGAAACTCGCCCTCTCTGGCCGGGAGGGACAGGTTGCCAGGGCAAGCTCTGCGCAGAAGTGGCAACGAGTAATGCTTTATGGGGCCTGTAAAATCTGCTGACCTTGCGCCCGTATTTAATGAGAGGTACAGGGCCCTGGAAGCTTCCAGTAACCTGCAGCTCCAGCTGAACCCGGCTGACCTGGGAGGGGACAGGGGCGGGCCTCCTCTACCTTGCTGGCTCTTTCCTTAACAACACCAGGCCTCCATCGGGGCCAGAGACCTAAGTCCCAGAAGGGTCTACTGAGGCCCGTTGAGCAATCCTCCCTGCCTGCCTCCTTCCTCTCTTGCCACCAGATTAGGCCTGGAACAGCCTTTCCCCTCCCCTCCCCTTGTCCAGACCAGTGCCTCTGGAAGCCATGGACTGGCCGGACCGTCTGGCCCAGGAAGGCGATGTGTGCTGTGCGACAGCAGGCTGGGCTCCAATCCTGCACCTCCTTGTACCACGTGGTCTTGGGCAAGTCCCCTTGCCCCTCTGGCGAGTTTTCTCATCTGTAAAATAAAGCTAACAGAGAGGCCACGGGAGGGTCCCCGTGGTGGTGGGGGGGGGGGGGGGGAACGCGTGTGGGACCTGGTGCGGGGCAAACACATAAAGGAGACACCTCCCCCAGATTCACCCCTCCTCTCCTTGTGGTTTCAGCTGTATGCTGCCCCCCAACCACCTCCGAGTCTTTTATAACAAAGTCCGCGCAGTCATCAGACTAATTCATTGCCCTAAGAACTGTGGAAGGGATCCCACTTTTGAGAGGATGGCACTCCGGTCCCCTGCTCTGAGTCTGGGGTGATGGTCCTTCATTTCCCACAGGATGTGTGGGGAGACGTAGTGAGACCCCACAGAAAAGCCTTTAGCATAGGGCCTGGCCCATAGTAGGCCCTCAGCCCAGAGGAGCTCCCTTGCTGTGACCCCGGCCCACAGACAAACTCGTAGAAGGCCCCCGGCTCGAGTGGAGTCGCACGGGGCAAGGGGTGGGTGTCATGATGCCAGCTGCTGAATCAGGCACCGTGCGGCTGCTAGTTCTGCCCTCCCGTGGGGTCTGCTTAGGAATCTGGGTGGTCCGGGGCCTCCTTCTGAGAGAGCGTCCTTTTTCTTGCAGGGACATGGCCTTGGGGGATGCCTGTGTGTGCACGTGTGCATTGGGGGGGATGGCCACGGACCCAGCCGGTCTTAGAGTCCTCCCCATGTGGCTTGGACCTACCCTGCCTTCCCTCTGGCAGGCCTCCTGGGCCTCAGGCCGTTGCCTCCAACTACCAGGATTCTGCCCGCAGGGCTCTGAACACCTCTTACACCCAGGTTCTGGTGCTCAGTTGGCCTGTGTTCAAATCCTAGTATCTATTTCCTAGCCGTGTGATCTTGGGCAAGTTTTTTAACCTCTCTGGGCCTCATATGTCTGGAATTGGCTCCTTAGTGATGCGGCAAGTATCTCTACTGTCCCACCTAAGAGGTACGGAAATGGTTTCCGAGTGCTGGATTCCAGAGGCCTCTGTTTGCTTACTCAACCCTGGTATCCTAACCGGAGGCCTAAGGGCTCCTTGAGAGGAGGTGTCTCTTACCTGGCCGGAGGCATACCAGAGAGGGCCAAGGCAGAGTGGGGGTCTGCTCGGGCTGTCCCGATGAGCCCTGCCCCCACCAGAGACCCTAGTGGACGAGAACTCCAATTAAAGGTACTTCCCCTTTTTCCTACCTTGAAATTCCTATTGATTTCCTCCCTAAATAGAAATTCCCATTGATTCCTTGTCTGTTCAGATTAGTGTCCTCGGCTGTGGCCTTCGGTGCATAATATCTTCCTGCTTCCGTCCAGGCCCCAATAACTCTCGCCAAGGTGACCCTGCCACCTCTTGCTTGGCAGGGCCCTGTCTCCCCAGCTGGGGTGGGGAGCAGTGGGTGGGACGAGGGCCTCCCTCCGACAGCCCATCGCCCTACTTCTGCCCCCGGAAGGAGATGAGGTGGGGAGAGGAGATAGGGGTGCCACCACCCTGGGACTTAGATCCATTTCGTCAGACGGCCTCTGCCCAGCAACCGTTAGCCCGCTGCTCGGGCGGGAGGTTGGGTCCCACTGAGGCACTGTGGCCAGGAAGCAGCCTCCCGTGTGTGAGTAGAGGTGTGTGGTCTGGTCAGGCAGCGCAGGAGGATCGCCCTGACCTCCCCTGGCTCCCCTGCTCGTACTGGCTCACACGAACTGATTGTTAAATTTTCAGGAATTTTGTGAGCTGGTTTGATGTATTGGTACCTTGAAATCAGCCATGGTGGGAGAATTAATACCATGTAAATTGGCAAATGCTACAAGTCTGGTCCTCGTTCCCTCCCCGCTCCCAGTTGTTAAAGATTGCCGCCTGTTAAGCATTTACCAGCAGGCCACTGGCCCGCTCATTCTGGTGCCTGCCTCTCGTCCCCACCCAGGAGCACCAGCACTGGTGGCCCCGGTTTTCTGAACACAGTGGCCTCTTTCACACCTCCCTGGCTTTGCCCACGCTGCTGCCTCTGCCTGGGATGTCCTCCCCATTTCCCTGGTGAAATCCTTGCTGACCCATCTCAATTCCCTTCTCCCGCTCCCCCTCCCCGGTCCCTGGGCTGTGCCTGGGAGTTCAACAATAAAGAAGACAGATGGGTCCCTATTCTGATGGAGCTCACAGTCGGGGGCCTCTGAGTCAGCTGGGTGCGCTCCTGGAGGTTTCACTTACCTGTCCGTGCAATGGGTCTGAACAACCCGAATCGTGGCCCCTCCAGCCCCTGGGGAACAGGAGCGAGCTGGATGTCAACCTGGTATCAGCTGGCTAAATGCTCGTGACATCCCCCATGAGGAGGTATGAATGCCAGCCTCATTTTGTCTCTAGGAAGACGGGGCACAAAGTAGTGCAGGAATATACACAAGGTCACACAACTTGTGAGTTGTGGAGCCAGGATTTCAGCCTCCTGTGTGCCTACCAGGCCCCATGAGGCCGCTGGCAGTGATGAAGTGTGCTCCATGCCTGGGAAGATACCCCCCAATTCTCTTCTGGCTCTCCCAACAGTCTGGGTCTCCCTCCAGGTGGGTGTCTGGGTCTGACCCTCTTGCGCCCCCAGTGTCCGGCCCCAGGGGCCAGACACTGAAGAGATAAGGGGAAGAATCTGGGCAGTGACTTCTGACCGGGAGGGCAGCAGGCAAACAGGGCCTCCCCACCCACACCAGCGCCGGAGCCAGCTCCCCAGTAGCGGAGGGGGAAGGGGGCCAGTGGCATTCGGCCCTCACCGCACCATTTAATCCAGCGGGGTTGACTTGGCCACACGCAATTACTGCTGCTTGCCTCAGTTTCCCTACCTGGCCTCCTTCCACTGGAATTGGAACTGGAACCAGCTTACACTGATTAGAGGTCAGGGAAAGAGAAAAGAGAATGGTAGCAACAAAGGACATTTCCTGCACGCCTACTGTGTGTTTGACGCTTGACAGCTGTCGTGGTTATGAATACCCCCATGAGCCCCGCAGTGTGAGGACTGCTGGGCTCACGGAGTCCACCGGGACCTCCAGGCCAGGAATGGGCACATCCGAGATCACACGGGAAGTTGTTTCCTAGGCCGGGCTTTGAGTCGGGCCTGCCCGATTTAGCCTTCTGCCTCACCAGCATCATGTAATGTTGAAGGCAAAAGCCCTGGGGTCCCTCAGACCCGAGTTCAGGACCACTCTGCTGCTTCCTGGGCGTCCGCTGTGTGATTGGACAAGCGATGTCAATTCTCTGAGCCTCAGCGTCAGCCTCTGTAAAAATGGGCATGATGACGGCAAATCCCTCTGTGGGTTGGGGTGACAATTCTGGCAAGTTTCGGCTGGTAAGCATCTTAGTCCCTCACCCTGCACACAGTAAGGGCTCGATACAGAATG